>NW_027533170.1:4800686-4925358 GCF_008692635.1 Crocuta crocuta
TCCTCACTCTGGGGGTGCCTGGGGGGCTTAGCTCAGGTCATGATCTCATGGTTCGTGGGTTTGAGCCCCACATCGGGCTCTGTGCTGACAGCTCAGAGCCCAGAGCCTGCTTCCGAGCCTCTGTCTGTCTCTCTCAAAAATAAATAAACATTTAAAAATATACATATACATATAAACAACAGCCTCAATGTGAGTAATAAACCTTTTCACACCTTCTGGGGGTGGGTGTACCTTCATCAGGCTCTGCACCAAACCCAGGTCCAGCTGAGGGGAGGTGAGGCCGCCTCATGTCTATGGGATGATTACAACACACATACACCAGAAGGCGCTGTCCCTATAACGCTGGGAAACCTGTCTGTGTCATTTAACAGAAGAGCATATTGTGTTCTGAAGAGCCTGATATAAAGTGGTGATGCCGGGGCAAATTGTGGTAAAGTTCTCAAATTCCAAGGATAAAGAGACAATTCTTTGGGTGTCCAAACGAAAAGAATAAGAGGAAAAAGAATCAACCGATCTCAGACTTCTCCCTAACACTGTCTACAGAGTTTTGAGGAAAATGCATAAATCCAGGCAAGAAGCTATTCAGTTATTAAGCAAAAGTTCCCTGTTCTCAAACAGGATTGCATTTGTAATTTTTAAATGTTTTTTATTTATTTCTGAGAGAAAGAGAGAGAGAGACAGCGTGAGCAGGGTAGGATCAGAGAGAGAGGAAGACACAGAATCTGAAGCAGCCTCCAGGCTCTGAGCTGTCAGCACAGAGCCTGATGCAGGCCTCGAACCTACGAACCACGAGATCATGACCTGAGCTGAAGTTGGACGCTCAACCGACTGAGCCATCCAGGCGCTCCATGCATTTGTAATTTTTATGAGTTCCTTTTTGGGAAACTGATAGTTGAAAACAAGCCAACCAAGAGATTAATGAAAACAAATGAGTCAGGAATGGGCGTGCTTTGGCATGCAGTGAACATTAAATCCATTGTACAACTGAGGTTTAGTTAAAATCTCTAAATCTTTCATGCTATCTTAAAAAATTTTTTTTGACATTTATTCATTTTCGAGAGACAGCGTGAGCGGGAGAGAGGCAGAGAGAGAGGGAGACACAGAATCTGAAGCAGCCTCCAGGCTCTGAGCTGTCAGCGCAGAACTAGACAAGGGGCTCTAACACATGAACCTTAAGATCATGACTTGAGCTGAAGTCAGATGCTCAACCGACTGAGCCACCCAGGCACCCCCCATGCTATCTTAAATGAAATACATCACTTAAGCAATAAATTGACTATGACTTCTTAGTGTATTCTTAATCTTTGTAAGGGTAACAATCTAGATACCGGACCATGGACTGTGGAAGTATTTTGCTTATTTTGTTTGACCTACTCAGTGACAACATATGCAATGTAATCGGAGAGATTTTTATTTTGAAAACAGTACTAAGCAACTTAACATTTATAGCTTGCTTTGTGAATTATATTCTACATCCAAGGCACTTGAGTTTGAGACCCCTGCTTTAGAGGAGTATTTTAGGAACACACAAACCTTTGTTAAAGAAATAACTACCTGATATAATTTTTTCAGTTTCTTTTCCTTCTCTTATCCACTTGAAGAAAATCATTTCTATATGTAGATTGCATGTATCACATATAAATTGAGACTTAAATATAAATATGCATACAGAGATTACTAGGATTCAGTTTGGCAAATGTTCACAATATTTCTGGCTGGTAAGATTTTCTATAATTTTGGGGGCGCCTGAGTGGCTCAGTTGGTTAAGCGTCTGACTCTTGATTTCAGCTCAAGTCATGATCTCATGGTTCATGAGTTCGAGCCCTGCATTGGACTCTGCACTGACAGTGCAGAACCTGCTTGGAGTCCTCTCTCTTCCTCATTCTGTGCTCCTCCCCGGTTTGCTCTCTCTCTCTCTGTCTTTCAAAATAAATAAACTTAAAAACGTTTTAAATAAAAGATAAAAAGATTTTCTATAATTTTTCACCATTTACTTTGTACACTTTGTACTTCCCTGTATTGCCTGAATTTCCAAGAATGAGAATTCACTGTTTTTACAGTAACAGTAAAGTCATTATTTGGAATATAATAAAAATAAAGTGAATTACTGTGTGCCCAGGTTTTTTTACATCAGTACTAAAAGAGGTTACATATCAATAACAGTACTTTGTGTGACCCAAATATTAACCTCATTTCTCATCGTAATTTGTAAATAACTTTAATTCATTAATCATCATCAAAATTCACTTAAGTGTTGTTTTTGGGGGTTTTTTTGGTGGGAAAGGAAGGTTCAAAGTAAATTATGACTACTACTGCATTTAAAAAGAATGCTGATCCTTCCTCTCATCAGTGTAATTGCTTATCTTTTGTGTACACAGGATTTTAAGAGGCTTTCCCTTTAGCGTTTGTTTAGATTAGTAAATTGATGAGAGGAGCATAGTTACTTTTCTTCAGAATCAGTCAGCACCACATCACTGAAGATAAAGTGGTCCTTCTAACAAGTCAAATAGCCAAAGGGCTCCTCACTGGTCTCAGAACCGCAGGTAACTTACAGGATTTGTTTGACAAGTCACCCAATCTCATTGTTCTAAAAACGGCGCGGTGCTGACCGGCTCTACACTGGAGGAGGTTTTCCTTTGTGATACGCTCTGGAGCAGAAAAAGGACATTAGGCAAAACGTGATAAACCTGAATAACTTTGGGTTTGAGTTAATAGTCATGTATCAGTATAGGTTTAGTCATTGTAATAAATACACCAGATTAAGATCTAGGATTTAAAAAAAACACAGTCTGCACCCTCAAGAAACTTACAAACTAATAAGAATTTTTTTTTAAAGATATAAAGTGGATAAAGAGTGTCATGACTGAGGTAAACACGGGTCACTGCAGATGCTCTGAAGCCACCCTGAGAGCCACCCTTTATCAAGCTATCTTACTCATGCCCCGCGATGTTTGAAGAGCAATATTTCACTGTACGTCACAACAGTCTTGTTGGTAGGTCCACTGAATAGGTAAGGAAACTCACAAAGCAGATTTGTGTAACTTTCCCCTGGTCACTCGCTCAGTGGTGGGAGGGGTAGAGCCAGGACCCAAACCCCATGTGCTAACTCAAGCCCTGGCTCTGAGCCACTGTCGTGCTGAGAGATCCAGAAAGGCTGAAGGTACCCAGGAGGCTTACTCTCAAGAAGGCTCACGACAGAAACGCTGTGATGAATACATAACCACAGAAAAGGCTAAGAAGAAGCTGTAGGGAGGAGAGAGGTAGAATCAAGGGTTGAGATGCTTTAAAAAATGAGAGCATGACCAGCAGCATCAAACACCACGAGGAGGTCAACCAAACTGATGACATAAAGGTCCTTGGGCTTTAACTACAGTGGGGTCCTTGGGGATCTCGGCAAGGGAAGTTTGGGTTGCGTGGGGTGGAGAGTGAGGGCGGGAGAGGGGTGAGCCAATGCCAGGACATAGTGAGTTGACAAATGAATAAATAAGTGACAGAGAAATGGATACACTGAAGGACGCCTGGCTGGCTTAGTTGGTAGAGCATGTGACTCTTGATCTCAGAGTTGTGGGTTCAAGCCCCATGTTGCGGGTAGAGTTTACTTAAAAGTTTTAAAAAAATGGATACAGCAATGGTTGAATATTATTTCTAGAAGCCTGGCTGTCCAAATAAAGGGAGGGGTCAGCAATAGACATCAACCTAAAGAGAGATATTTTCTTTTTTTAAAAAAAATGTTATGCTTATTTATTTTTGAGAGAGAGAAGGAGAGAGAGAGAGAGCACACAAGCAGGGGAGGGGCAGAGAGAGAGGGAGACACAGAATCCAAAGCAGGGTCCAGGCTCTGAGCTGTCAGCACAGAGCCCGACATGGAGCTTGAACCCCCGAACCACAAGATCGTGACCTGAGCCAAAGTCGGACGCTTAACCAACTGAGCCACCCAATGTGCCCCACGAGATATCTTTTCCACAACTGGTTTTACTTTGCTTTTTCTAAGAACAGAGAGGCCAGAGCAGGGGTTGTACATGGGCAGTGAGCTGACCAACCTGACTTATTAACTCGGTTTTGCAACAGCACCTGACTTTGAGTAAATCCTCTATTCCCTCTTTTGGGACTGCTGGTCTGTGGGGGGTGGGTTCTGACCCGCCTCAGGACCACTCAACAACTTTCCCCAGGGACTCTCAAACTCCATTGATTGATTCCAGGACAAAAACGGTCAGAGTTGATTCACCCCAACAATGGGGAGGAATCCGGCTCTTGCTTCAAAACTGATGTGTCATCTTTCAGCCTGACCACAGGCCATTCCGAAAGCTTTCCCTGGCAGACCTCAGGAGGGAAACCGCCTCTTGCCAGCAGGGTGTGGGGGCTGTGCAGTGAACCTGGGGGAGTCACAGTTGAGGATCTGGGCGCCTTTGCCACGTGCTCTTGGCACATCTGCATTTCTGGCCAAATGCCTCCATTCCTTGGTCTCTATACCTGAGGCTTTGGGTACAGATCTTCTTTAGGCACTTCTGCCTAGGATCCTAGGGGAGGAGGAGGGAATCTGGAAGACACATTTCTCCACTCTGACTACAGTAGCCATTACTTTTCCACTCCTAGACCTGACCCACTCCCCCCTTGTCTATCCGAACACAGGATGGGAGAAACTTCAGAAGCCTTTTGTTCAGGGCTCCCTCAGCAGCAATTGCACACATCCACCTGAACTCAATGAGGGAAAGGGAATGGGGGAGTCATGCTCTGTCTGATTTCAGTCTCCCTCTAAAGGGAGGCAGTGAATAAAGGCTCCTGTCTTCCTCTTTGGCTTGTTTGTTGCATTAATTAGCTACTGGGACACCTGACAACCTGCCTCTCACCCAGCTCCCCTGGCAATTGGTCCTGGGGGACAATGCTACCCAGCCCCATGGAGCTGCCCTGGCACCCGTTCATCCCAAGGCCAGCTCTTGTGTATTTCCTTACATGGGACGGGCCCTTTTTTGGCTTCAATTAGCCCAAGCTCTTTGCAGTTGCCAAACTCCAGCTGTCATAAGCTTGTCTATATGCTGATCGTGAAAAACCAACGAAGAAACTTAAAAAAAAACAAAAACCATCAGCCCACATAACTGGATACCTTCACCACCAACGGCTTGAGAATGAGACATAACGCGAGTTACGCATTTTATCTGGAATATTTTCTATTTTTCTGCTAAGTGCCTCCTGTTTGCAGTTATAGTTCTGAAGCAAAAATAGAGTACCAAAATAAAAATATATTTACCAAACCTAAAGAAGTGCCATACATTTGGAGATGTTAAACTAAATGTTGAATTCAACTTTCAGGAGACAAAATCCAAATCTATTTCAGGAATGGAGTCGCTGGGTTTTGTTCTGT
Source organism: Crocuta crocuta (assembly GCF_008692635.1). Lineage (NCBI taxonomy): Eukaryota > Metazoa > Chordata > Mammalia > Carnivora > Hyaenidae > Crocuta > Crocuta crocuta. The sequence goes on from NW_027533170.1 coordinate 4,806,046, forward strand.
GTAAAACTTAAAGTACCCAAGAATGGCCAGCAGAGGGAGTCAAAACCACATAAGTAATTCTTTTTTCTTCTCTACAAACGTGTTAGGAAAATGGGTTATTAAAAACTGCAAGATGAAAATGAACCTCATTTCCCAAAAATATATGCAAAAATCATAGAAATCATATAATTTAATGCTACTCTGCTTCCAAGCACTCTATAGAAAATTTTAAAGCTGGAAGGAGATTCTGAATCTCAAGTAGTTCTAAAAAGAAGCATTTCCCCACCCTCCTCCCTTCCTCTCCCTCTTTCTCTCCTCTCTCTCTGGGACTTGCTTGCAATAACTCCTGAGAAGTAGGTAATTTGTATTCTATTTCAGTTAACACATTCTGTGAGTAGTATAATAGCACTTTTTCAATTGCCATCATAGGAACGTACAGGTTCATACTGGAAACAGGTATTTTGAAAACAGGTCTCTAACTCCGACCTCCTAAATCAGGCCTTAGGTATACCTTAAAAAAGAAAAGGGACATGGTTCTCAGAAAAGTTTGCTGAAAAGGAATTTGCTGCAGTTATAAACATCTCTCCATTTTCTGGGTGGTACCTATATTAGTTAGGGTGTTCTATGTATAAACAAGAGAATCCAATTTGGGCTTATTTAAGAGGGGAAAATAATTTATTAAAAGGATACTGGTTTGTACTATTCTTTTAGGAGTTTACAATTAACATTTGGGGGAAAATATTTTATAGGTGAAAATGATGAGTTTATTTGTGCGACTTAATGTTCACAAATTTGAAAATTTAAATGAAATGGGTTAAACAAACAAACAAATCTTGAGGCCCAAATGGCTTTACTGCCAAATTCCAACAAGTATTTAAGGAAGAAAAATGTCATCTGAAACAAAGCCTTCCAAGGAAGAAAAAGAGAAAGGAGTTTCTACTTCTTATGTGAAGCTAGCATTACCTTGATATCAAAACCCAAACAAGGGATTTCCACTTGCAGAAAGATGGAGTAGATGTACTTTTTCTATTCTTCTCAGTAAATACAGCTAAAAAGGCTGGACATTATTAATACAACAAAAATAAGATGTCTCTGAAAGGTGGAGATAGGCAGACAGATGGATAGGGATCTCAGCCAGACAAGAGGGATGATAGTGGGCATGGGTTTTCTTTTTACTTCATATAGCCTAGGGTTTTTTCTTTCTTTCTTACACATTGTATCTCTAGTATCTAATAAAGTATCTGGCAAGTAAGACGTGCTTTGTTAATGAACAAATAAATAAATGAATGAGGGATCACTAGGTAGTGGATCTATTAAGCATGAAGTGCTATTGAAAGCACTATTGAAGAAGAAACATTTAAACCTAGTCCTTGACCTCTATGAATTTATTTTATATGACCTAAACGTTGGCCAATTTAAGAAGAACACAGACAGGGGTGACTGGGTGGTTAGGTCAGTTGGGCATCCTACTCAGCCAAGGTCATAATCTCATGGTTCATGGGTTCGAGCCCCACATCAGGCTCTGTGCTGACAGCTCAGAGACTGGAGCCTGCTTCAGGTTCTGTGTCTCCCTCTCTCTCTGCCCCTCCCCTCTCACTCTCCGTTTCTCTCTCAAAAATAAGTAAACATTAAAAAACACATACAATCAATCATATAAAGTGAAAAACTGCTAAAACTACAAATTGTAAATACAAAATCAACTGTTAGGCATGACTAGTGATGAGAAGCCTATTCCTTTCTACATGATGAAGAAAAGTACCGTGGAACAAGGCAGAGCATGTGAATTGGACAAAGAATAGTCCAAATACAGGTAAAACTGCTTACGCTGGATCATAAACATGGACCACTCTCCTGAATAACCTGAAAACTGACTTCTGCTGTTGTAGACACCACGGAAAGGGAAGGAAAAGAAATAAGACATAAGGATTTTCTTTCCATTATTTTACATAAGACTATGGGTTAAGCTAAAGCACAATGCCTGGCACACACTAAGAGTGTCAATAAAGGCAAGGCAATCAAAAAACCCACATATCGGGGGTGGCTGGGTGGCTCAGTTGGTTAAGAGCCTGCCTTTGGCTCCGGTCATAATTTCACAGTTCATGAGTTCAAGCCCCACATTGGGGCTCAGATCCTGTGAGCACATCAGATCCTCTGTCCCTCTTTCTCTGCCCCTCCCCTACTGTTTCTCTCTCTCTCTCTCAAAATAAAAAAATAAACCTGAAAAAGAGAGAGAGAGAGAGAAATCCACACATCAAATGGCTTGCAGGTCCACTTTGCTGAGCAACTGTAGGCAGTTGGCAGTGTAGACTACTATGGGGAAGGTGTCCCCTGGGCACACACGGCAAACTAGGGCCACACACCACAGACCCGATCATTTAAATGTTTCCGTTTCCAAGGCATTACAGAATGACATTCTGTGATAGCTACAACTTCTATACATATTCATGAAGACATACGCCAGGACTGAAAGATAGCCAAGCAAGAAAGAAGAAAATCTTGTTACGCTGACAAGATTTCCTTGGTCAATGTCATCAGACAGGACAGCTACATCCCTGGCTCATCTGGATCTAGTTCAGATCACTAAAGAGCTTTGTTCATTTTGTGATAAAAATTAGACACTTGCAAAATAAGTTTCTGACAATTCCCCTAGATTTATTTTTGCAATAATCAGTTAGTGCAGGAGCCTTTTTTAAAAATGCATAGAAATGGCATTAGCTCAAGATGATATAATGTGATTTCTAAAAAAGCACTTCATCAAATGTTTTGCTAGGTTTCCATAAAAGCAGTAGGAGGTATCTGCTTAGGAATCATTCAATTTTTACTTTATTTTATTTTTTGCTTTACTTGGAAAACTTACCAACCATGATTTGCCAACACACGTTTTAAACCAGTCCATTTTATTTTTATTTTGTTTTTAATTTTTTTAATGTTTATTTATTTTTGAGAGACAGAGACAGAGCACAAGTGGGGAAGGGCAGAGAGAGAGAGAGAGAGAGAGGCAGGGAGGAAGACACAGAATCTGAAGCAGGCTCCAGGCTCTGAGTTGTCAGTAACAGAGCTCAATGCAGGGCTCGAACTCAGACGCTGGGAGATCATGACCTGAGCTGAAGTTGGATGCTCAACTGACTGAGCCACCCAGGTGCCCCTAAACCAGTTAAATCAGAGTATCTCATCTAATGTTTAAGATCCATGATGAGAAGAGACAAAGGGAAAGACACTTTAAGGTTAATTTGCCTTATTTTATTTTAATGTTTATTTATGAGAGAGAGAGAGAGAGAGACGGGCAGAGAAAGAGAGAGGGACCGAGGATCCAAAGCAGGCTCTGGGCTGACAGCAGAGAGCACAAAGCAGGGCTTGAACCCACAAACCGTGAGATAATGACCTGAGCCCAAGTCAGCCACTTAACCTACTGAGCCACCCAGCTACCCTGTCTTATTTTTTCTAATGTTTATTTATTTTTGAGAGAGGAAGAGAGACAAAGCATGAGTGGGGGAGGGGCAGAGAAAGAGGGAGAGAACAGAATCCAAAGCAGGCTCTGTACTGACAGCACAGAACCCAACACAGGGCTCGAACTCACGAACCACAAGACCATGACTTGAGCCGAAGTCGGACGCTTAACCAACTGAGCCACCCAGGTGCCCCCCTACTTATTTTTTTAAACATGAAAATAGGACAGTTAGTGATAAGACAGTGTTCCTCGAATTTACCTTATTTATCATAAGACTTACCTGGGGTGTTGGAAGAAAATAAAGTATGGATTTCCAGGCCTCCTCCTTAGAGGTTCTACTTCCTGAGGTTCAGGGTGGGGCTCAGGAATGAGTATTATTAAAAGCATTTGAAGGAATTTTACAATCAGTCAAGTTAGGGAAATGGTTGGTGTCATGGAGAGGAGACCGATCTTCTATTGGCATTCAAAAATACCAAGAGTGGTCAGATCTTCTGTGTGCCCTTAACTGAGTCATTTGATCTCATTGGGGCTAAATTTCCTCACTTGGAAAAGTAAAACAACAGCAAGACAGGTTTTAGTCTAAGATACCCTTAAAGACAGACACCGCTGGGCTATGCTCACAGCTGGACCCCCTGGGCCTAGCCCGGCGCCCGGCACAGGACAATCTCTCAGTTATTAATTGTTGACCAATTCACTAGCTGGACAACGTGCAAGATTCCTTTTCAAATTGAAAATCATATGATTCTAAAATAAATAATGAAACAATCCATTTGGTTGGCCATTTGCAGAGCAAGAATTACTCTCAAAACAAAAGAAAACAAAATATCAACCAAAAAAAAGCCCCCATGTTCCTTTTGAGTGGCAAGTGGCTGGTAAGTACTTCAAAGGATCAGACCTGCATCACTGGATTTCATGGATTCTTCACAGGATGGTTCAAGGTGATGAACTTGATGCACTTAGCATCCCGTGTGGCTCGGAAATGTTAAGTAGAGGCTCAGTAAAATGTGAGTTGAATGTGGAAAACCCAGGATTATGTGGAAAACAGAGTAAGTTCTCTGGCTACATATACAGGAATACCAGGGATGCCTGGGTGGCTCAGTCAGGTAAGCGTCCAATTTCAGCTCAGGTCATGATCTCATGGTCTGTGAGTTCCAGCCCCGCATCAGGCTCTGTGCTGACAGCTCAGAGCCTGGAGCCTGCTTCCCAGATTCTGTGTCTCCCTCTCTCTGTGCCCCTCCGTTGCTGATGCTCTGTCTGTCTCTCTCAAAAATAAATAAATAAACAAATAAAAGAATACCGTAGTCATAACATAACTTTTAGGATTTTTGTTAATTTAGTCCCAAAACATACTGTCAAGTAACAAGTTGAGAATCATTAGGAACCTTCCCTGGCACGTGTGCTTGGGACACTGATAAAGAAAGAAAAACAAATGCTGAAAACTCTGTTTATAGCATTTCAAGTTTACTCTAAAATCACATACTAATTGTTTTTGGGGTTTTTTTTTTTACATTTATTTATTTTTGAGAGACAGAGCGCAAGTGGGGCAGGGGCAGAGAAAGAGAGGGAGACGCAGAATCTGAAGCAGGCTCCAGGCTCTGAGCTGTCAGCACAGAGCCCAACTTGGAATTCGAACCCACAAACTATGAGATCATCATAACCTGAGCCGAACTTGGACATTCAACCGACTGAGCGACCCAGGTGCTAATACTAATTGTTTTTTTAAAAAATTATACATCACTCTATTTGAATGCTTCCATATATTTTACAGTTCATATAACTTGAATTAATGGATCTACAGGTGAAATCTACACACCAGCAGAAGCACCTGGGAAATACGAATTCCTGAGCCCTACCCTAGACCTAAGGAATCCAAAACTCTGGGTGTGGAGCAGCAAAATCAATGATGTTAATGTCTTCCAGGTAGTTCTGTTGCACTCGGAAGTATGAGACCCCTGACTTGGGGTAAACAGGATTCCATTACAAAATGAGACCCAGAGGCGCCTGGGTGGCTTAGTTGGTTAAGCATCTGACTCTTGATTTCAATTCAGTTCATGATCTGATGGTTCATGGGATTGAGCTTAGCCCTGGGCTCCATGCCGAGCTTTGAGCCTGCTTGAGATTCCCTCTTTCCCTCTTTCTCTCTCTCTCTTTCCCTCTGCCCCACCCCCACCCATGCTCTTTCTTCCAAATAAAAAGAAATTAAAAAAATAAAAGCAGATCCAAAGAAGGCTCAGTTCAAATATTTGTATAACCTCCTACAATGTATCAGAATTGAAAAAAATCACATCTACGTAGTCAACTACGAGCTAAGGTACCACAACACACTTTTACATAATAACTTGTTTTCTCCTTTTGAAAAAAATCTTGAAATACTGATCTCGAATTGCAAAGAAAAAGCCAACCACTGGCATTAAGAACACTCTCATCCTAATTTCTCAATTTTACAAATAAAATACAAATTTCTCATAAACATTGCCAAGTATTACTAAATTTATTTTTAACGTTATCAACACAGTAACAATAAAAAAAATAAGGCAATGGGTATACAGTGCAAAGTCACCAGGTGTGGGGGTGTATTTTTCATTCAAGAAGTGAGTCTGACATGGAACTTGTGGCGTGTAAGGTTGGAAGGGTAGCTAGCTCTTACACACTTAGGATTTTATGTTCTATGTAAGGAGAGTTCTCAGCTACACAATTCTGAACATCTCAAAACTACATCTTCTCAGTTACCAATAGAGATAAAAGATGTTTTGACTTGAGGGCAGAGACATACGTGTTCGGGTGAGGCAATGCTGAGGTCACGCACTGTCACCTTTTGGTCACCAGTGAAGGCATTTGAGAAGACACAGTGAGGGGTTCCTGGGTGGCGCAGTCGGTTAAGCGTCCAACTTTGGCTCAGGTCATGGTCTCATGGTTTGTGGGTTCGAGCCCTGCATCTGGCTGGAGCCTGTTTCAGATTCTGTGTCTCTCTTTCTCTGACCCTCCCCTGCTTACGCTCTCTCTCTCTCAGAAATAAATTTTAAAAACATTAAAAAAAAAAGACACAGTGACAGAGTGACTTGCCCATTCTACATTGTTCTACAGCTTCAGATAACATGAGTCTTCATTTTGTTCTCCCAACATTTCCCCCAAGCCTTAAAATCCGCCCACAAGAAAGAGATTGGCTTTGCTGTCAAGAAGAAACAGAAAGGGGTTCCTGGGTGGCTCAGTCGGTTAAGCGTCCAACTTTGGCTCAGGCCATAATCTCACAGTTTGTGAGTTCAGGACCCGCGATGGGCTCTGTGCTAACATCTCAGAGCCTGGAGCCTGCTTCAGATTCTGTGTCTCCCTCTCTCTCTGCCCCTCCCCTGCTCATGCTCTGTCTCTCTCTCTCTCTTTCAAAAATAAATAAACATTAAAAATTTTAAAAAAAAAATGAGGAGGAGAAACAGAGAGCCCCAGGGAACAGCTCCTAGTCAGGAACGGCAAATGGCAGCGTGCTGACCACCTCCCCGGATTCGGTGACGATGGCATCATAGACCCACCGGCGGTTGCACCTGCACTCGGGCCCGCACTTGTTGGAGTTGCACTTGGGGCACGGGTAGAAGCAGCCCAGACAGTTCTTCTCCAGGCAGTCACACAGGTCGGCATCGTTACAGATCAGCCGGCCACTTTTGTCGTACTTCTTCCTGACTCTGCAGAGAAAGCAGACAGTGCCGGTTTCTCAGCACGGAGAAGGAAGGACCACACGGCTCCCCCCATGAACACAGTCCCTCCATCCCGAGGAAACGGCACCCTAAAGATTACCGGGCCGCGCTCCGGAACAGGAGGCGGCACTGGTGTTCGGGGAAATTCGGCCAATATGCCACGGATTTCCAGCGTGGCCAGGCTAGTCACTGACCGTGCACTTTGTTTTTCCAGCATGATGGGGAAAAGAACGTTCCACCGAAGCAAATGAGAAGGAATGGCTGAATCAAAGCTCCCTCCTACAAACGCCCCCAATTTTTCTTTAAGACTGTAATCATTCTCGACGGAATTTTCTCTGATAAATTACACTCTTTTTTTCTTCCTACATATAAAAAAAAAAAAACACTAGAGGGAGGGAGCCTGGGTGGCTCAGTTGGTTGAGCATCTGACTCTTGGTTTCTGCTCAGGTCATGATCTCACAGTTTGTGAGTTGGAGCCCCATCTCGGGGTCTGTGTTGACATCAAGGAGCCTGTTTGGGATTCTCTCTCTCTCCCTCTCTCTGCCTGCCCCTCTCCCACTTGCACATGCGCATGCACTCTCTCTCAAAATATATAAACTTTTTTTAAAAAACACTACAGGAATACAATTATATTTTTAATAACTCAAGATAAAGATTAGAACTGTGCATTACTACACCATCATCGTTAAGAAGAAACACACACACGCGCACACACTGGCGGTCCTTTCTTTGCTAACTAACAGTCTCCATTCGTTTACGCTCCCGTTCCTTTCTGATTTGGTTCTCACACCGTGTGGAAAGAGAGAAAGCAGGTGATCAAGGTGGTGGGATCCCTGGTGAGCTGAGCGAAGGCAAGGAGCTCTGTACCGGAGGCGAGCAGCGGAGCCCACACCCAGAGGAAGCCCACACCTTCTCCGTCAGCCCCCGTGACGTGTCCAGGAGGCAAAAGCTTCCACAAGAATTCTGCCACCCTCTCAGAACTAAGCCTTTCTGAAATAGACCCTTTAAAGGTGAGCCGCTTGAAAGGCTCAGTATGACAAAAGTGTCTCTATACAGCTTGTTTCCCTTATTAACAACTGGAAGCAAGAAGAAAAGGCTGGCCCAAGCTGGTGTGGCAAGATTGCCCACTTCCCTGCACCCTTTATTCTGAAACAGACACAGAACCTCCTCTCTTCCTGTTCAGCTAAGTAATGCTCTTCATTCTTCCTCTTTCTCCTGACAAAGCAGGGAAGGCTGGAGATCAAAATGAAAACTTGCTGCCTGATTTCCTCACTTTATTGGGAATATTTTCTGAAGAGGATTTACATCTGAAGCCCTTTGTCTGTGGGATGAAGGCTCCCCACACCCTCCTACATCCACCAGGAAATTCAGGTGCCAGCAGACCAGAAGATTTAAAATCCAATATGGGGGGCCTGGGAGGCTCAGTCGGTTAAGCGTCTGACTTTGGCTCAGGTCATTATCTCACGGTTCATGAGCCCCACATTGGGCTCTGTGCTGAAAGCTCAGAGTCTGGAGCCTGCTTCAAATTCTGTGTCTCCTTCTCTCTGACCCTCCCCCCCTCAAAAATACACAGTAAAAGAATAAAATCCAATATGGAAATCATGGTCATGAAGCCACGAGAGCACATACCAGATCTTGTCCTTGTCACCTTGCCTTAAGCCAGAAATATACATTTGCCTTAACTCCAACACCAACGCACAGATTTTATAGTTTCCTGTCCATCTGATGCTTTCCTTTATAACATTCTCAACTATCAGAGATACAAAAGTGTGCAAAACAGGGGCGCCAGGCTGGCTCAGTTAGAAGAGCACGGGACTCTTGATCTTGGGGTCATGAGTTTGAGCCCCATGCAGGGTGTAGAGATTATTTTAATTGTTTATATATTTATTTGTTGAGAGAGAGCACATGAGCACATGCACAAGCCAGGAAGGGACAGAGAGAGACAAAGAGAGAATCTCAAGAAGGCTCCACGTTTAGCACAGAGCCCAACATGGGGCTTGATTCCACGAACCATGAGATCATGACCTGAGCCGAAATCAAGACTCAGGGGGTGGTTAACCTACTGAGCCATCCAGGCGCCCCATGTGATTATTTAAAAATAAATAAATGAACTTAAAGTGTGCAAAACATACTTGCATAGGTAAAGAAGAAGAATAAACCAAATCTCCGCTTGCCCACTGCCCAGCTTGATAAAATTTTGAAGAAAAGCTTGATAAACCCCAAACTCCAAGAGGAACCATAGCTTTCAGTAATCCTTTGGGGTCCTGGGCTGGCTCACTCAGGACAGTATGCAATTCTTGATCTTGAGGTCGTCACTTCAAGCCCCACATTGGGCATCCGGGGTGCTTAGGTGGCTCAGTTTCTTAAGTGTCCAACTTCAGTTCAGGTCACAATCTCATGGCTTGTGAGTTCGAGCCCTGTGTTGGGCTCTGTGCTGACAGCTCAGAGCCTGGAGCCTGCTCTGGATTCTGTGTTTCCTTCTCTCTCCCCCAATTCATGCTTCCTCCCCCACTCATGCTGTCTCTCAAAAATAATAAATGGTAAAAAAAAATTTTTAAGTCCCACATTGGGCATTAAAAAATCCAAACAAGGGGAGCCTGGGTGGCTTAGTCGGTTAAGCGTCTGACTTTCGCTTAGGTCATGCTCTCGCGGTTCGTGGGTTTGAGCCCCGCGTCAGGCTCTGTGCTGACTGCCAGCTCAGAGGCTGGAGCCTGTTTCAGTCTGTGACTCCCTCTCTCTCTGACCCTCCCCTGCTCACGCTGTCTCTCTCTCTCTCTCTCTCTCTCCTAGAAATAAATAAAAACATTTTTTTAAAAAATCCAAACAAATTATCTCCCTGTTTTAGTTAAATATGCATGAATCCCCAGGCACACTGCATTTCCCTACATCATGATCTGAGATTCATGCATGATGGTACATCTCGCTGTTATTCAAATATTCTCACTTCTCTCTGCATTCCGATGTCAGAATATCTTTTCCATTATGGATGGGCATTTAGATTGTTACTATCTTCTTTTCTCTACTATTATAGCAATGTTTTGAAACTTTAAAAAAAATTTTAATGTTTTTTTTTAAATTTATTTCTGAGAGAGAGACAGCACGAGCAGGGGAGGGTCAGAGAGAGGGAGATACAGAATCTGAAACAGCCTCCAGGCTCTGAGCTAGTTGTCAGCACAGCGCCCGACACAGAGCTTGAACCCACGAACTGCGAGATCATGACCTGAGCTGAAGTCGGATGCTTAACCAACTGAGCCACCCAGGAACCCCAACAATGTTATGAAACTTTTGAACATGTCTCTTGTTGTACATGTATCAAAGTTTTCCCAGGATATATACCCAGGAGTGAAGATTTTAACCCATAAGGTATATAGGTAATGCCTTTTAAATAGTGGTTGTACCATATTACACTCAGTTCATGTGCAGTAGCTTAATCCACATTGAGACCATCAGACTAAATGCTGCTTCTCTCTGGAACCTCTCTGCTGTACCGATGAGGTCCGTATCCTGAATGTTCATTAGCCTTTTCTGCATTGTTTGGTTCATTTTTCTCTTCAGCTGTTATCTTTTACTTATTGACTTATGTATACATAAACTCTGGATACTGATATTCCACATTATAAATAACTTCTCCTACCCTGTGGTTTGTCTTTCATTGTTTTTAAGGTATATTTAATGGGCATAAATTTTTAATTTAAAAAATTTTAATGTTTATTTTTGAGAGAGAGATAGAGTGCAAGCAGGGGAGGGGCAGAGAGAGAGGGAGACACAGAAGCTGAAACAGGCTCCAGGCTCTGAGCCATCAGCACAGAGCCCAATGTGGGGCTTAAACTCACGAACCATGAGACCATGACCTGAGCCAAAGCCGGACACTCAACCAACTGAGTCACCCAGGCACCCCACGTCTCTTACTTTTAATCATCTTTCTTACTAAAGCTATTACTCTAATCCAAGGGTTTCTGATACCTTTAAAAAATTGATTACTAGTCTGGTATTATTGTCTATTTCTTGAAGTTGCTAACTTCCAAACACATGGGGCAATACTGTACTTGAGAAAAGATATTTTTAAAACATAAAGAAGAGGCAACCTTTGCTTTGTCCAGGGGAATTCATGCATGTTGTAATCCCACACATTAAATACAATAAATCATGATCTTACTTGTATTTTACAGAAAAATACTCATTCATCTTTGACATCCGAGCTTTCTTTTTCTGCTGCCTTGTTTCAGGATTAAAGTCCGCTACCTGTGGTCCAGGGTTTTGAAACGCCAAGCATTTTAACTGCCGCTCTATCTGTTGCTATGAAACAAATTAAATGTATTAGCAGTAAGAACTTGAGAGCTGTTTTATGCTGTATCAAAATAAACTTTCTTGTAACTTCCGCCATAATGTCATGAAAGCACAGATGTTTTACCTAGAGAAATAAACAGTTTAGTTTGATTAAGTCTCTAAAGATGACGTAAATTTCCTCGTGTAAATTTCCTCATGTTAGGTCATTCTTTCTGCATGAAGAAATCTGTAGTATAAAACTAATATAATAATTTAAAAAAAACCAGGGGCACCTTGGTGGCTCAGTCTATTAAGCGTCCAACTTTGGCTCAGGTCATGATCTCAGAGTTCATGAGTTCCAGCCCCACATCAGACTCTGTGCTGGCAGCTCAGAGCCTGAAGCCTGCTTCAGATTCTGTGTCTCCCTCTCTGCTCCTCGCCCTCTCACATTCTGTCTCTCAAAAATAAATAAACATTTTAAAAAGTTAAAACACATACATACACACAAAAACCAACCAAACAGGAAGAGGATTCCTCTTACACCTGTGAAATACCAGTTGGCTTCTCAAATCTAATGGGGATGAAAGTCAAACTTCACATTTTATGGAGTGAAAGAGAAAGGGAGGTGAGCCCTTCTGCAATTGGTTGCTGAAGAATCTCAAGGTGAAGGGTCTCAACCACAGTGGAATCCCAAAGTGCACACAGCCCCTTCCCCCGCCTTCAGTGTTCTGGAATATGCTTTACAACAATCATGTTGCTGAATCACTTCAATATAGTGTGCACCCACCTGAAGGATCCAGTGGTCTCAGTAAGAGCCAGATTTGAGGAAGAACATTTTCCTAGCATGGCTTTCTAGAGTGTTAGTGGGATTTTCAAAAGACTCCACCTGGAGACATTTACAAATGGAAAAGAAACGGAGCCCACTGGAGAAAGACAGGCAACAAGGACACTTCTGCAATAAATCCTGATACCTTGTTTCAAAAACGTGGCACGTAAGTCACGAAGGAAAGGAATGCTCTTCTGAAGGATTTCAGAAGAATGTAATCTCATGGGTCCCCAAACACACAGGCTGACATACAGAGATGAAATACCATACCTGGAAATGAAAGGGAAACTTTCAAAGTGTAAATTTCAATGTAAACAAATCAGTAACAACCTCAGCCTTGTCTGCAGTTGATTTAGCTTATAACAGTCCAGTCTGTCTAAAATAATATAAATGTTTCTTTAAATTTTCTGGGTTTTTTTTTAAAGTTTATTTATTTATTACTTTGAGAGAAAGGAGAGAGCACAAGCAGGGGAGGAGCAGAGAAAGAGAGAGAGACAATCCCAAGCAGACAGCATGGTCAGCACAGAGCCTAATGTGGGGCTCAAACACATGAATCACAAGATCATGATCTGAGCCAAAGTCAGATGCTTAACCGATTGAGCTACCCAGGATCCCCATGTTTCTTTAAATTTTCATTTTGGTATGTGTATGGGTTTGTTTTACAAACTTGACCTTATGGAACAATTCTGTATTCAGGTATGTCTGTGAAATAAGACAACTTCATACCATCTATTATCATTGTCATTTCTATAACAAAAGTGTAAGAACACAGATACGGGGCACAAGTTCAAACCTTGGCCACCAGTTAGAGGTATGAGTTGAACAGGCTCTCACTTCTCTAAGCCTCACTGTCTCCCTGTGCAAAATGGGGTCACGGTAGTATCCTGTGATAAAAGGTTGGTAAATTAATATATACCAAGTTTTAGAATCATGACCAGCACATAATAAGAAAAAAAAAAAAACCCTTGCGTTTGTTACATAAAAACACTGGACCATATTCTCTACAAATATTCTTCTCGAAGGGCAGGATTTTATTGCACAGAACACTGGATTGTAAATCCAGGGAGGTGAGGGGCAGAGAGGAGGCATGTGAAGTGAGACCAACTCCTCAGGGAGCAGAAGGAAAGGGGTGGGGGGAAGCCCCATCCACATGGAGGAGCAGAGAACCTTCCAGTGAAATCCTGCCGGGACCCACCTTCCACCCAAGACCAGGCTCACCTCCGACATCCCCGAGCTGAGACCTCTCCAAATACCATGAAACCCTAATATCCACTTGCCATACCAGCTGCTTTTGTCCAATCTGACAGTCTTTCTCAGAAGAGCTTTGACCTGTGCATCCGTCTTGCGTGGCATTGTTCTTTTCTGACTGTTCATTCATTTCTGATCACTAAACAAAGGAATTGGGACCAAAGGAGAACACATTAGTATCCTGCATCTCCAGTAACTTAATTCTGGAACTTTCCACCTCTCTCGCTACATCTTTCTTTCTTTCAAAGCCAGGTTTCCTGCAAAAGCCATCCACTCTCCTGGCGTCTTTTTTTTACCACTCACTCCACAATCCTGCGTCTGCCTCGCCCCAGACCACTTGACCAACACTCTTTCCTGCTGGCAGTTACACGAATAAATAAAACGTAACTTCTAATTGTTCTTAGCATCACAGACTTTGCTGGAGCAGACCATACTCGGCCCAGCCACTTCTCTCTCTCTTTTTTTATTTTTGAGAGAGAGCAAGAGAGTGTGAGCAGAGGAGGGACAGAGAGAGAGAGAGAGAGCGGGAGAGAGAATCCCAAGCAGTCTCCACACCGTCAGCACAGAGCCCAATGCGGGGCTCAAACTCATGAACCGTGAGATCATGACCTGAGCCAAAACCAAGAGTCAGACGCTCAACCCAGGGAGCCACCCAGGCGCCCCCACTTCTCTTTAAGAGTATGAATTCTTAGACCTCCATTCTTCCCCGTTACACTTAATCCCTTGACAAAAAGTAAGACACGTGAATGTCTTATCTCCCTGGTAACACTGTGTGAATCCCATCTGCTCTTGTGGGGTCAGTGTCACCGCTGCACAGATGGTTCCTCGGGGAGCCTCGAAAAGCCCTGGCTTCCTCACTCAAGTTCTCTGACACTTTTCTAGTACAACGTGGGGTAAAGGGAAGGCGTCAGGGGTCCATAAAATCCAGCTGCTAACATGCCCACAATTTATCCAGAAATACTTGGTTACATGCACAGGGTGCCGTTCTGTGTGCGCGACTTGGGTGAAGTCCACACGGGATGCTAATTGCAAATGCACACCCCAGGCAGCTCTGCAGTGTTTCTCTCAGAAAGGACCAAGCTCCAAGGCGGCTTCCACAGCCCTGCGGGTTTTCTGATAGCTCATCCACTGCTGAGACTGTCTATAAGGATGCTGTTCCTACCAACCGAGCCTGAGTTATGCTTTACCAAGGTGATCTGGAATGTTGGCACCACATGCTCACTGCCGGCCGGCTGGCTCTGTCAGCCTATCTGCATTCTCCCCGGTCTAGGTCATTAGACCTTGGCTGCCCACTCCTTCGTATCCCACACTCTCCAGTTCCCAGTAATAGGTTAGGAAGTTGATTTTTCTTTCCCTAACAATTGATTTTCCTTTTCATTCCCTGTCAGCTGGAATCCACCCTAAAGATAGTGGTCTTAGTATTAATAGTACTTCCCTTTGACCAAGACAGCCTTAATGCGCGTCAACTCGAGGAAACCTCAGCCCAAACTTCTTCCTGACCCTTGAAACTCATCTCCTTTTTCTCAGAGCTTTTACTTCAGAAAACTCATCATTATAGATTCTTTCTCTGTCCCACTGACATGTAAATCTTCTCGGAGCCTCCAGCTGATTCAACACAGGAATGTCTTTCTCAAAGATTAGAAGGTATCCCTTCGAAATGTAATCAGCCAGGAAGATGGCACCTGCGTTTGCCAGTCTCTGTGGGAAGGGAGACTAACTTGCTAATTGGTGGGTGCCAATTAGCAAACACAGGTGGCTGAGTCACAGAGAAAAACATTTCCAAACTCCATGTGCTCAACACATGTCGTGGATCAGCCCCCCTCAAGTCCTCTAGTACTTTCCTTCTGCCTTTTGGTTCACACTGAGTTCACACTGAGTTCTGGCTTCTCTCCCCTTCACCTCAGTCTCCAATCAAATCTTCTTTACCTGTTTAATTTTGTTCCGTGCAATTTTTACTTTGACAACGTCACATAAAATTTCACGAGTGATCAGCCGGACATTCATGTGGAGTATTTTCCAATTCGTCTAAAGATAAAATCACATGGAGCTATTTTAAAAATTATAAATTTCCTGTTGAAGCAGGACTTTAAACTACCTCCATTCTGACCTCAGTCTGTACATCCAAATTGATTAAGGTCTTTCCGGCTTATCTCTTTTTTCCCCAAAGTTTTATTTATTAAAAAAAATTTTAATGTTTATTTTTGAGAGAGAGAGGGAGAGAGACACAGAATCTTCATGAAGCAAGCTCCAGGCTCTGAGCTGTCAGCACAGGGCCCGACATGGGGCTCGTACTCACGATCATGACCTGAGCAGAAGTAGGACGTTTAACCGACTGAGCCACCCAGACGCCTCTCAAATTTTTATTTAAAAAAATTTTTTTAATTTAAATTCCAGTTACTTAGCCTATAGTGTAGTTGGTTTCAGGAGTAGAATTTAGTGATTCATCACTTACGTATGACACCCAGTGCTCACCCCAAGTGCCCTCCTTAGTGCCCATCACCCATTTAGCCCGCCCCCACCCACCTCCCCTCCAGCAAACCTCAGTTTGTTCTCTATAATTAAGAGTCTCTTACGCTTGGCTTTGCTCTCTTTTTTTCTCTTCCCTCACATTCATCTGTTTTATTTCATGAATTCCACAGGTAAATGAAATCTCTAGCTAATCTCTTAAATCTGACAAAAGACCCTGATGGCAAAGCAGCCCCTAAGGGGAACAAAACTACCCCATCAAGCAATTAGGACCGCCCTGAGCCGGGAAGACCCCAAGTGATTGACCTCAAGACAAGGATACATCTGACCTTCACCGCCCACCTACATAGACCCACCCACCTCTGTTCCACATTACTCTTATGGAAACCTACAAGGATTTCTAGCACTTTGGAGACAAACTTTGAGGTCTTCCGGGGTGTTGGCCTCACTGAGATAAATTCCTTTCCTGTTTTACCAATTTGCAAAGCAAAATCTTGGTAATCTGTGTAATTAATGAGCCCTGCAGGTGAATCCTCCCCTTAAACAGCTCCTCTTAAACAACAAGTAGGTGTTCTGTTTTCTCCATGCCATCTTGCCCTCTGATCTTAAAATTATTGCCTGTATTTTCTTCCCACCCTCAATTCATCCAAACCATGTGCTTGTGTTAATATTACCCTAAATCCAATATTCCTCTATCTCATTCCTATTAAAAGACTTTGATGACTCTCCACTGCCAATAATACCCCACAAGCCCACTATAACAGAGGAGGTCAGTCACAACAGCCCCCAACCCGCTCGTATCTACACTCAGCTCCCCCCCACACCCCCACTCAGCCAAACCTGCCTGATCTTGCCACTCCCAGTAATAAAGACACCTAACTCAGCCCTTCACCTTTGAACTCTGCTCTCCGCTCCAAGAAGCCTCCAGAAATCTCCCCTGGCCTAAGTCCCTGCAGGTCCTTACCTCCCTTGGGATCTCTTTGGTGCTTCCTCAGGAAAATCACCCCCAACCCCCGGCCACCAAGGGACCCTAAACCCTCTACCTTCTTCATGTAACACATTTTCCTCTGTGTGGGAATAAATTCGAGCTCATGATTATCCTTGCAAGCTAGAATATTTCCTGAAAAGGCATCCATGTAACTTCAATGAGAGAAATTAGTATCTTCTGTAAATCCTCTGCCTGAGAGGCTTTTATTTAAGTGCTTTGTGAAATACAGTTTTCCACAAATATATTGGGGTGGAGCGGGGGTTGGGGGAGGGGGAGACTTGCTTCTTTATATTACAAATAAAGCAAAAGGAAATTATAAGAGAATGTCCCTGGGGACTGAAGTTTAATTGGATTATATTCTGAGCCCAAAATATCTGTCCAGGAAAAGTAAGCAACAAAAGCGTTCCAGGTGCCTGGGTGGCTCAATCGGTTGAGTGTCTGACTTCGGCTCAGGTTATAATCTCAAAGTTTGTGGGTTTGAGCCCCGCGTGGGGCTCTCTGCTGAAGCTCAGAGCCTGGAGACTGCTTCCAATTCTGTGTCTCCCTCTCTCTCTCTGCCCCCTCCCCCACTTGGGCTCTGTCTCTCTCTCAGAATAAAGACATAAAAAAATTAAAAAAAGAAAAGTAATAAAAGTGTTCAGAATTCCCCTTTTTCCCACCTGCTTAGTTTTCCCAAGGCAGGGGATCTTGATCTTGGATGAGTAAAGAATACAGAATACAGTATACAATATAAAGAATACATATTTATTCCCACTAACCTCTAACAAATTCTGGCATTTCCTTCTATTACAAGGCAACAAACAAGTAATAATCGTGTTAGCAGTCCTTGTGACTTTCTTGGCTCTGAAAACACAGATGTTTTCATCACCTGTTAGAATTGCTGTCGACACATCAAAATGTTATTTACACTTACCCCTTCCTTAAAATGATGGTAGTTCTTGGGCCTGCGGCTAGAATGTATTTGGTAGGTGAATAATGAAACACATATACTGCTATCACAAGTTGTTTTAACATTTTGATAAGTGTATTTCAGTGTAATTGTTTTCCTTTGTAACCTCACAGATCTAATTTATTTTTTTATTTTTTTAATGTTTATTTATTTTTGTGTGAGAGAGAGACAGAGAGAGACAGAGGCAGAGCACGAGCATGGGAGGAGCAGAGAGAGAGGGAGACACAGAATTCAAAGCAGGCTCCAGATTCAACTGTCAGCACAGAGCCCTATGTGGGGCTCAAACTCACAAATGATGAGATCATGACCTGAGCCGAAGTCGGATACTTAACCGACTGAGTCACCCAGGCTCCCCTCACAGATCTAATTTCATATGATTAAAAATATCATTCTAGTGGTGCCTGGCTGGCTCAGTCAGAGGCACATGAGACTCTTGATTTTGGGGTCATGAGTTTGAGCACCACGTGGTTTGTAGAGATTATGTAAATAACAACAACAACAAAAAACCCTTAAAAAATTATAATTAAAAAATACATAAAAATTCATCGTAAACAAAGATTCTGGGAAATTGTCCATAGATCAGTTGGCCAAAAGGGGTCTGGGACACAAAAATGAGTTTAAGAACCCTTGCAGTGAGGCAGGAAGACCCACCACCACCACCGCCTCTGCTGGTCATGGAGGTGATAAACAACAGCTGCGGACTGTAGAAGAGGCTCATGGGGCTGGAAGCAATGTGGTATGCCCTAGTTTATCACACTGAATGGAACACGAAGAGAACATCTACTTAGCAAACTCTGTGTCTGGTCCTCACATTACATCAGATTGCAAATGAAAGACCCAAAATATGGTTTAGCCCAAAAAGAAGAGACTCCCCAAGGGAGCACAGACTCCCAGAGCAGGGGTCCTCAAAGTGTGGCCCAAGGTTGGAGCCTGAATGGAAATCAACTGACTCAACTCAGAACATTGGGGCAATTATGGGTGTGTGTGTGTGCGTGTGTGTGTGTATTTTATAATGTTTATTTTTGAATGAGAGAGAGAGGGAGACAGAGAATCCCAAGCAGACTCTGTGCGGACACAGGGATTGAACTCACCAACTGTGAGATCGTGACCTAAGCTGAAATCAAGAGTTGGATGCTTAACCAACTGAGCCACCCGGGCACCCCAGAACATTGGGTAGTTTGGCAGACATTTTTGTCCATAGCAAGATGGTCTTCCTGGAGGAGGCAGTTCACTGATACACATTCTGTCACAAGCTGTGTAATTCACCATGATCAAGGACCTTGAGAAAACTGGAGTTCTATTAGGTCTTTAGCTCTGGAAGTGATCTTACACCCTTCTTTATCTAGTGCATAGTATTCGGTAAATATCCCATGAATATTATGCTAGTGGATACCAATTATTAGAGACCTACTAGGTGTCCGGCACTTTGCTAACCATCCTACATAAACCACTTCCTTCAATTCCACAACTGTGACTAGATGTTATTCCTATCTTTCAGATGATCAAAATGAGGCCCACAAAGATCCTTTTGACCCCATAGGTACAAATAGGCTGCATGAGTTTGAAACCCAGATCCGTTTGGTCCCCAAAACTAAGCTTTTCTTGGGATGTCACACAGCTTTGAGATTTGTTTTATAGGCCCCTGACTCTTGATTTTGGTTCAGGTCATGATCTTGAAAACCTTGAGATTAAGCCTCTCATTGGGTTCTTCACTGACAGCATGGAACCTGCTTGGGATTCTCTCTCTCCCTCTCTCTCTCTGCACCTCCTTACTCATGCACACTTTCTCTCTCTCAAAATCAATAAACTTAACAAAATTTGTTTTAATGAGGACCACCATTTCTACACAGGACATCGCTGAGGGAGGGGATATTGTTAATGCGGCCACATAGAGCCTTTTCAAAAAGAAGCACGGAGAGGGACTGAGGGAGGATGCACTTTAGATAAGCTCAAGTTTGCCCTCACATCTCAAAGGGTGTGCTGGGGAAAGACTCCCACCCGAGGCACATGAGCCACATCTGACTTCAGGATGGGATTCGGAAGTCAGCATAAAGAAAGAAAGCCAGTGGGGTGCCAGGCTGGCTTAGCTAGTAGGGCATATAACTCTTGGTCTCAGGGTTGCGGGTTCGAGCCCCATATTGGGTGTAGAGATTACTTAAAAAAGAAGAAGAAAGTCATATGTAGGCAAAGCATCCTTGGGAAGGCCTTCAGAAAATGCTGCATAGAGAATAGCTCTATACAGACAGACATTTCATCAGCGTCAGGATAAATCATTGTGCCTTAGCTTGAACATCAAATGAAGTAGTGGGCTTGGGGGTAGGAGCCCATGGTTAAACTGTTTACCTTTAAACCCCAGAAGCACATCACCTGGCAAGTTGCTGGCTCTAGAGAAGCTTCAAGAATGATGTCGCTCTAGAAACAGCTCCAGGTCCAGGGGCACCTGGGTGGCTTGGTCAGTTGAGGACTTGACTCTTGATTTCAGCTCAGGTCATTATCTCACGGTTCATGAGTTCAAGCCCAGTGTTGGGCTCTGTAGTGACAGGATATCACTGTCTCTGCTTGGGATAGTCTCTCTCCCCTTCTCTCTCCTCCTCCCAAACTCATGTTCTCTGTCTCTGTCTCTTTCTCAAAAATAAGTAAATAAACATTAAAAAAAATAGAAACAGCTCCAGGTCTAGATAATCTTGCTGGTCACTCTGGGGCACCGGTCACGGAGGGGAATGCAGGCAAAGTGGCTCACACTTAAATCGATGACACTTATTTTTAGGATGCCCCCATCACCACAGAGTTGAATTTGTGAGGGTTTATTATATCTTTTATTTTTAAATAGACTTCACGCCTAGCAAGGAACCTAATGCAGGGCTTGAACTCATGACCCTGAGAGCAAGACCTGAGCTGAGATCAAGTCAGACAGTTACTGACTGACTCCCCCAAGTGCCTCGAGGGCTGAATATATCTTGCATAAGGTAGAATAAGTATATATTTTTTCTTTTTTAAAATGTTTATTTATTTTTTGTGGGCTGGGGGAAGGGGCAGAGAGAGGGGAACAGAGGATCTGAAGCACACTCCATACTGACCGCAGAGAACCCCATGTGGGGCCTAAACTCACAAACCACAAGATCATGACCTGAGCCGAAGTCAGATGCTTAACTGGCTGAGCCACCCAGGCTCCCTTAATTTTTCTACTCTTTATCCCTAAGGACACCAGCAAATGATCAAAGTAAGAAAATAGTCCAGTTTATACTCCAGCCCAAATGTTGACCTCTCTGCTTTTATTCAGGGGCTCATAATGCCGTTTATTCTGAGACAGTATCTGTAAGACACTCCTTAGAAAATATTTAGAAAGGACACACACACAGACATCCACAGAGAACATCCCAATGCATAAGGTGGGAGTGAATTAATCGGAAGGTTTTCATTAAAAGCTGTGAATCACAGTAGAGATTCCCACTATTTGAATCTCATTCTGTCTCCAGCCTTGGTTTCCCATACCTGCTAAAAATGAGAAGTCACCGAGGTAATGGACGGGTGAGGCAGATCCCACCGGGGCACCCGGGGAAAGAGAAACAGCTGCCGTGCTGGGGATCAATTAAGCCATCCCCCTGCTACTGCCTCCCAGCTGACTCAGCTGGTTTCAAAGCCACAAAACGGCACAATAACCTCCAACAACATGTCCATTGCCGTTTGTCCATAAGAATTAATAGTAACTTGGATCCAAGCCTTGGGGAGTGTTTTTTAGATACACAACGCGAATGCTTAGAAACAACTCTATTTACAAAATATATTGCTATATTTTTTATAAATATATAGTATTTAACTATATATACATAATATATATTTTATACATCACACACACACATGCACACACCCTTCTATGGCCGGATATAAAATAATGTGAAAACAAACATCGTGCATTTAAAGTAATTTGAAGGGACGGTCAGCAGAAATTGGCAATGTGAGCACGGGCGTGTTAATGACGTTGCCAGAATGTGGTAACCGGGCATCACTCTGTAACCAAAGCCCCTGAAAAGCCCACCTGGGTCACTTAACAGATCCGCAGCCACGAGGGCCTCTCCACTCACACCTTAGTTATAACCTGGATCTCTTGAATTATACATTCTCATTCTTCCTTGCAATTTTAAAGACCGCAAAAACCAGAAAGCTGTGTGTTTAGTCTGCCCCATCAATGGAAAGGAGAGAAGGAAGGCCACTGTTTAATGAGGCCAGAAGATTAGGTCATTTTCAGCTGGAGGGGGCACTTTGGCATGAACATCATTTCAAGTTCAAAGCCAGCAAAACCCAGCAGACTCAGGAAAAGTTCTTTACCTCCCCTCTCAACTGCCTGCTTGTAGCAGGAAGAGAGCCAGTAACAGATTCCCCACTGCCTGAGAAACATATCGACATAAGAGGGCACCTCTGTCTCTCAAAAATCCCCTTTCACCTTCCGGCTGATGGTCATCCTCCTGTATGTACCTTCAGAGCCCTACCCCCTCCTTAGCTCACATATGTACCCTGTTGCCTTACTGTCTTTGGAATTTCCACGTCCATGTGGATTCCCTGTACGCACGCTATTCAGTTTGATTTTCTCCTGTTAATCTGTCTCCTGTCAATTTGATTCTGAGTCCAGCTAGAAGGACCTTGAAGGGCAGAGGAAATTCTTCCTCCCTGCCAGCACTGTCCTGATAAATATACTTCGAACCACTCATCCCACCTTTTAAGGATGGAGTTCTTTGCTCCAGACCCTCAAGGTTCTTTTATGTTCATTTGTTTGCTTCATTTTCATTTCAGTCTACATTGCAACAGCAGGGCCCCAATTTTCTTCTACTCTTAACGACAACACATTAGCGTGGCAATATTTATTCAGAGTCAAAATCTGGTGGCCTGCTTTAGCCTTGTCTCTCTCTACCAGCCTCAGAGGGAGTTGTGTTTACATGCACCTTAGAAAAGAAGCATCCTTAAAATGACTGACCTCCCATACTCCATTGCTCTCTCCTTCATAAGGAGAGTTGACTCATCAAGCCCAGTGATGGGGGTAAAGAGAAAGCGCACATACCTTTCAGTTGGTTGAAAAAGAAGGTAGGAATACTGGAAACAAGAGAAACTGTCCCTCCTTGTTTCCTTTGTTTTGCTGAGAAACCATAGAGCCCTCCAGGGAAAAAGACACAAGGCCTCTAAGGTGCTCATACAATTGAACACATTTTTAATAATGGCGGAGATGAGCAGAGGTGGCAGGTGGGAAGGGGGGTGTCAGGGTGGAGAGCAATCATTGACTTTCTCTTCCACCAAGACCCTATTCTAAAATCATATGGCATCAGAGAATGAACATATACCTGCTCCCCACCTCCCATCGGCAGGAAGCAGTGAGTCTCAAGCTTAAGCTTTGACTTTACTGCTGAGTCTCCCACGTTGACTTCAGATGTTCAGCTATGTTACCACCAAGTGCCCTTGCGTTGCATTTATATTTCAGTGTAAATAGCATAACACCCCACATAGACGTACAGACATACACACATATATAGTATCTGTAAAGTATGGTTTATATGGTGTATTATTATATAATTTATAATTATATTACTTTCTAATTTGTAATTCTTTTCTGTTTATTTTTTATTTTATTTTTATTTTATTTTTGAGAGAGAGAGACAGAGCGTGAGCAGGGGAAGGGCAGAGAGAGAGGGAGACAGAATCGGAAGCAGGCTCCAGGCTCTGAGCTGTCAGCACAGAGCCCGACACGGGGCTCTAACCCACGAACTGCGATATCATGACCTGAGCTGAAGTCGGGTGCTTAACCAACTGAGCCACCCACGTGCCCCATATAATTTATAATTATTTTATTATGTAATTTAAAATTATATAATTTATAACTATATTAATATTATTGCATATAATCACTATAAAATTATATATTATTTGTATATTCTTATTTTTACTCTGCATACATTTTTATAGTATATATAGTAATTCATATATTTATGTATTATATTGTAATATAATATTATAATTCACATTTTATATATTATTCATATTATAGAAAATTCATATATTTTTTATCTTATTTATACATTTTTATTTATATAGCATATATTACAGTATACATAATATACTGTATAAAGTAGATATATAGGGTTCTTGGAAAGAACAAGCAGAGGAAACAAAATCTTCACTTATAAGAGTTTATAACCCATCTGGCAAGGCTCCAAACCTTAAGGCTGTGCCACGATTAAGTATATTTGATTTAAACTTTACATCCTTCTGAGAAACGGGCACCCTCCTACACTGTTGGTAGGAATGTAAACTGGTACAGCCCCTCTGGAAAACAGTGTGGAGGTTCCTCAAAAAATTAGCAAGAGAACTCCCCTATGACCCAGCAATAGCACTGCTAGGAATTTACCCAAGGGATACAGGAGTGCTGATGCATAGGAGCACTCTCAACAATAGCCAAAACATGGAAAGAGCCTAAGTGTCCATCAATGGACGAATGGATCAAGAAGATGTGGTTTATCTATACCATGGAATACTACATGGCAATGAGAAAGAATGAAATCTGGTCATTTGTAGCAATGTGGAGGAACTCGAGGGTGTTATGCTGAGAGAAATAAGTCAGGCAGAGAAGGACAGATACCATATGTTATCATGTATAGGTGGATCAGGAGAAACTTAATGGAGGACCATGGGGGAGGAGAAGGGGAAAAAATAATTAAGGAGAGGGAGGGAAGCAAACCATGAGAGACCCTTGAATGCTGAGAACAAACTGAGGGCTGATGGGGGTGGAGGAGAGGGGGGAGGGGGTGATGGGCATGGAGGAGGGCACTTGTGGGCATGAACATTGGGTGTTATATGGAAATCAACCTGACAATAAGCTATGAAAGAAAAAAAATGATAAACTTTACATACATTAAGCAAACTGCTGTATTTTTCAGATTATATAGTAAACTCTACGTATCAAAGTTTCAATATATATACATTTAAGTGAAAAACCATTTAGGAAAACACTGTGTGGTCCCAAGAGAAAGCCAGATCATGTTTATAAGTTGTGCCTAAGATATATATTAATCTCTAAATTACAGCCCTCTAACCATTGTCCCCTGCCGCCCGGACGCTGATATTGTGCTCTGAGTCATTAAAACCACTTCACTGGTGGGCTCATACCCGCCCCGTTCATTTGTGAATTAGAGGGTAAAAAACCACCATTTCGCTCTTAATTACTTTTGCTACAAAGAACAAGGGAAAGGAAACAAAATCTGCAGTTATAAGAGCTTGCGATTCATCTGGCAATGACACAATACTTTACGGTGGTGCCAGAATTAAGTATATTTGATCTAAACTTTATATCCGCTAAGCAACTCCTATATTTTTGAGATCACACAGGAAATTTTGCATATAAAAATGTTGCCATCTTGCCATTTAAGGACCGCCAATCCCATCTTGCTGATGAAAGATCCAAATCCTCAAAGCAGCTAAAAATCCCACCAGGCTTTCCCACAATCACACCTTACAAATATGCATTCTTTGGCCAACATTTGACTCTGTTCTTACACACCCACAGGAAAACGTACCCCTCCCTGATTTTACCACACAAGATGAACACAGAAGGTATGATCACATCAAGGGCCAAATGCAAGGACCAGATTCCTCTTAAAACCAGATGGAGGAAAGTCTTCTAAAGAATGAGGATTTTCACCAACCAAAAGTTCCAACTGAAAACTTAAAAAAAAAAATTAAAGTGCTAAGAAAGAACAGTGCACCAGGGCATTGAACATTATTACTTCTGTTTATTTCTTCAATTGAAAACAGAAAATAAATCATACAAAATAATTATCCTGTATTATTTCTGAGTTTCTCAAGCAAAATCTATTAGCTATTCAAACTCATGGTTTAACTGGCAAATCTTCAGAAGAGTTTTACATCGTGTTTTCAAAAAGATTAAAATTTAATCTTAAAAGAGCCAATGAAAATGAATGATACCACACTAAATTTGCTATTCCTGAACATTTTGCATGTTTGACATAGCTTTTGCCAAGAAACTATGATTTCTTTCATCTTCAAATGTCCTCAGATTTTCTGGACAATATTTAAAATTGGTTGCTTTTTCAAATGAAGAATTCACATACTAAAACACTCCTCAGTTCACTTACTAATTCCTGGAAAGTAAAAATCTTTATATTGGTGAGTTGTATTAACTTATTTTACCAGTTTTTAGCCAGCTGAGTATTAATTCATAATATATACTGTACTATAAAAGGAACATGGCTCATAAGCTTATTTATTGTAATATCATTTCTGACTGCAAAATATTGGAATGCCCATATATGGGCAAGTGGTTGGATAAAGTATGGTATACCCATGTGTACCATAAACATGAGAAGAGAGTAAGGAAGATCCCTATGAAGTGATATAGAGTAATCTACGGACTATTATTTAATGAACCTAGCAGAGTGCTATAGAATATGTACCCTCTGTGTAAGGAAGTATACTACCCCTCATGTAGGAAAGAAAGGGATCTGTGGGGAGCCTGGATGGCTGAGTCATTTGAGCACCTGACTCTTGATTTCAGCTCAGGTCATGATCTCATGGTTTCTTGAGTTCAAACCCCGTGTCAGGCTCTGTTCTGACAGTTCTGTGCCTACTTGGGATTCTCTCTCTCTCTCTCTCTCTCTCTCTCAAAATAAATAAATAAACATTTAAAAAGTAAGAAAGAAAGAAAGAAAGAAAGAAAGAAAGAAAGAAAGAAAGGGATCTGAGACCATCTGTTACTTGTAGCCAATAATTTCAATAAATTCAATATGACGTAGAGTGTTGCTTAAGAAATGGGAGTGCCTAGGTGGCTCAGTCGGTTGAGCGACTGACTTGGGCTCAGGTCATGATCTCACAGTTCACAAATTCGAGCCCTGCGTTGGGCTCTGTGCTGACAGCTCAGAGCCTGGAGCCTGCTTCAGATTCTGTGTCTTCCTCACTCTCTGCCCTTCCCTTGCTCACACTCTGTCTCTCTCTCAAAAATAAATAGGTATTTTAAAAAAAAGAAAGAAAGAAAGAATCAAAAAGTTATGGCTCTTAGAGTCCTAGGCATCTAGGGAGGGACTGAGGTAGGAAAGTCTGTAGTTTTATCTTCCTCAAAGTGTTAGCATCCTTTCCAGCTAATGGACAAGCTCTCACTGGGCTTATTAACAGCCTAATGAAAAAACCCAATTGAGAATAATCTTCATTGTCTGGGTACTATTACAGTCGGTTCACTGTGGCTAGTGTTTGATTAAGGTGCTTTTACACTACGAAACTGTCATGAGTTGTACTTTTGAAAAGGCAGACTTCCTAGCGGGAATCACCATGAAGGGCCAGTAGGGCATGGAGCTGATACTCCGAGCCAGAAGCCGCAGCTCCATCTCCAGAGATGCCCAGGCGCATCTATTACTGCTGCTCTTCCAATCATTCACTCAGCAGGTATTGATTAAATACCTGTTATCCACCAGGAACTATGTGAAAGATAACAAGTAAGACATGGTTCTCTCTTAAAAGAGCTCCTAAGTCTAGGAGGTATGTGATCCAATGAATACAACGTGTGCATCACAATTGCTCAGGACCCTGCCAGGGCCAGGGGAGCGATGGAGAGAGTAGTGGCTTTCCCTGGGAAGGGTATCAAGGAGGGCTCCCAAGAGGAGGTGCCAATGAAGCTAATCTTGAAAAATGGACAGAGAAAATCAGGTAGAGTGAGACAGAGGGAAGGGCATTCTAGGTGGATAGAGCTGCTCTAAGCAAGAGCTATAGGTAGGAGAAGTCTACATCTGTCAGGAGGGTCTGGTGGGAGGTTGGAGAGTTGTCCTGGCTACGTGACATAAGGCTGAACCACAAGTGCATGGCGATACAGACTCTACTAAATGCCTTTCCCAGTGACAAAAAAGGAGTGGCTGCTGGCAGAGGATTCGAGGCAAGGGAGAATAGAGTAAGCAGCGGCATGTAGTTTCGAGAGCACCAGCAGCTCTGCTCTGGAAAACTAGTAAAACTGATTTAAACAATTTCTAACCTGAATAGAGATCAGTAGACGTTTCTATGATGTGCAGGCAAACTGCTTTCTTTTTAAAAAGATTGAATTGTTTGGGATGCCTGGGTAGCCCAGTCAGTTCAGCATCTGGCTTTGACTCAGGTCATGATCTCCTGGTTTGTGGGTTCGAGCCCCTCATCGGGCTCTGTGCTGACAGCTCGGAGCCTGGAGCCTGCTTCGGATTCTGTCTCCCTCTCTCTCTGCCCCTCCTCTGCTCATGCTCTGTCTCTCTCTCTCTCTCTCTCTCCAAAATAAATAAACGTTAAAAAAAATTAGAGGCACCCGGATGGCTCAGTTGGTTAAGCGTCCGACTTCAGCTCAGATCATATCTCACGGTTCATGAGTTTGTGCTGACAGCTCAGAGCCTGGAGCCTGCTTTGGATTCTGTGTCTCCCTCTCTCTCTCTCTCTGCCTCTGTCTCTTTCTCAAAAATAAATAAACCTTAAAAAAATTTTTTAGAAATTAAGGGAAAAGATTGAATTGTTTTACTACTATTACTATGGCACTGACTACTATTACTGTATATTTACTATAGCTATTAGCGTAACTATTGTTATTTTTATTTACTAATGTCACAGTAATGTTTATTTCTTCATAAACTGCTTCCCATTCCCAGAACATGTTTTGCATTTGCTGTACTTCAATTTGTTTCTGTTCTTCTCTCTTCTAGAAATGTCTTCCCTTCACGCCTTAAAAAAATTATAGACATGTGGTGTGTAAAAAATAAAGCTTTAAATAGGCATCTTTGACCCAGCAAGTTAACCCTGGAGGATTTCTTCTAAGGAAAGATAAAGCTCTTTGTAAACATCTAGCATCTTGTATTAATTGCTAGCTTATAGAGTTGCTAGGTCAGGAGAGCAAAAATTTAACAACTTCCATATCAAACAAAAGTATATAATACAATGTAGCCCTTAAAATGATGCTGTGGAAATTATCTGTTGGCAGGAAGAAAGATATACACACTTGATTGTTAAAAAAAAAAAAAGGCACATTCCAGGGGCACCTGGGTGGCAAAGGGGGTTAAGTGCTGACTCTTGGCTTAGGATCAGGTCATGACTGCACAGTCGTGGGATGGAGCCGAGCATCAGGCTCCACACTGCACATGGAGTCTGCTTAAGATTCTCTCTCTTTCTTACTCTGCCTCTTCCCCACTCCCGTGCACACACACTGTTTCCCTCTCTTTTTCTCTCAAAATAAATAAAAACATTAAAAAAAAAAAGAAAGCACATTTCAGATGAGAATCTAGAGAGTATCTTTTTTCCCTAGAGATAATTTTGGTAAATCATTTTTCTAGGAGCTTAACCATTTGTTCCAAGTTTTCAATGTTATTGACATAAATTTGTTCAAAACATCATTATGTTTTCTTTTGTGTCAGAAGTATCTGTAGTTATGTTTCCCTTTTTATTCCTAATGCTATCTGTGCCTTCTCTCTTAGACATTTCTCATCCTCTCTAGAAAAAGCTTTTTTTCTTTCTTTTCTTTCTTTCTCTGCCTTCTTTTCATTCATTCCCCCATCCATCCATCCATTCATTTATTCTTATATATTTTTCCCATTTCAGATCTTGTATTTTGGGTAGGTTTTAGTGTTATTTTTCCACTGTCTTAAGATGCATACTAAATCATTGGTTTTATTTCCTTTTTTCTTTTTAAAAAATGTGTTTTAATGTTTATTTTTGTGAGAGAGAGACAGAGAGGGAGTGTGTGGGAGAGGGGCAGAGAAAGAGGGAGCCAAAGAATCCAAAGCAGGCTCCAGGCTCTGAGCTGTCAGCACAGAGCCCAACGCAGGGCTTAAACCCATGAACCGCAAGATCATGACCTGAGCCAAAGTTGGACGCTTAACCAACTAAGCTACCCAGGCAACCCTATTCCTTTTTTCTTTTAA
The DNA here is from genome assembly GCF_008692635.1 of Crocuta crocuta. Taxonomy (NCBI): domain Eukaryota; kingdom Metazoa; phylum Chordata; class Mammalia; order Carnivora; family Hyaenidae; genus Crocuta; species Crocuta crocuta. Next base: position 4,835,817 of record NW_027533170.1, read on the forward strand.
TATGAGCATCTGTAGATATAAATCTCATTAGGTCTGCTTCGGCCAGTTTGATTTACTTCTCTCCTTTTATCATATTTCTTTTGAGTCCTACTTATAATTTGCACTCTTGTTTCAAAGAAGAAATATTTTCCTAATATTTTTATTCCATGGAGAAGTTTGTTTATATTTTCCTCTGCTTTCTGGTATACTTGTTCTCCTGCATATATATTCTTTATCAGGTATTTGTGATGTTTCCCCCGGTGCCTTTGTGAGGGTTCCATGCTGATCTTCTCTGATTATCTGGAGACTGTGCATGGAGGCCATGCTTTCTGGGACAGCTATTTGATGACGGATAATGGGAAGAGGGACTGGGGAGGTGAATGGGGGCAGAGCAAACAGAGGTATGTTGACTTGGAAATTCTCCCACCACCCCCCCTGCTCTGGGTGTAAGCCTCCACATGTGCTCTTGGCTTACAGTTAAGCCTAGAATCCCCTCTGGTCCTTCCACTGATCAAGCCAGGATGTGCGGGGGCTGCCTGCCACCCCCCTCCTTCCCGTCCTTACCACTCAAGTTGCAAGGTGGCTTCTCTGTGCGTGCCCCACTCTGTTCCACTTTCTCGGTCTCTCCAGGATGTCTCTCAGGCCCCCAGGGATGTTCTGGAAGCCAGAGGCTTGCAGTTTCAAGGATCTCCAGTTTCCGTCAGCACGCACGATGTAATTTGGAAGACTGTATATCGTTAAATATCCACAGAACCATGTTTGCTCTCTGATTTCTTTCACAACCGGGCCCAAATTTTGCTTTATTTAGCAGTCATTATGCATGGATTGTGGCTGTTTGCGCTCTGTTCCTAGGTCCACCGAATACCGATTTTTCATGTCTGTTTAATACCTCCCATGCCTCCCAGGTCAGCTTCCACCTTGAACCTGGTGTCTCTGCCTTCAATCCATCCCGTCTTCACACATCATGACTGCAGCGACATCCTCCTAAAATGGGTTCCATTGTGTCACTTTCCTCCTCCAACACCTTAGTGACGCTGTGTGATCCTCGGGACGTATTCCAAGCCTTCTGTGACATGACCCACATCTACTTTTCCAGCTCACTGTCGCCACATTCTTCCATTCGCCTGACTTCCACTCACCATTCCTAAATGCCAGGAACGTTCCCACCTCCAGGAGCCGCTTAATGTGTTCCACACAGTCCCGTTGCCCAATTAGGATAAGCTTCCAGCTTCTGTGTTTCCAAGTCTGTATTTCTAGTTACTTCTGTACACACGTATGTCCCCTCCCGGCCTTCTGTCACTTCAAAGCAGCATCTGTAAGGCCTCTTGGCTCTAGAACACGTGTCTCACTGACTAGCACATCGGGCGGGGGGAGGGGGTCAAGACATGCGCTAACAGAAACGCGGGATGCCACATTCACCACTGGAAATAGTAACTTGGGGATCTGTTTCTTGTGATTCTGAGCACTGGTAGGCACTCTTCCAGGGTCTCACCCACTCCCCTAACCCTCCGCCATCCCACCTTGCCCTGTTAAATTGGAACCTATAATTCCTGCCTTGCACAGGGAAAGTAAATCACACAACAGTCCCTCCCCGTGAATCTTAGATCCGCAGTGTGTCTTCTCCTTTTACTACTGCCACAACCTAAACTAATACAGCGTTGATCTCAAATTTGTGTTAAGAAAAAAAACACAAGGGGTGCCTGGGTAGCTCAGTCAGTTGAGTGTCCCACTCTTGATTTCAGCTCAGGTCACGATCCCAGTGTTGAGGGATGGAGCCCTCTGCTGGGATTCTCTCTCTCTCGCCTCCTCGGCCCCTTTACCCTTCTCTCTCCCTTTATCTCTCTCTAAAATAAAATAAAAATAAAAATAAAAAACAGAAGCCCAAACCAAAAGCACAATATATTCTGGTGTGAATGTACAAGGAAATGTCATTAAGAATAGTAGTATGTTTGTATTTTTGTCTTACTCTTTGTTATTCCATACACTTACACATCTTCCTAGAATAACCATCTATTTTACAGTTTTTAAAATTAGTAATAAAAATTTTCAAAGATAGGTCTGAGAATAAATGCAGTTCTCAGAGTATGTACAAAATAAATATGCCCAGCAGATGGCGCAAAACCTCACACTAGGATGAAAATCTCCTTTAAGAACTCCATGTGGAGGGCACGTTTCTTAGCGACCAAGGATCAGTAAATGGATGCTGTTCCAGAATTGTCATGCCTACCAAATATCATCTGTTTGACCTCTTCTACAGCCAAAGGGGAGTCATGTCAGAGGTAAGCAAGGGGCGTCCGAGGAGGGCGTGTGTGGGACCTACAGAGGCTGCAGAGCAAGATGATTTGTGTACAAGATTCTTGAGGAATCAACAAGCCAGATGTCAATGGGATGGCGCACCTGGAAAGGGCTTTGGAGATCACGGACCATCAGTCTTCAGACATTGTTTTTTAGATTTTCCTCTAAATCAACTTCAACACGTGAAACCAACAAAACCAGAGCTGTCCCCCAAAGCTCTCTCAACTGAAACAGGGGACAAGAGCCCTGTTAGGCTTTCCTTTGCCTGAGACTTCCCCTGCCCCCCGTTGGTGGCTGACATAATCAGGAATTGGTGGTACTTAATCAACATTTATAGAGTCCGTACCGTACTTCCAAGAAACTCTAGAGAAAATCACTAATGCACTTTGCACTACCCTCAAGTTAGCAAGAAAAAGGACTGGTCAGAGGAAGAGACTTTGCAAATTGAAATGGAAAAAAATACATGAAAAGATGAAAATCATTAATTGCGTTCAAAGGAAAACATCAGTAAGGACACTCAAAATGTATCAATAAATTCAGCACTTTTTCACAAATGTGACATCTGCATTTGGAATTCATAGTAAATTAAATTTCTGGTATTTTTAACTTTGGATTCACTTAAATCCTTTTTAAGTTTTTTTTAACACTTATTTATTTTTGAGAGAGAGAGAGAGCGCAAGTGGGGGAAGGGGAAGAGAGAGGGAGACAGAGAATTGAAAGCAGGCTCCAGGCAGTGAGCTGTCAACACAGAGACCGACGTGGGGCTTGATCTCATGGAATGTGAGATCATGACCTGAGCTGAAATCAAATGCTTAACCGACTGAGCCAGCCAGGCGCCCCTCACTTAATTCCTTTTTATGTTGTATGTGGTTTATGAAAACTATAGGAATGGAGCGTTACCACTAAAGCTAGCTTTCATGAGTAATATAAGAATATCCATGAGTTACATTTACATGAGTAAAGTTTATTTCTATCAATAAAGTATCCTTAGGCTATACTGTATCATCTACAGGGGTTTGTTTTTAGATTTTTTATTATTATTTAAATCCAAGTTAGTTAACATATAGTGTAATAATGATTTCAGGAATAGAATTTAGTGACTCACCACTCACTTATAACAACCCAGTGTGCATCCCAACAAGTTCCCTCCTTAATGCCCATTGCCCATTTAGCCCATCCTACCTCACAACACCCCTCTAGCCATCCTCAGTAATCTTCCTTATAAGTAGATGTCTATTTATTTATTTATTTATTTAATAGTTTATTATCAAGTTGGTTTCCATATAACACCCAGTGCTCATCCCCACAAGTGCCCTCCTCCATGCCCATCTCCCCCCTCCCCCCCNCCTCAAGTTCCATCCATGTTGCTACGCATGGCCAGATTTCATTCTTTCTCATTGCCATTATAATCTACAGGTTTTAAATGCAATTATAAACCATAGCATTTAATGATTTGACAACGTGAAGCTTGTTATTTTAGAACTTTGGCCATTCTCTAAACATCTATGTAAATAGTGTTTGCGAAGACGCAACAACCTATTTAAATGCATTTACCTAACGTTTCTTTTCAATAGAAGTCCAAATCTAACTTTATTATACAAATCATTCTTGGGAAGTTTTCTTTTGTTTTGAAAGGCTATGTCTGCATGAGGCATTGCCTATTTTTCCAGGAGCTGCTTACTTGAGGGACCCCTGGGTGACTCAGTCAGTTAAGCATCTGACTTTTGGTTTCAGCTCAGGTCATGATCTTGCTGTTTCTGAGTTTGAGGGCTCTGTGCTGACAGCTCAGAGCCTGGCGCCTGCTTGGGGTTCTGGGTCTTCCTCTTTCTCTGCCCCTCCCCCACTGCACTGTCTCTGTCTCTCTCAAAATAAATAAACTTAAAAAAAAAAAAAGCTTGCTTAGCCAATAGTTCTGGTCCACAGTAGGTATGTGTGGATTAATAGCTTTCAGATGGGCTTGTGAGCATATAAGAGCATCTTAACTGCGTCCTAAACTAAAAAGTAAAAGAATATGCCACATTAAATGAGGTTTGGCATACAGAGCGTGTGTTTTAAATTCTGGCTTCTGCCTCTGTTCCCTCATGTGTTGAAATCTGAACAATTACACTGACCTGAGCCGGTTAGCAGGCCACCGTCTCTTGGTTCCAAATCCCCTCCGTTCTCTGCTGTAGTGACGTCAGGACCGCGCTCTGCAAACCCCGCCTGGGCTTTGCCAGCTCTGCCAGCAGGGGGCGCTGCGGGTCACGGAACGCTGGGGTGGTGAGAAGGGGCCTGCTCCTTCCTCTTTGCTTCCCGCTCTGCCAGCACCACCCAGCAATGACCTTTCCGCATGAGGGCGGTTGTTGGAATCAGGTTCCTGGGATATTCCGCCTGGTCTCCGAGACCGAGCCTGGTGTGTCCCGTCAGAGTGCCAGGGGCCCCCTCCTCGGGGTCTGGGTCCCCACTCTGCCGGCCCTTTCTCTGAGCTTCTGTGGCAGCAGCACCTGCCTCTAGATTCTTCGTAAACTCACCTCTGCCCCTGATTGCTCCTACCCCGCGGTGCTAGCTGTTTCTTGCAGTGTTCCCCCTTGGTGTCATTGTTACTCTAACCTCTTCGGTTCCTTATATACTATCATCTATCTATCTATCTATCTATCTATCTATCTATCTATCTATCTATCTATCTATCATCTATCATCTATCTATCATCTATCATTTTATTTTTAAATATTTGTTTTTGAGAGAAAAAGAGAGAGCACATGCACATGAGCGGAGGAGGGGCAGAGAGAGCCTGGACAGAGGATCTGAAGCAGGCTCTTTGCTGTAAGCAGACAGCCCCATGCGGGGCTTGAACTCACCAACCTTGAGATCATGACCTCAGTTGAAATCAAATGATCAACTGACTGGGCCACCCAGATGACCTGGTTTATTTTTTATTTTAGGGAGAGAACAGGAGCAGGGGAGAGGGCCATGGGGGGAGGGGGGCAAGAGAGAGGAGAGAGAGAATCTTAAGACTCTCTTAAGAAATTCTCTTCAGAGGGGCGCCTGGGTGGTTCAGTCTGTTAATTGTCCAACTTTGGCTCAGGTCATGATCTCACAGTTCGTGGGTTTGAGCCTGCACTGGGCTCTGTGCCGACAGCTCAGAGCCTGGAGCCTGCTGTGGATTCTGTGTGTGTGTCTCTCTCTCTGCCCTACCCCACTCGCCCTCTGTCTGTCTTTCAAAAATGAATAAACAGGGGCGCCTGGGTGGCTTAGTCGGTTAAGCGACCGATTTTCACTTAGGTCATGATCTNAAACAAAAATGAATAAACATTTCAAATTTTTTAAAAAAACAACAACAAAGAAATTCTCTAAAGAGAATAGATCCCATGACCCTGGGATCATGACCTGAACCAAAATCAAGAGTGGGACGCTCATGGAGAGCCACCCAGGGGCCCCATGGGGGCCATTCTACATCATGGGGCGCTCACTGCACTGAGGACAGAAAAGAAGAAGCTCAAGTAAACACTATGCTTAGTACCCCTTTACTTCCCCACTCGAGATCTATGATGTACTCCCAGCACCAGGACACAGAGTTATCAAAACAGAACACCTTCAGCAGCTTGGCATCGTCTGTCTGAGAAAGTGAACAGAGAGGTCGCCTTTGTCTTATCCCTGTTGCTGTTTCTTTTCCATGGCAATTAAAAAAAAAAATCAACGTGCAGTTCAGTCTAGGACAGGCAGGCGTTCACACACACACTCATCACACACACACCCCATGTACATTGGATTCCCCAGACACACATACACAAATAGCATTTTTCCACAAAATAAAGTTTTAGCAAACCAGGTGAGTGATAACATATTTTTAAGGATACAGTTCAGATAGGAAACATTTCTATTAAAAAAAAGCTTGCAATTTATTATTTTGAACACCCTGATTCAACGATATTAATTTTTAAAATAGCACAGAAGTCTCTAGTTTTCATTCTGTGCCTCTCCAGGACATTTGGAATTTTGAAGTCGTGTTACAGCGTCCAAGTTGGAGTTTTTATTCATCTAGTTTGATTTTCTCCAACAAAGAAAGTAACAGAAGCTGGTATATTCACCCTCAGAGAGTTTTTATTAAATCAAGATAGTAATACTTAAGCATACATAGCTCTATAATATACCATCTCTAATTACGTGAAATGGTGATAAAGAATCTAGGTATTACTGCAGCATAGATTAAAGGAAAATGTATATATACACATATATACATTTATATGTACGTATACATATATACATCCATGTATATAAAGAGCCTTTTCCAAATGACTAAGTTCATTTCTAAGTTTTAACTTCAGAAGCATTAATGCTACACACAAGTTTCAAAGAAGCTTTATTTGAAAATTTAATATTTAAATTTCTATAGCTTTGTTAATTTTCAATAACAATTTTTTTAATGTTTATTTATTTTTGAGAGACGGTGAGATATGGAGCATGAGCAGGGAAGCCACAGAGAGAGGAGACACAGAATCCCAAGCAGGCTCCAGGCTCTGAGCCGTCAGCACAGAGCCCGATGCGGGGTTCAAACTCACAAACCGTGAGATCATGACCTGAGCCGAAGTTGGAAGTTTAACCAACCGAACCACCCAGACACCCCTTGAATAACAATTTTTCAGAGAGAGTGAGAGAGAGAGAGAGAGAGAGAGAGAGAGAATCCAAGCAGGCTCCATGCTTATCATGGAGCCCGACACAGGGCTTCATTCCAAGACCCTGGGATCATGCCCTGAGCCAAAACCAAGAGCCAGACACTCCACCAACTGAGTCACGCTGGTGCCCAATAATTTTTTTTTTTTTTACTTTAAGTTTTTATTCCCTCTAGGTCTAAAGTTTCCTCTAGGAAAATATTGGCTGAAGCAAGACATTAGGTTTCTTGGGACAACTTCCGTGTTCACTTTGTGCTAACTGAAATGTTTAACAATTAAGCTTTAGGCCCGTGAGTGGCCATTACCAAGTCTGAAAACAAAAATGGTTCGAAAGAAAAACAGATTACAGTTTTAGTAAAAAATAATTTTTATTTATTTTTAAATTTATTGAATCACACATTTATAGAAAGATTGGAATTGCAATACAAAAATATTTTTTTCCTGAATCATTAAGAGGAATTTGTCACTGGACACCCCACTCACCCCGTGATGTGTGCTTCCTAAAACCAGGGACATTTTCTCCCTAAATACAACACATCTGGCAGAGTCAGAAAATTAACATTGGTACATTTCTAGTATCTAATCCTCAGACTCCATTCAAACATTTCCAGTTGTCTCAGTAATGTTCTTTATAGCAAAACCATCCAGTTCAGAATCACATTCCACTTTGCTGCCATGTATCTTTAATTTCCTTCAGTCTAAGATGGCCCTCTGTCCTCTGTCTTTCCTTTACTTCTGTGACCTGGAGGCTTTTGAAGGCTGTTTTGTGGCAGGTACCTTAATTTGGGTTTGTCCAATGTTTCCTCATGGTTAGATTCATGTCATGCGGATTTGTCAAGGATGTGACAAAAGTGTCATCTCACCTTATTAAACAGAGTAAATTTTTATTAATCCCACTGGGACAATGTTCACATTGACGGATGGCGCAAGGGGATGTCTGCCAGGCGGTAATTATAAATTGCTCACTTTCCCTTTGTAATTTATTCATGTTTTATGGTAAGTTGCTTTGAAATTATGTATATATCCTTTTCCTCATCAACATTTCAATCATTCATTATTTAGACAGAGAAGTATAGATTCATGAGTTCTTATTTTGTTACTTGCTGTCTTTATTAGGATGCTCAAATTTTCCCAGATTGGACTAAGAGAGGCAGATGCTTCAAGCTGGCTCAAGTACCCTTTCATATGTCCCCATCATTCTTCAAACACTTCCTTGTCTTTCGGTACAAAAAGACATTCCATCTCAAATTGTCCCTTTCCTGTGAAAGCCCTGAAACCAGCCATTTCTCTGCGGAGCCCTGGTTTGCACAGTGGACCATGGTGTTTAGAAGCCAAAATCTGGGCACTAGCTGTGCTCACTGTTGGTAGGATGTGAGTGCTCCCAGGCCTTCTCCGTTGAGAAGGTAGGGCTAATGTTGACATGTGTATCTATAACCATATCCGTATACATATCTGTACGTATATGCCTGTTCATATATAGAAGGAGCAAGACGTGTCTACACACATTTACATGTCTATGCAGGCCTCTGTCCATATATTGAAAACTGTGAGGACTGCTCACATCCGTACCTCTAACCCAACGAATAAAGGGCCCTTCTAGTTCTTCCTTTTTGAATATTTGCTTCTCCAACTGTAGAAACCTAGGTCCTATTATCATCTATGTATCTTAGTATCTGATCCACTCAGCTGTGGTAACCAAGCTCCCATCATTGCCCTCCCCCTACCCCATGTGTTGCCTCCCTCACCATCCCCAGGCTCCCATACCTCGTGCTGGATCACTGCCCCGGCTCTGGAAGTCCCTTTCACCCCACTAGGACTTGGACTCCCCATTCTCACCCTGTTTGGGCTCCGAATGCCATGCTAGGTGGACCCCCGTTAGATGTCCACCTCACCCTATTAGGCTCTGACTCTCCATGTCGTTAGCCCCCTCCTTGCACTGTGCGCTTGTCCTACTCACCTTCTTGGGCTCTGCCATCCTGTGCCAACCTGCTCCCCACTGTGTAGACTCCCCGTCACCCACCCAAACTCCTCCACCCACTCCAGATCATGGGACTTCCCCTCAGGTAGAGGCCTGCCTTGTTTTGCCTCACCTTAAACATCAACCTGTTGATGAAGGAGGAGAACACATAAAGTGCACATAACTCCTAGATATGTGCGTTGTAAGGAATATCTTTGCTGAAAGTTGTTGGATTCCAGAGAAGAGTAGGCTGGAAGCAATATCTACGTGGTGTCGAATGCTGATTGCTCTTCCTCCGTGTGAGGGAGGCAGTTCTGTTTACTGTGAGCCCCACTTAAGGTTTCGCTTTGGCAATATTAATCCTGCTAGAGTTTGGATGGAAAAAAGATGGCATTTGTTGGAGCAAACAGAAAAAGCAACAGAAAAGGCTTCTCTTTTAAAGCTCATCTCAGGGCGCCTGGGTGGCTCCATCCGTTGAGTGTCTGACTTCAGCTCAGGTCATGATCTTGCAGTTCATGAGTTCGAGTCCCATGGCGGGCTCCGTGCTGACAGCTCGGAGCCTGGAGCCTGCTGCAGATTCTGTGTCTCCCTCTCTCTCTGCCCCTCCCCCTCTCATGCTCTCTCAAAAATAAATAAACATTAAAAAAATAAAGTTAAATTCATTTCTCTCCTTCATTCATTCCTCAGAATAAGCCACTGCACAGCTTGAACCCAGAGCTCTACAGTCAGCAATGGGGAGTCGCTGAGTGGATCTGAGCAGGAAAGCAGCAGAAGACTGTAAGGAAATCTTTTCATTTCTAATTGCTGAATGGAAAAAAATCAACTTTTTTTAAAAAGGGTGAACAGTACAAAGCAAACTGGATAAACTGGATGGGTTGGAGAAACTGTTTTATAGCTGGGGTGCTAAACAGGTAAGCTGGTTTATTGGTGAATGGAGTATTTGTGCCCTTTACACAAATCTGCGTCAGTATTGCTCCCTGACTTCTTGCTATCACAGTGGTCAATCAATAATTACTTCACTTTATACCAGGGATAAGTACGATATAATAAAATGCAATGTCTATCTGGGAAACTGGCTTCATCCAGATAAGATAAAATGTATACTACTCAAATTCTTTTTCATATTTAGAAAAAGGACTATTAACCAAGTATGTGGGCTTTTGATAAGCTTTAAAATATTTTTTAAATGTTTATTTATTTTTGAGAGAGACAGAGAGACAGAGTACCAGCAAGGGGAGAGGCAGAGAGAGAGGGAGACACTGAATCCGAAGCAGGCTCCAGGCTCTGAGCTGTCAGCACAGAGCCCAACGCAGGGCTCAAACTCAACAAACGGTGAGATCATGATCTGAGCTACAGTTGGACACAACTGACTGAGCCTCCCAGGCGCCCTGTAAGCTCTTTCAGTGCTTTTTAATTCCCACAGAAGCTAAGATGTAACTGGATTTTGATTTTCAACAGATGGCTGGAGACTGACTCCGGGCATTCCTCTGGTGGGATCAGGCAATGCTCGGCGGTGTCATCTGCACCCGGTGACCAGTGTCAGAGCCTCCCAGGGCACTTGGACATGAGAGCACAGCAGGGTAGCAAGACCAAGGTCAGGAACAGGCAGACAGCCAGGCAGAAGGAAGGTAGAGGTTGCTAAAAAGGGAGAAGGAAACACAAGAGGGCTAAGGAGGGAGAGGAAGAGGAGGAAGAGAAACGCAGGAGGGGAGACATGGGTGACATGATTATTGGAAGTGGAGACTATCATCAGAGGAAATATAGGAAATAGAGAATGGATGGTCCAGAAAACACCGGGAGATATCTCACACATAATGACTTGGACACATAGTGACATTCTATGGCTTACATTTAAAATTTCTTTTCCTTTTAGTTTTTTCACATTTATTTTTGAGAGAGACAGAGCATGAATGGAAGAGGGGCAGAGAGAGAGGGAGATACAGAATCTAAAGCAGGCTCCAGGCTCTGAGCTGTCAGCACAGAGCCCGATGCGGTGCTCGAACCCACGAACTGTGAGATCATGACCTTAGCCGAAGTTGGACATTTAACCACTTAACCGACTGAGCCCCCAGGTGCCTCCATTTTAAATTTGCAAATTTAGAGAAGAAAACTCTCTGTCTGACCTATGACCCATGATCAAGTCTGAGGGGGTGGTGCTTTGGTTGGTTTTCATAACCACATCCACTCACTCAGGGAGACTCCTTGTGTGAAATAAATACAAAAGCAAACTTTGGTTCTGCATTTTCATTTGCAACGAGCAAGAGAGAAAAACCTTAGGTCGCGTCGCCTTGAGGTCATACAACATTTTTAAAGGCATTTAACTGACATTTTCCTTCATCTTTACATCACTCTGAGGTAGATCAGAGATCTGTAGTTTTACCCCCATTCTACACAAACAAAATCAATGTGGAAACACAGAATCAAATCATACACACACAAACTCTAGAGGCGGGTGCTTTGCCTTAGCTGTCCCGAGTTAATCCTGCGTAATGAAACTAAGCTAATTCCATACACTGTCATTGATGAATGCTTCTAAAGTTCTCCAAACTACCAGGAGATTGGATTTGGCCAGATGAAACCACATTTCAAACTCAGTCCCCTGAAGACAAAGCCGTAAAGCTTATTCTCTGGTTAGCCTTTTAGTTCTATTTCTCTGTATTTGGCCACTTCCCTCATTGCTGAAGATCTGCCCCTAATTGCTACTGTCTGTTGACATCTTTATTTTTGCACATAAACTTTGGCCGGACGAGTGTCTGGCCCACAGGTGAGTACACAGCCTCCAGCTTCAGGGCAAAGCCTTCCTCTCATTCCGGCTTCCAGAACAGCCATCCCAAGGGCACTTCATGGATCCTTCGATCCTGGCTCTTTTTGTGACAGATAAAGGCTCAGTAGCCTGTAAACTGTAAACACAAGACTACGGGGCACTGCAGGGAGAGGGCAATGGGCAGAAGACACGTCGCTTGCCTTTAAGGCACTTAGCACGGCTCATAAAATGACCTCTTCCTTCTTAAAACGAGCTTTCCTTGGCTTTGCTAAGTGCTAGGGACTATTAGTTCTTCGGTTTCTGTTCCTTTATATAAAGCTGCTGTGTTATTTGCTCATTATGCTTTTCAACCAGACAAACCCCGGAGTGCTGCAAATCTCTCTTTCCCTCAGAAAAGAATGTGCGCGTTTGGCCAACGGATTTGACATCCCACTGCCTCTCACAACAGAACAAGCAAGACTTTCTAAGGTGAACTTGTTTTCACAAGGCAGTTAAAGTAAATTCTGTGGTTTTACAGCCCAACACGAAGTGAATGAAAAATCTCCCCCCGAGACGCAGCAGCCCTGGCCAAACCCTCAGCCGTCCCTGAGCCTGACCGCCCGACGTGACACCATGGGAGGAGCGGGAAGGACTTCGAGGAGTAAATGTGACGGACACATGAACAACAGCACATGAGGTCTTCCAGACTCACAAAGTATTGGAGGCCAAAACTGCACAGACTACATGATGGCGGGCATGAGGGGCGCCGGAAGTGGCCACTCCATTACGTGTTTTTCCGGAGCCATGCGATCATCCTGGCGTTGCGCTTCCTGTTTTCTAGATTTTTGTTCTTTATGGTCTGTAATTTGGCATGAACCGTGAGCCTTTGGTGCTCTTCCAACATGTTCCCGAAAAACTGCTGCAGCTTGAAGGACAAAGGGAAGGTCGGTCAGTGCAAACTCAGGTCTCCTTTAGCCAGAATGAGGCCAAGCGCATGTTCTGGGCAACATGGTTTTGCAAATGGCCGTCGTGGGCTGGGGCGGGTGGGAAGGTGCGCTCCTAGGTCACCTGTTCTGGGGAGCCTGGCACCGAGAAAATTTGGAGACTACACACCTACCCTGAAGAATCAGAGGCAGGTTCTGTCTATGGAATGGGGACTTCATCTATTTTGTTCACTGCTCTCTTCCCCAAGGGCACACAGTAGGTGGCTGATAATGCTTTACTGAATACATGCCGGGTATTATACACGATTTGTGGGCAGAGATACAGTGAGATTGTCTCTTATCTCAAAAGAAACTTTGCAGCTCCTAAAGCTCAGGCCTGGCACCTAACACCTGTGTCTTTACAAGTGGTTATACTTTATTTAAGAATATTGGGATGGGCAGGGGTGGGTGGTGCCTGGGTGGCTCAGTCCGTTAAGCCCCCGACTTCAGCTCAGGTCATAATCTCATGGTTCATGAGTTCGAGCTCTACGTGGGGCTCTGCGCTGACAGCTCAGAGCCTGGAGCCTGCTTCCGGTTCTGTGTCTCCCTCTCTCTCTGCCTCTCCCCTGCTCATGCTCTGTCTCTCTCTCTCGCTCTCTCTCTCAAAAAAAAATATTAAAATTTTTTTAAGTTATTTTTAAAAAGGATATTGAAATAGGGCACCTGGGTGGTTCAGTCGGTTGAGCGTCCAGCTTTGGCTCAGGTCAATGTCTCCAGTTAATGAGTTCCAGCCCCACACCAGGCTCGTTGCTGCCAGCGTGAAGCCTGCTTTGGATCCTCTGTTCCCCTATCTCTGTCTTTCCCCTGCATGTACTCTCTCTCAAAAATAAACTTTTAAGAAAAAGAATATTGAGACAGTAGTTTTGTCCACTGGCCAGATTCCTTTAGGGGGTCAGCTGGAGCATTTATTTATGGAAACATCTACCTCAATATTGTGCATCAGCCAGACCCCAATAAACTAATAAGTTATATTCCAAAAGTCTATTTCTGTGTCACTGGATTAGAGTTTAGAACAGATGAGTGTGTACCTATCCCAGCTCACAAACTGTCACTCAAACCCTAATGTTCTTGAAATTGAGTAGAAATAGGTGCACTGAGACTAATTACAATGTCAAAGAAAAGTAAGTTTGGAGGAAAATGCAGGTTAAGGAGTTGGGAACAGACCTCCCACCCTCTCCCACACCTACCTGCTGTGGGACTGGGGAGCCTGGGTGGCTCAGCCAGGTGAGCATCAGAGTTTGGCTCAGGTCAGGTCATGGTCTCATGGTTCATGAGTTCAAGCCCCGCGTCGGGCTCTGCGCTGACAGCTCAGAGCCTGGAGCCTACTTTGGATTCTGTCTCCCTCTCTCTCTGCCCCTCCCCTGCTCATGCTCTGTCTCTCTCTCAAAAATAAATAAACATTAAAAATAAAGGAAGATACTAGCACAAACTCGTCCTCACTGCAGAGTGTTCCCTCCAGCATTTCTGGGTGTGCCCTTCACTGTCTTGTGCAGAGAATCCCTGTAAATCACGTCTTTGCAGGTCAGACTCAGGCAGGCCAACACCCAAACAGAGAGCATTCCTTTAGGAATTAGTGGTTCTTCCTCTCTCTTAATAACAAGTACACAGCTCACTGCTTCTCTCTCTTTTTCTGGCTCATGATCAAACTTCGGGCCTTTATGACTTATGTGTGTATTGGTCTATTTGCTGTGACAGGGAAGTTGATTTTTCTTTCTTCTTTTTTAACCAGCTCGATCCATGGAGGGGACAAGCAAGCTCCTATTCTATCTCCCTGCTCCCCAAATGCATATACTATGTTGTCCTCGGATAGAGGATATATCAGCTATAAAACCTATAAGAACAGATATGAGGCTTGATCTTAGCCAAAAGGCCGAGAAGCGATTGAGTTTCCTTTCTTATTTACACAGGCCCCTTCTGTTCTTAGGAATATAGTTTCAGGCCATGATGTTTAATTTGTACTCATGCATTTAAAAACAAAATTAATGACGTCTATTGAAATGACATTGATGGACAATAAATTGTATTCACTTAAAGTGTACAAAGTGTACAGTTGTGATGGCTGTATACACCTGTAAAACACATAGCCATGTTCAAGTATAGTCCACTTCCACTACCCACAAATCCCTTCAGACACTTTGCAATCCAGCTCTCCCTCTGTCCTAGGCAGCCATCCATCTGCCTTTTATCATCAGACATTATATTTGCATTTCTTAGTGTATATGTGTGTGTGTGTGTGTGTGTGTTTTAAACTCCCAATATCATCTTGAGATCTATCCATGCTGTTACACAAACCTATTCTTTTTCTTTTTTATTGCAGGGTATATTCCCTGGTGTGGATATATTACATTTTTCTTATCATTTCACCTATTGATGGATGTTTGGATGGTTTCCAGTTTCTGGCTAATGTGAATCAAACTGCTATGAATATTCATGTACAAGTCTTCGTGTGGATGTAGGCTTTAATGTCTCTTGAGTAAAAACACCTAAAAATGGAATTGTTAGGTCACTCTGTGTCTAAGTGACATTTTAAAATACTGCCTTGGGGTGCCTGGGTGGCTCAGTTGGTTGGGCGTCCAACTTCAGCTCAGGTCATGATCTCCTGGTCCATTGGTTCGAGCCCCACATTGGGCTCTGTGCTGACAGCTCAGAGCCTTCTTTGGATTCTGTGTCTCCCTCTGTCTCTCTGCCCTTCCCCTGCTTGTGCTCTGCCTCACTCTCAAAAATAAATTAAAATAAGAAAAAAAATTTTTTTTTAATTTTTTAATGTTTTATTTATTTCTAGGAGAGAGAGAGACAGCATGAGCAGGGGAGGGNTCCAAAATTGTTGTACCATGTTATATTCTCACCAACAGAAAAAGAGAGTTCTGGTTGCTTCACCTCTCTGTCAGTGTTTGGTATTGCAAATCTTTCTAATTTTATCTACACTATTGGGTGTGTGGAAGTTGTATTTATATATTACCCTTGTTTTACACTGTGTGTGTGTGTGTGTGTGTGTGTGTGTGATGTTTTTTTAATAGACATTTGCTTTGGCCCCTTGGTTTACTTTCTGGTTATAGGATCTCCTTTTCTTTCCAGAACTATTCTCTCCTATCCCAGGGCCTGTGGTTTGAGTGGGGCTGGCTCCAAAGGTGGGCACTTGACCCAGGTGAGGCCAGTGGAGTATTTCATTCCCCACCCCCACCAGACACAATGATTGGTGCATGTGACCCACATAGGACCAACCAGGGTCATGCCACAAGGCTGAAACTTGACATTGGGTGAGCAAGGACCTCTTCTCCTGCAAGCGATAGTGCTGAGGCTGACATAAGCCTGAAGCTGTGCCTGCCTTGGTGTGGAGAAACTTTGCCTAAGAAGAAAATCAGCCGGAGAAAGCAGAGCCTAGGCAAGCTCCATGGTTAGTTTCTAGAATACAGATATGACTAAAATGTGGTCTCCGTCCTCAGGGAGCTCATTATAGCTTTGGGGAGTAGACATATTTATACCCCAATTACAGTATAATGTAGTTAGCACCAGCATACAGAGATTCATAGAATGATTGAGGAGCATGGATAAGGAGAAGGTATAAATCAGTTGATTGAAAAATTCCTGGAACAGGTGTTTCAAGCAGGGTCTTAAAGGGTAACTAGGGATTATCCAGCCGAGGCCAGGCATGGTGAAGTCACCCAGATCAGAAGGTACAGTGTTTCCAAAATCCGGAAAATGTGAAACAACATGCAAATGTAAAAAAACCTGTAGGTGGTACAGTCTAACTAGAGAAAAATATTTGGGAGTGTCTGTCTCTCTTATTCCCCGATGCTCAGTGGTGAGGTGGGCAGAAATGAAGCCGGAGAGGCAGATGGGGGCCAGGTTATAAAGGACACTAATGAAAAGATGATAAAATCTCTTCTAAAAGCTGTGATGAGCTACTGAAGCTTTGACAGCCAGGCAAGATCTCGCAGGAATAGGAGGGCTGGGATGCAGGGAAGACCAGCCCGGTTCCCAGGGTCCTGGCCAGAGTCCCCTGCAGTAAGTTAGGTGAGGAAGGATGGAGTCCAGTCCTCTGTGAACAAGAATGATCTGTCTATATTTCAGGAGCAAGAGAGAATTAAAATCATTTCCTGCACACAGTGAAAATAACACCAGTAGAGGCAGGGACTATAATAATTCAAATAAGCCTGTTGTTTTCCATTTATTTTTAATTTTTATTTATTTTTTACTGAAAGAGAGAGACAGTATGTGAACGGGGGAGGAGCAGAGAGAGAGACAGAATCCAAAGCAGGCTCCAGGCTCTGAGCTGTCAACACAGAACCCGACGCGGGGCTTGAATTCATAAACCGCAAGCATGACCTGAGCAGAAGTAGGATGCTTAACCCACTGAGCCACTCAGGCGCCCCAAGCCTGTTGTTTTTAATTTTAGTGATTCCAAATTACATTTAAAAATGGCTTCTGAATTATTGTTACAATTCACAATATCTAAAGTACTCACCTCTGTGATCTGTAAATCAGTATTTATGGTTCTCCCTATTACGCACATTAGAGTAACCAGTGATTGTGTCCCATACCTACAAAGCAACAAGATGCTAATCAGAAGTGGAAAATGTTTTGCAAGATAAAGCGATACTTTATACAGCAGGTATAGCCCTGTATAGCCCGTACCGGTTCTATCTCCCAAATCTAAGCAAAACCATGAATGAGTTTAGTATCATCATTTAATAGGGAAGCTATTATATAGAGAATTTCAGCAGCACTAAGGAAACGTCTACAGTTCAAATCGATTTGTGTACACATAGTTCTAAAACCTTTATTCAAATATAAAAAGCTCTTAAAAACAACAACAACTGCTTTTATCTTTTTAAATGAAGCGGTTAAAATAGTGGTCACATACCTCAAATTGAGACAATTTATAAGGGGGTAAGTAAATATGCAAAATTATGCCCCTTAACAGCTTGTTATTGATATGGGGAATCACTTTCGGAAACTCTGGCTAAACGACCCTAAAAGCCTATTTAAAATTTTGAATTTGTATCTTGTTTTTGGAGAAAGGATCCGTGTCTTTGGAGATTCTCAAGATGTTGGTGATCTCCGAAGGGCTAAGTACTTCTGTTCCCTCTAAGAGGCACGGTGACTCTAACTTCCCCTCTGGTTTAGTCTCCCTGAACATCCAACAGTGATCACTCGCAACAAAACCCCAGGAAACATTGTTAGGGAAATATAGCAGATACATACCTGCCCAAAGCCTTGCTGAAGTTAAAAAGGTAAATAAGGACTTTTGGATGCATTAAAGAAGAAAGAAAATTAAAATAGGGTTAATGTTTTGGATGGAACAAAAAAGGGTTGAATCACCGTTTTATTGATAGTTGATGGTTAATACACACGATTGACTTACTTCAAAACTGTATACTTGAAACTAAAAATTGCAAGGCCTCATGTAATATCTGTTTCTATAGGAAAAGAGGACACACTTCTTAGTTCTCCATTTTTTTAAAAAAAATTTAATGTTTATTTATTTTTGAGAAAGAGACAGAGCATGAGTGGGGAGGGGCAGAAAGAGAGAGGGAGACAGAGAATCCGAAGCAGGCTCTAGGCTCTGAGCTGTCAGCACAGAATCCAAAGCGGGGCTCAAACTCACAAATCATGAGATCATGAGCTGAGTCAAAGTCAGACACTCAACAGACTGAGCCACCCAGGTGCCCCTTAGTTCTCCATTTTGATTGGCCAGGTATTAAAAGCCTATGAAATGACTCAAGAAATGTGGCAACATTTGAAAAAAAAAAAAACAAAACCAAAACCTGAGTTCCAAACTTTAAAACAAAAATGTGGAAAGCTACCTAGGGCCCTAAATGTGTGGTTTTCTACCAGACAGAGGAGGAAAACTACCTTGAGAGGCAGGGCTAGGTTTGAAATTATCTTGAGTAATTTATAACTTGTAAAAGATCGGTACTAGCATATAATTAAAAGCATTGTTCTGGAGATGAAATAAGATGCTGTATATAGAAGCACCTATCAGAGTACCTGGCACACTTCATCCTTTACTACTCTCGCAAATTGCAAGAGGAGGTATTTCTGAGACAGAGATGATCTGTCCTTCTTGTTGAGAGAGCAATCTCTGAAATATTACTGAGCAAAAATATATACATTACAAATAGTTTATCCTGCCAGTGGTCAGATACATGGAGAGACCAGAGACAATGTGTGTCAGTTTGCTTAGTGCTTTAAAAAATCAGTAACGTTCAGGGATGCCTGGGTGGCTTGGTCTGTTGAGCTTAGTGTCCAACCCTTGATTTCGGCTCAGGTTATGATCTCACAGTTTGTGAGTTCGAGCCCTCTGTTGGGCTCTGCACTGACAGTGCTGAGTCTGTTTGGGATTTTCTCTCTCTCTCTCTCTTCCTTTCTCTCTGCCCCTCCCCTCCCACACTCTCTCAAAAATAAATAAACTTAAAACATTGGTAACATTCTGTGCTAGGGTGTGCACAGGGATTTGGGCCCCTCTCGTCTGGATCACCTTCTGTCTCTCTCCTTTCTCTCATGACGGGGGAGTAATTCCCTCCCTTCCCCTATCATGTCTGATCTCCCGTGGCAAGCATGGGCATGAGACAAGCACCGGAACACCAAGGCACCTGGCCTGACCCGCTGACAAGCAGTGGGAATCTGCCATTCAGGGCTTGGGTGCCGCACTCCGTATCACCTGACTTCTCTCCTTTTGCTTGTGCTCCATTTCTCCCTTCAGAAGCTCCATGCTCCCCATGATGAAACACAACAGAGACGGAGCAGGGACATGTGCAAGCTTTCGCTCTCAGGACTTTAGCCAATGTTAACAGTATTTGAAGAAGAAATCAAGTGTTTGGTGAAGGGGGCAGTAAGATTTCCTTCTGGATTAGTTGATTTGGAAACTGATCATACCTTGAACTCCGTATTCACATAAAGCTAGGGTTTCCCAGGAGGCTGCAAAGTCTACATTGTTGTAAAAAAGCCAGAAGCCCTTGACAAGGACGCCAGGGCACAGAGAGGCTTTCTACCACCTACAGTAACAACTTCTGCAAATCCTACTGCCTCATCTCTACATCCACCCCTTCTTCCATAAGACCTATCCACAGCTGCATAACCATAGCACGTTTTTCTGCAGCCTGCAAAATGCCTTTATGGTCACTGGAGGCTCCTTCATTCCCATCAGGCCTCAAAAGATCCTCCTTGGCCCAATAATCAACTCAAATACCCCACAGCAACCAGACCAGTACCCTAAACATGGGAGTGAGGGGCAGGCCCAAACCAAAGCTGTTTTCCTCAGTACAAGTATTCCAAAGCATAGTTTCAGATGAGGCTTCCTGGGAAGAATTCCATCCCCAGGTTGAGGGGGAGATGTTCCTGAACCGCTGTTGCTGGTGCCCTTAACACAGCCCCATCTACTCTGTTCCTGAGCCCTGAGCTCCAGCCACTTACTGCGCCGGGTCCCAAGTCAGTCCTGCCCGGAGGCATTTCCCGGTGTCCTGTGCTCTGTGCAGAAGGTAATTTTCCCCAACTGCTTGTTCAAATCCCACACATACGCCATTCTTCTCTTTGGGTTCACCCAAACCTTCTCCAGCTCTCCTCTCCACCATCTGTCGGATATCATGTCCTCATTACCTCATGTCCCTGACAAGAGCTTAAACTGACTGTGCCTTGGCATGGGGGAACTAGGAAGTTTTTTTTTTTTATGAGAAGGAACCTTGGAATTGATCCAATAGAATACCTTTCATTTTATGTAAGAGGAAACCAAGGCTGAGATGTTAAAAGGTAAACAACACACAGTTGTTGATTCAGTTACCATTCCAGAGAAGAAGGTCAGAGAATTCAGCTTCTTATCTGTTTCTCCCCCAGAACAACCAATTGCCTGGCAAAATGACACTCTCTTTACATTACATATATGGTTACGGCTATAAGATGCAGGAAGAAGGGTGTGGAAAACTCTAGATTTCCCTCTATGGGGCTTCTTGGGGTCTTTATGATGCTAGCGTAGACTGTGACTTTGCAAAAAGTGGAGGTTAAAGCAGACACTTCCCGACCTGACCGGGAGACTGTCTTTCTTGTTCACAGAAGGCTGACCAACGTCTTCTATGAACTATACTTGGTGGAACATACTGGAATATGCTAATTTCATACCTAACTTGCTGGTCATCAGTCACATTTCAGCAAATTCAGAATAAGTCTTTTTCATGTAATTAAGGTAAAATTTACCCTTTCATGCTGTCTTTATCATTGTATGAAGACAGGTAACATGTTAGTCTTCCTGTCAAATGTAACTTAATTTTTTAAAATGTTTATTTATTTTTAAGAGAGAGAGAGAGAATGCAAGTGGGGGGCGGGGGGAGGAGGGAGAGACACAGAATCCGAAGCAGGCTCCAGGCTCTATCAGCACAGAGCCTGATGCAGGGCTTGAACCCACAGACCATGAGATCATGACCTGAGCCAAAGTCGGATGCTTACCTGACTGAGCCACCCAGGTGCCCCTCAAATATAACTCTTGAAGTAAATGATGATTATAATTCCTCTGAGGTACAAAGAATTAAGCAAGCATTCTTGTGCCATTTTTAGTATATATAATGGTTTAATTATTAGCTTGAATCTCACTTCCTTTCTAACAATCCATAAATATTAGCACCATTTATTGAAACCAAATTATTGGCAAAATCCAGCAAGATTGATGAATATTACAATTAATGTGAAATAAATGAATAAAAAATAAAAAAATAAATAAATGTATTTAGGCGTGCCTGGGTGGCTCAGTCGGTTAAGTGTCCAACTTCGGCTCAGGTCATGATCTCATGGTTTGTGGGTTTGAGCCCCATGTTGGGCTCTGTGCTGACAGCCAGCTCAGAGCCTGGAGGTTGTTTCAGATCCTGTATCTCCCTCTCTCTCTGACCCTCCCCTGCTCATGCTGTCTCTCTCTCTCTCTTTGTCTCTATCTCAGAAATAAATAAAACATTAAAAAATAAAAAAGAAACAAATGTATTTGTTTTTTGTTTTTTTTATTTTAAATAGTTTATTGTCAAGTTGGTTTCCATATAACACCCAGTGCTCATCCCCACAAGTGCCCTCCTCCAAAACAAATGTATTTGATATAGAAAGCAAACTTATTTGAGTCTGAAAGGCTTGTTGTAGCATAATGTATGAGAGGAGTGGGCTGAATTTGCTATAAATAGCTATCTGTTTTATGGGCATGACATTTTATTGATAAGAGACAAAAATATTCAAGCCATGGATTAAAAGTTCATACATTGAGGGGCACCTGGGTGGCTCAGTTGGTTAAATGTCCAACTCTTGATCTCAGTTCTGGTCTTGATCTCACAGTTTGTGAGTTCGAGTGCCGCGTCGGGCTCTGCACTGACAGTGCGGATGGAGCCTGCTTGGGATTCTCTCTCTCCTCTCTCTTTGCCCTTACCCCACTCATACTCTCTCTCAAAATAAATAATTTTTTTAAAAGTTCATACATTTATAATTCTAGGAGTTCCCTGAGGTTAACAAGACCCAATTAAAGTTAAAAAGAAAGGGGAGCAATTCTCTCCATTTAATACTGTTATGCATTTAAATAAATTGCTACACAGTGGACTTTTCAGAGAGTCTGACCAACATGTTCTCATTCTCTAAACACAGATAAAGGGTTCTTCTGAGGAATAAAAGTTAAAACACACATCAAGTCACTTAAATTGAGAGGAATCTTCCCTATGCGTTGGTCAAAGGCATTTTGGGAGCTTCCTTGGCACATGGGCCATGTGTGAAGGAGACGAGAGGAAAAAATGAATTAAGGGGCTCATTACCCCCAGGAGCAATGCTGTCCAGCTGAACCCTCTGCAGCGATGACAATGTCTACATCCGAGCTGTCCAAAATGTGGTGGCTGCTTGAACGCATTGTGCTCTTAGAACAGGGCTAGTACAACTGCGGACCTGAATTTCAAATCTTATTTCATTTTAATCAATTCAAATTTCAGTTCAAATGTCCATATGTTAGCTAGTGGCGATCATATTGGGCAATGCAGCCTTAGCTAATGGTTGAATCAGGCGTCTACTGGTCCCAGGTTAAACTGTTTCAGAGCCACCTGGGGAGCTAGTGAAAGGTACAGATATCCTGCCCTTTTTTTTTTTTTGGCAGATTCTGCTTTTATGTATATGTTTATTTTTATATTTTTCTAATGTTTATTTTTGAGACGGGGTGAAGTGCAGAGAGAGATGGGGGGACATAGGATCCTAAGTGGTGTCCAGGTTCTGTGCCCACATCAGACAGTGTGATGTAGGGCTTGGACTCATGAACCATGAGATCATGACCTGAGCCAAATCAGATGCTTACCCGACTGAGCCACCCAGGCGCCTGGCAGATTTTCATTTTAAAGGTGGGCAGGTGGGTGGGCTTGAGAGTCTTGGGGTTTCTTCACCACTGTAGGTGATTTCCAACCTTGTGGCTGGGGTCATCTGCTTGAGTGGTAGGCACCATGTCACTATGAGCCACAACGATAATAAATTCAATTCTCAACACTTATATAAGGACGTACCAGGTGCCAGGCACTGTTAGATACTAAGACTGGTTCATAACTGTGAACCTCTATCTTTCTTGGGACCCAACAGTGCATGGGAAGGGTTGGAGGAATCAACAGCCGGTGGTCACTACAAGTTGGGCAAATCAAAACATATTTATTTTTTTAAATGTTTTTTAAATGTTTATTTATTTTTAAGAGAGGGGGAGACAGAGCATAAGTGGGGGGGTGCAGAGAGAGAGGGAGACACAGAATCTGAAACAGGCTCCAGGCTCTGAGCCACCAGCACAGAGCCCGATGTGGGGCTCAAACTCATGAACTGCGAGATCATGGCCTGAGGTGAAGTCGGACACTCAACCAACTAAGCTACCCAGGCGCCCTGGAACATATCTCTTAAAGGAGCTGCTCTCTCAACATTTTCATTCCCAAAGTGCTACTAGATTGCGTGGTAGAAAGCATAGGAAGGAAACAGTCAAGGACTGTAGCTGAAGTGAGTGCCCCTGGGCAACATGACCACAGCAGCAAGTGGAAAGGTGACCTCCCAGGCCAGGCAAAGCCAGGTGGAGACAGGGCTGTTGTTACAAACTCCAGAGAGAGAACAGAAATGAAAAAACACCCCTGGGAGTGTGGGATCACTGAAATCTCAGGGAACACGGGGAACAATGTCAATTATTCTGACTTATATCCTAACTCCCAAATTCCCAGTAGGTCCTAGGAAGGAGGGTATTATCTTTAATGACTGAAGCAAGAATGGAAGACATCATTTACCCCCAAGGTTTTAGGAATCTGAGGAAACTTAAGGAACTCCAAAGACCCTCCAAAGCAATGAACTTAGAATGATAGAAAATATAAAACTGGATATAAGGTCAATTTTCTTAATATGTGAATATGCTAAATGTGTTCAACTGATGAGCCATAAAAATAAGACTGTAAAAATAGGTCTCTACCTACCTCTTGTAAATTTCTTTTTTTTTTAATGTTTATTTATTTTTGAGAGGGGGAGGGGCAGAGAGAGAAGGAGACAGAGGATCTGAAGCAGGCTCCACACTGACAGCAGAGAGCCTGATGCAGGGCCTGAACCCACCAACCATGAGATCATGATCTGAGCCAAAGTCAAATGCTTGACCAAATGAGCCACCCAGGTTCATTGCATGTTGTAAATTTCTGATTTAAAAGCACAATATTTTGGTGTTGTAAAGGAACTCAATGAATGTACACAAAAAAAAAAACATCCCATGCTTTTGTTCTGTACGGGAGCCATATTCTCATTCTTTAAACATTTATATTCTAAACATACTTTCTGTTCCACAAGGATAAACTTATTTGCAAAAGGCATCTTCCACCTTTACAGGTGTTTGAACCTCAACTGTTGGCTACTTTGTATCTGCCAATTCTAGAGTCTGTGAGCACTTGTAGGACATATTATTCTAGGCTTTCAGGAAGGTATGATTAAGTCATTTTCTAGAAAGACCAGTCCTCAAGGGCATGCTGTCTGATTTTTTAAAATTGTTAGCGTTTATTTATTTTTGAAAGAGAGAGAGAGAGAGACAGAGTGTGAGCAGGGGAGAAGCAGAGAGAGAAGGAGACACAGAATCCAAAATAGGCTCCAGGCTCCGAGCTGACAGCACAGAGCCCGACGCGGGGCTGTCTGATTTTTGCCTGTCAGCATATATTTTCCCCAACAGGGAGCTATAAAGCACGCAGATTTAATCTGAAAAGATGAGAAATGTGAAACATTTAAGAATATGGAACCCAGATATGTAAAGAGAATATTATGACAAATAAGACGTGAGCAACATGCAGGCTGGGGAAGTGATGAGCATTGCTGTTTCTTGAAATATAGTGGTCTGCTTCATGAAATAAGTGAATGGGTGCTGTGCACTCATACCAAAAAACATGACTTCCTCTACTCTCTGTCTCTTACGACAAACTTCTTAGTGGGCACAATGGGGAAACTAAGGTAGGTACGTGAAAATCCATTTTCACACAGAAAGTCAAAACTGGGGATAAGCGACCTTCTCTTCCACAAATGAGACTGAGTGCAAGGAAAATCATCACTCTTCTGGTCCAGGCAAAGGATTCTGGGGATCTAGACGGGCTAAAGCTGAGCTTCTGGCCCCAAACCAGTGACCTGTATGAAAGAGGTCACCTATTTCCTCCTTACCTTACACTCACAGCTTGCCAATTGTTGACTAAAAAGTCCTTCACGATGTAGCGGCCTACTTCGGATTCCGCCACAACTTCCATTATATTTGTTTCATTAAAAGTGAATGGACCCGCCATGATGGCGTACTCCAGATATCTGCAAAAATGCATGTGTAGAAAAGAAATATGCAAACATTATCCAACATAAAGAGCGAATTTCAACAAATGGACTTAAGATCCCTTAGGGGTCTGAGTCAGTAGCACACAAATAGGTATTATTTTAACTCCTATACAAGCACATGTTCTGTTTTTCTCTCCTTCGTTTATGAATTGCATCTCTCTGCCAGGACCTTTTTATTTTTTTAATATTTTTCATGTTTATTTATTTTTGAGACAGAGAGAGAGCCAGGGAGGGACAGAGAGAAGATGACAGGGGATCCAAAGCAGGCTCCGTGCTGACAACAGAGAGCCCGATGTGGGCCTCAAACTCATGAACCATGAGATCATGACCTGAGCCAAAGTCAGATGCTTAACTGACTGACCCACCCAGGCACCCTCTCTTCTGGGAACTTTAAAGATAAGTTAGCCAGGTTACCTGTGAAGTATCCATGGGTCTTTACTGCAGCTCATTGCATAAGCGAGTTGAATCCTTTCTTCCTCCTTTGTTTTATTAGCATACATATTTAACAAAAAGTCCCATTCTTCATCACTTCCAAAAGCAATGCCATAACATAAAACTACACTTTTAATTGGATAAGGTATTCTGTAAGGCAGAAGGTGGAATGATATGATATGATAGTAGTTAATTTATACATTTATTTAGGTTGTTAAATATATATACGCGTGTGTGTGTGTGTGTGTGTGTGTTAATTTAAATTCAAGGTAGTTAACATGTAGTATAGTATTGGTTTCGGGAGTAGAAATCAGTGATTCATCCCTTCCATACAACACCCAGTGCTCATCCCAACAAGTGGCCTCCTTAATGCACATCACCCATCTACCCCACCCCCCACCCACCTCCCCACCAGCAACCCTCAGTTTTTTCTCTGTAGTTAAAGTCTCTTAGGAGTTCCTGGGTGGCTCAGTGGGTTGAGTGTCTGACTTCAGCTTAGGTCACGCTCTCATGGTTCGTAAGTTTGAACCCCACATCGGGCTCACTGCTGTGATCATGGAGCCCGCTTCAGATCCTCTGTCTTCTCTCTCTCTCTGCCCCTCCCCCATTTACTTGCTCTCTTAAAAATGAACAAACATTTAAAAAAGAATCTCTTATTTTCTTATTTCTGTTTTTCTTATTTTATTTGTCCTTCTCTTCTTCTATGTTCATCTGTTTTGTTCCTTAATCAACAATAGCCAGTTTATCCAAAGGATACAAAAATGCTGATGTGAAGGGGCACATGCACCCTAATGTTTATAGCAGTGTTATCAACAATAGCCAGATTACGGAGAGAACCCAGTGTCCATCGACTGATGAATTGATAAAGAAGTTGTGGTATATACATACATACGTACAATGGAATATTCCTGAGCAATCAGAAAGAATAAAATCTAGCCCTTTGCAACAATGTTGATGGAGCTAAAGTGTATTATGGTAAGCAAAATAAGTCAAATATTATATGATTTCACTCATATGTGTAATCTAAGTTGTTATTTATTTAGAAGGATGTATCTAGAAAAAAACAAGGAGATCTCAGATACAAAGATCAAAAGTAGGGATCTAGAAACCATCATTAGCATTTATATCATGGGAAGAAATCATCAGATCAGTTAAGAAACTAAGGAGGTTTAAGAAAGAAGGAAATATGTATGCTGATAATTCAGCTTAGGCTCATATCTTTTTTTTTTAAGTAATTGCCACACCCAATGTGGGGCTTGAACTCACAACCTTGAAGTGAAGAGTCAGATGCTCTACCAACTGAACCAGCCAGGTGCCCCTGGTTTCATGTCTTATGGTCACATTCCCCAAGTGTCCACCGACGGGGATGCATTAGAGGGAATGCAGTAAAACCAGAAAGACAGAGTCTTGGTCTCAGCTCTCAGTGGAAATGCCAATTCATAGAGAATGAGCTGCGTGGACATCCTTACATATACATCACAATAATATACCATCAAAGAACCACCGAAATAAGACTCCAAATTACTCATTCTCTGGATGGTTCGTCCAGTTTTTGAAGAGTTCTCTTGACAGCTGAAGACAGTCTTCGAGGCCCAACCAACATGCAGTTTCAAAAAGTTTTTCCAGAGCCACTCTTAAAGGAAAGCACAAAGAAAAATATTTTATTTTGCTTCGTTTACTACATTCGGTTTTTTTCCTGCCTCCAAGTACCTGGGTTTCATAAAAGGATGGGTATTTTAAATTATCCTTCCAATAACATCAAGTTTGTTAAAAAAAAAATAGCTTTTGTGGATGGCAAACTTATTTAAGGCTCGGATAAATATTTGCTGAGAGGCTCTCAGGCACCAAATAAACTCCTAAGATTGGTATTTTTTGAAAGTTGGAAATAAATTACTGCCATCCCTCATCTCCCGCAAACATACTCGTGAATACACACTCCACAGCTGTTATCAATTCATTTTTCCTCGCTTTTACAATAATTTGCTTTATGGACAGAAAAAGAAGGCGGCTTTGGAATATGTGATCTAATACCTTAAAAATAAAGTTTTTTCTCCATACACAGGATAGAGAAGGAATGGTTTCTTTCTCCCTTTGGACAATATGCTTTCCCTAGCTTGAATTTCTGTTTCTTCCTCTACTCTCTTGGTTATTATGCTCATGTCCAGAAAAAGGCCAGAGATTTTTATTGTTTTGATAGCTGAGCAGGGCTACACATTACGGTTTATAAGTTCAAAAGAATACAATGAGGGGTAATCATAAATCCAGATAAGCGATGCCTTTGAGGTACATCTTGCTATACTCCCTACTCTCTGACTTGGAGTCAGAGGTAAAGGAACCCTAAGTGGCCACAAGTTTCCAGAAAATGCAAGGGCCACATTTGGTTGCTCCATCCTCTGGTTTCAACCGAGCCTGGCATGACTTTCTGATAAGGAGAAGAATGTCCAAGGGAGGAGGACCTCAGAGAGAGGGTTCTAAGCATTCATTTACACACTCACATCCTCTCCCTACCCATCCCAAGTTGGCTGCCAAAAGATGGAATTCTCTAGAAGTACAACAACTCCCCACAGTTAGTCTGAAGAGAACTGGCCTTGGGATGCTCCAAAACGCAGGTCACTTTTGTCCAGTTTAGGTGAGCCAAGGATATGGCTGTTTAACATCTGTGCTGCCTGTGTGAACACACTTTTGCCTTCCTGTTCATTCGCGCAGCTGGCCTGCCCACTTGCTATCCCAGCTAGTCCTCGCCATCTTTCCCTTATGTGTCTGGTCAAACCCATGTCCTTCCAGTCACACGCCCTAGCACTGAAATGTCTCCCCTCTTAGAAGGATACTCTTGAGAGAGAATCATCACATTTTGTGTATTCTGCATTTCTTGCTTGGTCTCATTGATTTCAGTTTGACGTGGACCAGAACTGTAACCATAATTCCTGAGCCATGGTAGATAACAAATTCCCTCCCTAAATCTAGAAGCGCCCTTAACTCCACTACAACCCTCGGGTCACAGGGGGGCCAGGGGTACCACAGTCCTGTTTTGTCTTTCACCCTCCTTCTCAGACCATCACGATAACACGCTTACTCTCCTCACCAAACCAATGATAGGAAAATCATGTGCAACTTACTCACGCTTACAAGCAAATGGCTCAAATATTTCAGGCAACTTCTCTCATCGTATTTGTATAATGAGTGGGAGACTTTCTGTCACCAATAACATGCAGGAAGGACTTTTTTCTCTAGTGGCCTCCCCATGCCCTTCAATTCACTGGTACGGGCTGGCTTTGCTCAGCACAACCCTTTGTCAATAGAAGGACACACTTACTCATGATCTCACCTCATAGCCTAAGATTTGAGAGTCCAAAGCTATAAATTTCTGTTTCTACATGCATGTGCTCTGCAGCTAAATTAAGATCCCCAACTATGGGAAATAATTATAGGGTATAGGTACAGGTAGCTCACCAATCCCCAAGCTACTGTTCTCAAAAAGCATACACGATCTCTCAGTGAAAGGTGTCCAGATCTTATTAATATGAATCTGGGAGCCTATCTATTCATACGAATCGTGTTATTGAATTGTGACTGCTCCCCAAATACTTACAGGGCTAAATAGTCATCTTGTAGTGCTGTCACATTTTCACGAATTACAGTTGAATACATATTCCATACTGAGATAAGTCTCTTTAATAGATATTTCTACAAACAATAAGGAAAAACCCACTGTTAATTTTGGCTCGCAACACTGAATTCACATCATATTTCTCTGTCTGAAAAGACATTAGTAGAGAAGTGACAGCTACGTTTTCAGACATAGCTTTATTTGTTACAAATGTAAAACTGGTTTATTTTGTAACCTCTCTACATCAGTTTCCTCACTGGTAAAACGGAACTGACAAGAATACCAATATTACAGTTTGGGGACGACAAAACAATGTTCTGTGTGTGAATGCATTGCCTAGCATGTAGGAACTCAATAGTATTAGCTATTATTACCACTTAATATCACCTGAAACGTAGAGAAAGGAACGTAAAAATATAAAGCCATTAAACTTTCTACCTTAACATCTCCATGCTTAGGATCTACACCTTCAAGAAAATAAAGAGAAGTGATTTATGCTTTGGACCATTTTAAGTTCTGAGTCTAAAGCAGAGTTTCTTCAACTGAGCTATCAGCAGGTAAATAATAGGATTATAAAAGTTATCTACTTAGGGGCACCTGGGTGGCTCAGTAGGTTAAGCATCCGACTTCGGCTCAGGTCATAATCTCGCAGTTCATGAGTTTGAGCCCCACATCGGGCTCTGTGCTGACAGCTCAGAGCCTGGAGCCTGCTTCGGATTCTGTCTCCCTCCCTCTCTGCCCCTCCTTGGCTCATGCTCTGTCTCACTCTCTCTCAAAAAATAAACATTTTTTAAAGCTATCCATTTATAGTATATCCCTAAAAGCAAAGTAGATGTAGATGTTATTCACTGAAATTTTTAAAAATCAAATACTAGTTTTTAATTCTTTACCCAGAACTGGGCATCCAATGTCATCAACAAGCCACCTTGATCACATGAAGAGTTAAGTGACTTTTTTCCTCGGTCACCATCCCCACACTCAAGGATGCTTCCACCAGCACTCTGGACAGCACAGGAAGGAAAGTCTAGGCCCCTGAGGTATTTGTGATCTCGCCCTCAGCCTCCCACAGAAGCTCACTTGGCATTATTACATGGCACACTTTCTTGTTTGTGTCTGGTCTCTACCTCCCCCAAGGGTTGCTCCTCAACTGTTGCTTTGGTTTCCCCTGGCCCGTCTTTCTTCTGGTCACTGTTTAAGATCTAAACATAGAACTTCCCTCCTTTTATACTGTTTCAGTTATGATGATGTGTCATTGCCTCATTAATTCAAATTTCCCTCTCTCACTTGCCAACATCAAAATCAGCTTCAAAACCGGCACTTTTTTCTGAAACATACTTCTCTGGTGAAGTGCTAGTTCTGTAAATTGGAGTATTTCAATTATGAGTATGGGTTTGTTTGTTTTTTTAATTTCTTCTGTTCAGAGGCGCCTGGGTGGCTCATTCAGTAAAGTGTCTGACTTTGGCTCAGGCCATGACCTCATGGTTTGTGAGTTCGCTTCCCGAGTTTGAGCCTTGCATTGGGCTCTCTACTGTCAGTGGGGAGCCTGTTTCAGATCCTCTGTCCCCCTCTCCCTCTGCACCTGCCCCCCCCATCTCTCTCAAAAATAAATAAATATCTTTTAAAAGTCTTTCTGTTTGGCTAACAATCTCTTGGGAAAATAGTTGCTGTACGAGAAAAGGCATACCATTTCCATCCACTCCTGGGTTCTTAGGGCACCTGTTACTTCACCAAGAATTAAAGACCTTTCTAAATTTCTCTCATTCTCAACTTCTATATCAGGTCTATGACTAAAGTGTTTTCTTTTAAGAATAACCAGCTGTCCCTGGGGCACCTGGGTGGCTCAGTCAGTTGAGTGTCTAGCTTTAGTTCAGGTCATGATCTCATGGTTTGTGAGTTCAAGCCCTGCATCAGGCTCTGTGCTAACAGCTAGCTCAGAGCCTGGAGCCTGTTTTGGATTCTGTGTCTCCCTTTCTCTCTGACCCTCCTCTGCCCATGCTTGCTCTCTCTCTCTCTCTCTCTCTCTCTGAAATAAATTAAACATTAAAAAAAAAAAGAACCAGCTGTCCCTAAGAAAATGAATGTATATATGGAATGAATAGACGATTACTTCAGGAAAGATGTGTTTCACAGATGTTGTCTCGATATGGAAAGAGGAAGAGAGGATTTTTTTAAAACCCCATAACAAAGAAGGAAATTACCTTTAATAATGGGTACATATCATAGTTGTTCACATCAAAAACAAGATCCTTGGTTACCAGGTTCACCAAGACTGCATACCATACTATGATTTCATCTTCTTCAGCAAGGTACTTGGTTAAATCAAGTGCCGTTTCAATCTCAATATAATTGTTTCTGTTTGGTTCAAAAAAATACACACTCAAAAAACCTCCACTTGCTAAATGATGTGCACACTCTCTGTATTTGTTCCATGCTTCGATGCCTGACTTCAACAAGGTATGTGGAAGGAAGAAGCGAGGAGAGGGTAAAGGGTCCATCTCATTGATAAATGGGAGCCAAGCCATGCTGACACGCCCTCTACTGCAACTTGGTACATTCCAGTGCCCAAATTTTAGGAGGCTATGGGAAAATCCAGGCCAAGTGTTGGACAGCTCATTGGGCAAAAGGATACTGGTGCATTTAGTATGTGTTCTTACGAGAGTCTAATTTTCATTCACCAAATATTAATTAGAAGTCATTCTCTAATGCTCTGCCGCCATTTGTGGTAACACACACTGGTATGTAGGACACAACTGTTGTCTACCAGTGGGGAACTTATTATTCCAGTGAAGAGCTAGCTGAGACTTTTGCAAAAGAAGCTGTTAATGAGTCCCAGAATCAAGTAGCAGAGGAAGAAAACACAGGCATGTGGTGGAAAAGTCAGGGAAGGCTTCCTGGAGGAAGAACTTGAGACAGGCGATGAAGGAAGGGTAGGATGGAAATGGATAGAGAGAAAGAGGAAGGCTGCTTATGACAAATAAGATCAAGCAGGGATTGGTGTAATGAGCAGACCACGCAATTGAGACACAGGATTTCTTCTGGGCGGAGTCGAGAGGGGCAGGATTGCCCCTGCCCTGTGCAGACTGAAGCTGCAGAGAGCCTTGAATGTCAAGACAAAGAATTTACATGTGGCGGGAAGGTGTTTAAACAACTGGGGTAACGTCAAGAAGCTGATGCCGACAAACTCTATTGCACAGTGTGGAAGGAGACAGAATGGTATTAAAAGGAACTGAATGAAGGCTGAGGCTCATGCAAATGGCTAAGTAAAAAATGGTGAGCACTTGGCTTAGCATAGAAGCAGGGACTGGTTAAGTCAGGTGAGAATCCAAAAGACATCCTCAGGAACAAACAGGTGAGACAGGTTGGCTAGATGGCAGATGGAGACAGAGCGAGGAGTCCTGAATACCTCTGATGCTTCCCGTCTGGGCTATGGGAAGTACAGTGGTACTTTGACAGACAGAGAGAAATTGATGGCGGGAGAAATTGAGAGACAGAAATGAAGTACAGTGGGCGAAATCCTGAATGTAAATGGCCACAGGATAAACCGAAGACGGGAGGGGACAGGTGGAGATGCAGATGTAGAAATCATGATCCTTTTGTGAAGCTTTCCTGATTATCTTGTATCTGCTGGGTGTTGTATGTACACATAGTAAAATGATGACGGAAACCATAAGAGAAAAGCGAGAGAAAATAAGCATGATTGGTCTTTTTATATATTTTTTAAGTTTATTTATTGGGGGTGGAGGGTGAGGATCAGAGAGAGAAGGAGAGAGAGAATCCTAAGCAGGCTTCATGCTGTCAGCACAGAGCCTGATGCGGGGCTCAAACTCACGAACCTCAATGTCATGAGCTGAGCTGAAATCAAGAGTTGGATACTTAACCAGCTGAGCCACCCAGGTGCCTAATAACCATGATTGGTCTTAAGGATGCTCAGGGCAGCAGGAAGAAATGTCAGACACAGGAAGAGAACCGAGTTTGCATATTCCAGTCTTGGGAGGCTAAAAGAGAAGTCTCCGTCTTAGAGAGGGGTGTCAGCGGGGACAGCGGGCAAGGGCATGTGTCGCAGGTCACAGAGGAAAAGGTAGTAAAGGAATGAAGGGTAAATAAACAGACATCCATTCAAGAAATAGGACAGGCAAAAGAGAGAGAGAACACACTGGATAATTTATTATGTAAACCTCTTAATTTTATTGTCTTAAAATTTATTATCTGAGCACATATTAATTTACCTAGTTAAATACTTAGCATGGCTTATACTGAATAAATGTGATAGAAATTGAATCTAATTCTGTAGTATACTAAAATATAGGGCATACCTCGTTAAAACTATAGCTATGGCCATCAGCCTAGGGTAAAAAAAATCACTTCAAAATCTCAATTGATTGTCTATTTCTAGCAATTCTTTTTTTGGGGGGGAGGGGGACATGTCACTATTTCCTTAACTTACAGTATCACAGAAAAATACCAATGCATCTACAATCTTCCTACATTTACCCATTTTAACAGTTAATGGCCCTTTATAAATACTAAGCCTGAATCACTTGTACTTTTACCTGAGTTCTTACTCTTGCTGGAAATTTTTAAAATAATGATTCTTACACTTTATGTGATAATTGTATAAATAGTTATGTAAATAGTTAAATTCTATGACCTTTTTTAATTGATGTCTTCTCTACTGCATCCTTTTAAAATTTCTCCTTTATATTGAATTAGGGGCGCCTGGGCAGCTCAGTCGGTTAATTGTCTGACTCTGGCTCAGGTCATGATCTCACAGTTTCTGAGTTCAAGCCCTGCATCAGGCTCTGTGCTGATGGCTCAGAGCCTGGAGCCTGCTTCGGATTCTTTGTCTCCCTCTCTCTCTGTCCTTGCCCTGCTTGTTCTCTCTCTCTCTCTTTTTCTCTCTCTCTCTCAAAAATAAACACTAAAAATAATTTTTTTTAATGTCTAATTACACTTTCATCTTGTAGAACTGAAACTCTCTTCTCATTAAACACCAACTCCTTATTCTCCCTCCCTGTGGTCCCCGGGGAAATACCCTCCCTCTTTTTGTCTTTATGATCCTTACTACTCTGAGTGACTCCTATAAGAGGAAGCACATAGTATTTGCCTTTTTGTGACTGGCATATTTCATTTAGCATAACGCACTCAAAGTACATGCACGCTGTTGCATATCCCAGCAACTTTTATGTTATAATAAAATTCCACTGTATCCAAGGAATTTGATCCTAATCCTAATAAGTTGGGCCTTGTATACACTGAAGAATCAGTTTCATTTCATAGAGATCTGATTGTTATTATTTTTTTATAAAGCTCTCCAGGTATGCTTTAAAACCATGAGTGAAGAGGGGTGCCTGGGTGGCTCAGTCGGTCAAGCATCCGACTTCAGCTCACGTCATAATCTCGTGGTTCAGGAGTTCAAGCCCCACGTCGGGCTCTGTGCTGACAGCTCAGAGCCTGGAGCCTGCTTCAGATTCTGTGTCTCCTTCTCTCTCTGCCCCTCCCCGGCTCATGCTCTGTCTCTCAACAGTAAATAAATGTTAAAAACACATAAACATACACATAACTGAAGGGAATGTACTCACTTCGACAAGGAAAAGGCATCATCGATCAGCTGCAGTCTGTGAATAACAGGGATGGCCTGCAAACGAGATACAAATATGTACAGGAAGAGATGAGAACATGGGGAATATGTTTCTAGTACTAAAATAATTTCCAGAATAATATCCACAATAATCACACCATTTCAGAATCCACGCTGCTCCCAAAGCACTTTCACATGAATTGGCTCATGTGCTGAGAAAGATAATTATTAAGGATAGTCCCCTTGATTTATTTATTATACATCTGGTTTTGATAAATGGTCCCTCTGGATATCAATCATAAGGCTTTCAGCTGGCAGAGCGTTTTGCCAAAATACTCCCCGAAAAATGGCATGTTAGAAAATGAAACAGGAAGCCATGTCTAAAAGGCTGCTCGAAACAGAAAGCACACGTTAAATTGTATTCTAATGTCCAAATTGTTGTCAGGAGACGTTTTGGCCTAGGAAGCCTTACGTAAATATTATTTAGCACCATGTGGTAATTATCTGTCTAGTACAGTATCTGGTAAGCAGGGTCCTGTCTTCTCAAGATCTTACTAAATTGACACAATCCACCAACAGAGCCCTTTGGATGAAAGAAAGGCGGGGGTCAATTGCCAACCTGACTGCTTAGGCTTCTGTCTGAGCCCCCTGGCATTGCCTGGCCACAGGACTCTATGGAATTCCTTCTACACCTCGCATGTTGTCACAAGTGTGGTCCTAGAAAATCAGTCTTTACAACATCTCTTTGAACTTCTCAGCATGCTAGACTTCAATCTTCCCCTGGTAGTACTCTCATTTCTTTTCTGGCAGTAATAACACTTGGGTTTTCTAAATTAATATTAATGGCAGACATGCTGTTTCATTTGCTCCCCAATTACAGAGTAAAAATAACTGACTCAGTGCTTCAATAAGTAAGCCTACAATGGTTTCAAGAAATCGTTGCTAGACTGGCATGATCTTGCTTGCATGGCCTACAGGGCCCATAGAAATCAATAAGAATGTAGAATGTAGAATAAGAATATAGAATAAGAATGAAAAAGACTTTTTTCTGAGTCAGGGGGAATGAGCAGGGGAGGAGCAGAGAGGGAGGGAGAGAGACAGAATCTGAAGCAGGCTCCATGCTCAGTGCAGAACTGGATATGGGGCTCGATCCCACGACTGCAAGATCATGACCTGAGTCGAAATCAAGGGTCAGATGCCTAACCGACTGAGCCACCCAGGGACCCCAGGAATATAATGTTTTAAGAATTAACACTTTCTAGCATATATCGAGTACCCAGTAAGGGCTTACAGGTTTTAAGCATATGTTTACCTATGTTATCTCTAACTCTTGTGATAAATAACAAAGATATATTATTCCTATCTTGTTATTTTCAATATTTTTTAAGTAATCTCTACACCCAATGTAGGGCTCAAACCCACAACCCCGAGATCAAGAGTTACATGCTCTACCAATGGAGCCAGCCAGGTGCCCCTGTTATTCTTATTTTAAGCAACGAGATGGAAATGGAGCATTTAAGTAGCTTGTCTAAGATCACAAAACTAATGATTAATAGGAAAATGTACTCTGATTTTCACCTAGGAATGTAAAATTGTTGTAGAAAAATGCTATTAATATTCAAAAACAATACATTCAACCAAAATCTCCCCTCTCTAGGAATGAAGGGAAAAAGTCCTGTGTGGCATGGTGTGAAAGGTGGCAGTGAGGGTAGAGTCTCTTCCCACCACATGGGTTTATGAAAGCTTAGCTCTACAAGGCTCTAGGGGCACCTAGAGGCCTCAGCTGGTTAAACATCTGACTCTTGATTTCAGCTCAGGTCATGATCTCATGTTTTGTGAGCTTGAGCCCTGCGTCAGGCTCCGTACTATCAGTGCAGTGCTTGCTTGGGATTCTCTCCCTCTCCCCCTCTCTCTGCCCTTCCTCCGTTCTCTTTCTGTCTCTTAAAATAGGTAACCTTAAAAAAAAAAACTCCAGAGTGCAATATTAATGTTACTTAATAACAGGCATAAAAATATAACGTTACCTTAGGATCTTTTTCCAGCTGTTGCTTTAACTTTTTCCAACCTAATTTATCATAGTTAACTCTGTAATAGCCAGTCATATTCAAATTGAGAATCACCCAGTCATGATCAGAATCTGAAATTTGCATTTCAGGAAATGTTTCTACAAAGGAATATGGGAAAACCATGAAATGCTACGTCTAAAAATATTCCAGTACATGTTTATACTATATCCTCTTAATTTTAAACAGTAAACCCAATAAACCCAACAATAAAAAATGAAAGGAAGTCTAAAATATATACTGATCTTACCATATATGTTTTTCATAAGTAATGGCTTTTGATTTGAAACTTTTCTTTATGGTTCTATGTTCAACCGGAATGATATAATATTTTAGTTTTAAGCAAGACAGCTTTTCAAAAGCTGTACGCCTCAACATTTTATTCTCTACCTTGATATATGTGTGTGTGTGTAATATATATTCATGCATGTATGTGAAAATATTTTAAAAATTTGTTACTTACTGCTGCTTTTATCTAGCCAAACTAGAGACTGAGTGATTCCATTTTTTATCCAAAGAATAGGTACAATCCATGTGTCACTTATTAGGAAAAACAAAAAACAAAAATTCAGTTTATTTTCATACATAAGACATAAATTCTGAGCCAACAGTAAGGGAGATGAGAAAAATAACAGACAGAACCTGAATTCTTTGGTAATTTTCTCAGATATGCAAGGGTTTGCTCTTAGGATTTTTCATTGTTGTTTTTATTTTTATTTATTTAAAATTTTTTTAATGTTTGTTTATTTTTGAGAGAAAGAGAGCTGAGCAGGGGATGGGCAGAGAGAGAGAAGGAGATACAGAATCGAAAGCAGGCTCCAGACTCTGAGCTGTCAGCACAGAGCCCAATGCCAGGCTCGAACCCACGAACCTTGAGATCATGACAGAAGCTGAAGTCTGACGTTTAACCGACTAAGCTACCCAGGCGCCCCCATTCAATGTTGTTTCTATAAGCCAGTTTTTCTTTGTCCATTCGTCTTTTCTTTTATTCTTTCTTCTTTACTTTTTCTTATAACTTAAGGTAGCTACTAAGACTATCTTGTATCTGAAACTTTTTTTTTGTATCTGAAACTCTCAAGGCCTGTTTATATTAAATTACAGCCACTTTGCCTCACTTGGGGGTTGTTCAAATGCTGCAGACAGACCCAAATCCATCTGTGCCAAGAGAGGCAAAGAGTAATTTAAGAAGAAAAAGCTTGACAAACATTTCAAAATGCTTTTCTGCCTCAAGCTTTCTCCCCATCTGAAAATTGTTCAGCACAGACCAGCCAGATTATTCATATTTACTGAAAGCCAACATTCTTCCCATGTTGGTAGACGTGACCTGAAAGGAGCTGACGATCACAAGGAGGACATTAGTCATCTGAAGAGTCACACTCCTTGGAGTTTGGGCAAGACTTGCAATCTTGCTCAAACGCTCACAAGTCTGGTTTCTCAGAAGACTCTGAATGAGGGTGTGTGTTGAATCACTAAGGCGCACATCTTCTCAAAAGTCACGGAGTCGTGATGAGCACAGGGTGATGGATGGAAGTGTTGAAATAACTGTATTGCAGGCTTCAAACTAATGTAAGACCGGATGTTAACTAAGTGGAATTAAAATTAAAACTTAAAAGAAAAAAAAAGCAAGTCACAGATTCGCAGAGTGACAAGGGAACTTCAGTTCTGTTCCTTTCTCCTGGGGTTTTAGAGGAAGAACAGGGTGAGCTCCATTCTTTGGTGATGCTATTGGAAAATGACTCCTTCGTGTGTGCTGATAACGTACCACAGTGAGATGTGAATATCAGAACCTTATCAAACACATTTGGAACATTCTCTAACAAGTTAAGAAAGGGAAGGCAAGGATAGGAGAAGAGATCAGTGCTAAGCTGCCTTATACTCATTTTTTCACTTCGTTTTAATGACAGTCCTCTGAGATACATGTGGTCACGTTTACTTTATAGTTAAGGACTGAAACTCAGAGATTTTTGAAATGAGACCTACGCAAGGCTTGAATTTCAGTGAAGTTGACATTTAAACCCAGATGTCAGGGAATCTAAAGGCCCTAATTCTAACATTATAGGCACAGCTATAAATACACACGTATGCACGTGTGGACACGCGCAGAATGATTTCTCAAGGAAGCCATGATCGTACAGTTCTGTTTCTAGGGAAAAGAAAACAGCTGTGCTTCAGGATCCTCTTTTCTACCGATTAACATGAGGCCGTGCACGGTCCTACCTTCTTGTCTCTCACCCAGAATCCTGAGTAAATGCATGCCTTCTGTCTGAAGGGCAAAGAAAATACATAACCGCCAAAGCACTGGTTGCTGGCGTCATCCTAATTGCCAGGGGAGGGGCACTGCCTTGAACCCTTCAATAAAGATCTCTGGCCTTGCTCAACACATCACTGGCTCTGCCTCATGCCAGCACCCCAGAAACAACACTCAGTGTGGACCAGGAAGGTGCCATCTCAGAGCCCCTCTGCAGAAGAAGGCGTACCCAGCTGGAATTATATGCTTCCTCAGCCTCAGGCTGTTTTCCATTTGGTCAGACCTCTACCTCCCAAGGAAGGTGAAGACAGAGGAGCAAATGTAACCTACTTGTGGGTCAGGAGAGTCTGATTTTTAACCTTTCCAAGATAAAATGGCTCCTGTTTCATGGCACCAGTGGATACGTTCAAGGTGATGACTGGAAAACCACTCTGGTGTGTCCAACGGTCCATTATGCTTTTTACTGGTGCTGGCAAAAGAATTTTACTCTGGCTGTCGACAACCTGTTTTAAAAAATCATCACAAGAGAAGATATTTACCATCAAAATCTTCTGGGGGAGCGATCTCCTAAAAGAAACTCCCTGGCTATTCTATTTTTCATCTATGCAGTAATTCCCAGTGGGTGATATGCTGGACCAAATTCAGAACGCTGTTCAACTCTATATGTGAATGAATCCTTAGTTCGTTCATTCGTTCATTCATTCATTCAACACAGATGTCAGGAAGTAAGACAATTACCATTTGAAAATGCCTCCATAGATCATCTTGCTCAGCATTTGAGTAAGAAAATGTCTTCAAGTATGACTGTAAAAAAAAAAAACAACAGAAGAATGGAAAAAGCTAAGGTTAAAATAAATAACATGCCAAAACAATTTATGTCTACTGCCTGCCAGGTAACAATAATTGTGCAAACTCACCTTTAGTGCACTGATAAATAAATTCTCATTCAGGAAGCTAGAAAGCATTCGGACCAAAGATGCTCCCTAAGACAGAAGAAAGAGTCCATCATTTGAACAAATCCGATATATAAATACCAACACATTCCATTTTGATGAGCAATATTCTGGGCTTTTCTTCCAATTGCTTTGTGGACTTCAGTTGAACGTTTACGGTATCCCAAAATCACTGATAAAATCATAGACTGTCACTAATTATTAGATAAAAAGTGAGCAAATAGCCTACATATAAAGAAGTCAGGGGGCACCTGGGTGGCTCAGTCAGTTCAGCGTCCAACTTTGGCTCAGGTCATGATCGCACGATTCATGAGCTCAAGCCCCGCATCAGGCTCGTGCTGACAGCTCAGAGACTGGATCCTGTTTCAGATTCTATGTCTCCCTCTCTCTCTGCCCCTCCCCTGCTCGTTCCCTCTCTCTCTCCCCTCCTCTTTCTCTCAAAATTAAACATTAAAAAATGAAAAAAAAAAAGAATTCAGGATACATAACATGTTTTGTTTTCTTAAATAGTTTATTGTCAGGTTGGTTTCCATATAACACCCAGTGCCATCCCAACAAGTCCCCTCCCGCATGCCCATCACCTCCCTTCCCCTCTCCTCCACTCCCATCAGCCCTCAGTTTGTTCTCAGCATTTAAGAGTCTCTCATGGTTTGCCTCCTTCCCTCTCCCCAACTATTTTTCCCCCTTCTTCTCCCCTACGGTCCTCCGTTAAGTTCCTCCTAATCCACCTATACATGCAAACATATGGTATCTCTTCTCTCTGCCTGACTTATTTCACTCAGCATAACACCCTCAAGTTCCATGCATGTTGCTACAAACGGCCAGATTTCATTCTTTCATCTTTTAAGCTGAGATATTTACATGGTAAGAATAAACTTCCACCAAACAGAAGGGTTCGCCTTAAAAGTAGCAAGTTGTCTCAGTGTTTTTATAATGATGGATGGTACTGAGCACCTAATATGGACTTGATTAATTTGCTAGATGAGAATTGATTTATCCACCTCTTCTGAAATTCATCCACTGAAGAAAATTACGGTTATTTGAATCAAAAGTTTTCTAGTATCCTATTAGTCTATTATTCTTAGAATCCATTTTAAGCACCTTAATGCCAGAGTGCAAAGCAAAAGAAAATAGGTAACTGATTTTACCT
The DNA here is from genome assembly GCF_008692635.1 of Crocuta crocuta. Lineage (NCBI taxonomy): Eukaryota > Metazoa > Chordata > Mammalia > Carnivora > Hyaenidae > Crocuta > Crocuta crocuta. The sequence continues at coordinate 4,877,261 of NW_027533170.1, forward strand.
TGTTGTAAGTAAATAAGTCAAAGAGCTCATTTATTTCACTGGTTTCTGTGAAATTTTCTACCTTCAAGGACACAGCTCTAGACACCAGGGCGTGATCTTCACTGAGGACATGATGTAAAATGTTAGAAAAAAAGATCTCATTCTAAAAGGAAAAGAGTGAGCAGCATTAACATCTTAGGTTTCACAGAAACACAAAATTCAAATGCTTTCAAAATACTTACCAAAATTACTTCCAAAAACTGACACTGAAGAGGAGGAAAAACAGTCAGATGTGCTCCATGAGCTGTTATATGCCAAATAAGTTAGGATTCTTTGAATGACAAAACTCTAAGCTACTTGTCTTCCCCTTTAGTAGCCCTTTTTATTTCAATGGAAAAAAAAAAACCAAACCAAAACACCAAACCTGTTACAAAAGTTGATGTGTTTTCCGGGAGAGCCATCTACATGCTCCCAAAGTGGGTCCCTGGCCATAAAGGCAGGACCCGGCAGGCAATACCATTGCTAGGTGGTTTTAATCCTCTAGAATTTTATTGGTAATTTTATTAGTAACCCTTTATAATGGATCAGTCTCTGTTACGTGAACATTTGCAAACCAAAACCAGGCCAGATTTACAGATCCAGTGATGATGTCAGAATTTGTCATTGGAAATAAGCCCACAGACTGGATAGTACAGCTTATGGATCATGCATGAGGAGATGGAAACTTACTATATTTTAATGAGAAGTACAGAGCACTGAAAAAAAAAATAGACTTCTCTCAGCCACATGACAAGGGGCACTTCTTTTTGGAAGGAGAGATAAAAGGAAAACCCAGGTATAGCCAGAGAAGTGTGTGGGAAGGCAAAGCTGAAGAAAGGGTAGCGGTAAAGAGACATGAGAGACAGCTGGCTCAGACCATCCGGGTCTGAGTGAGCCCCCTAATAATCTCGGGGGGGCCCCAAGCTGACGCCTTCAATTCTGCCTGCTTCCATTTGACAATGTTCTAACCAACCTTCTCCTGGTACCGTATTATTTTTCATTTAACACCATTGATTTGGCAGTTATCAAACTCTGCTCTTCCAGAAATGAGACAGCCTGTCATTTAGAACAATGTAGCTCAAACTTTAATGTGAGTATGGATCACTGTGGATCTGATCGATACATATGTGAATTCAGGGGCACCTGGGTGGCTCAGACAGTTAAGCATCTGACTTTGGCTCAGGTCATGATCTCGGGGTTCATGGGTTTCAGCCCCATGTTGGGCTCTGTGCTGACATCTCGGGGCCTGGAGCCTGCTTCGGATTCTCTGTCTCCCTTTCTCTCTGCCCCTCCCCTGTTCACGCTCTCTTTCTCTCTCTCAAAAATAAACATTAAAAAAATAAAAAATAAATGTATAAAATAAATGCATAGTTGCAGAATGGCCCATTATTGAGTCAATGAATGAACCATAATTGACTTCATCATTTCCCTATTAGTTAGGCATTGAAGTGGTATTCAGCTTTCTGTTGTTATGAATAATGTTTTAATGAACACCATTAAATGTAGACTTTTCCAGATTTTGTGAACCCCACCACTGACCCCTGGATGGATTGCCTCTTCTGGCTGCCTGGTGTAAGGTTTTATATCATCTTCTGGGTATCATTGTAATAACACAAGTCAACAGTGATGAATGGGGCAAACACCTCTTCCTCAATATCCTTGAGGTCTTTTCTCCTCTGGGCCACCCATAAATTAAAGCTTGTTCCAGCCTGTTCCAGTCCTGCTGGAGGGAAACACTTATACAAAAAGTGATGTTAGACTTTAGAAATGCGTATCTAGCCACTACATACAGTGATTGGAGAAAGTGAGTCTGTACACTCACCATTACTTTCTTCCCATAGCTGTGAGATTATAAAGAAAAAGATCTACTCTCATTAAATATATTATTATCCTAAGAAATACAACAGTATTTATTATAAGAAATGTGCATGGAATATCACCATGGTTGAAAGCACAGGCTTTGGGGGTACCTGGATGTCTCAGTAGATTAAGCATCTGACCATCTGACTCTTGATTTCAGCTCAGGTCACGATCTCATGGTTGGTGGGTTTGAGCCCTGCGTCAGGCTCTGTGCTGGCAGTGCAGAGCTTTCTTGGGATTCCCTTTCTCCCTCTCTCTGTCCCTCCCCGTTCATGCTTTGTCTCTCAAAATAAATAAACTGGAAAAAACACAGCTCTTTGAAACGGTGTTACTCACAAAAGGCAACCCAACTGTATCTTTCTGAAACTCAGTTTCTCCATTTAGAAATGGAGGAAAGAACATTGTGTTTATTGTATTATTATTAAGACTAAATACATTTACATAAAGTTCTTAGCACAGTGCCTGGCAAACAGGACATGTTCAGTGAGGGTTAGCCACTTGCAATCACTTATCATAAACGTCACTATTATGATTTCCTTAGAGTCTGCTGATGATTGGGTCAGATAATGGATACAATACTCCGTAAATGGTAGTTGACACGATGCCACCTCGTAGATCCTCAACAACTTGTTGCACAAATTATTATTGTTGTCATGACTGCACGAAACTTACTTTACAAATGAGGAACTAAAGCTTAGAGGTGGTCAGCTTGCAATGATTGCAAAAACAGAGTAAGATCTGACTGCCTACAAGACTCCGATGTTTCTTCCCCTCCTGCCAAGTCTGCTGCTTCCTTAGGCCGGGCAGAAGAAGACAGACAGAAAAGTCAGTGGGTGGCAGCATCAGAGCTGGGGCCTCAGGGACCAAGAAACCAACTGGTGCCTGATGTTTTCTGAATCTGGGGCCATGGCCCACTCATAACATGTTTTAATGACTTTCAGCTGAAATTAGACCAAGAGAGAAAAAATGGAAATCTGATTCAGCATATGGTTCTGTGATTCTCTTTCTCAATGTCAATTTAACGGCCAGATTAAAAGGAAGCCAAAGTTCTTGATCTCGCAAAGATCGCTGAAATACGGCTTTAAGCTTTTAAAAAATAAAGCTCACGGCAGATTCTTCAAGCGCCAGGTTCTGATGCTCTTTGGCCCAGGGTTATATTCAGGCAGCTTCACAAACACTGACAAATGCAGATTCAGAAAAGAGGTATTAAGAAAGCAATGATTATGGGGTACCTGGGTGGCTCAGTCACTTAGGTGTCTGACTTCAGCTCAGGTCATGGTCTCATAGCCCAGAAGTTCAAAACCTGCTTGGGCCTCTGTGCTAACAGCTCCCTCTCTCTTTCTCTGCTACTCTCCTACTCATGCTCTCTCTCTCTCTTTCTCTCCTCCAAAAACAAACATTTTCAAAATTTTTTTAAAAAGCAATGATTAAAAGAAGTAACTAAATGGCACAAAAAGAGGCTAATCTCATCACGTTTACTTCAAAAACACTAGTAATTTATTTCCATCAAATTTTTCCAGATATAATACCTTAGCCATTTCAGTTGCATTAAGGGGTAAGTGATCGATGGCAATGATATATTCCATTCAACTAAGAAAATAAAGAGTGAATCTGTTTCACAGGAATAGAACTTTTTTTCTTATTGAATCCAAGCAGAGTTAATTTGGGATACAACCAAATGCTTTCATAAACAGTTATAGAAGACATAAACCATGCATAGATTCTATCTTATAAAAGAGAGATATAAACAATTTTATAGGTATAGAGTATATCCTAAGGGTTTTTGAAGACAACTGATGTTTACATATATAAAGTTTGGGTAAATGAAGAGTCATAGAATGAACTCACACAAACACACACACACACACACACACACTATTAGCATCTGGAGGCCAGGAGCACTCCTATGTATTTCCTCTGCAGAGCACAGTCGGGTGAAGACATGAACTTGGAGTCAGAGAAACCTGGGACCTAATCTCATCTCTGATATATGGTAGCCATAAACCCTTGGATGACTTAATGTTCCTACACCTCTTTCCTCAACCAGAAAATAGATAAAGTGACAACTACACTCCTATGATTGTTTTGAGAAATAAGTAAGATGAGGTGTGTACAAAACTCATACTACCTAGGATGTAAGTCCGAAGTGCTCGGTGTATAGGAAAGGGAATATTATTGTCATTATTATTGTCATTACCTTCGTCATCAGATTAGACCCAGACAACTGAGTTATAATCACACTTCTGTCTCTATCATGCAAATGACTTGGACAAGACACTTGATCATTAGCACTTCAGTTTCCTAATCTATGTAATGATGGCCAGCCCCGGTGAAGTTGAGCAGGGCACCACAGGGCAGCCGGACTATGGGGTGGTGGGCAATTTATTGGAAGTCCACAAAGCGTACAGTGGGTGGCATGGAAGCAGGCTATTGCGGGGTCCCTGGGCAGCTCAGTCGGTTGGGCATCTGACTCTTGACTTCATGATCATGGTCTCTCGGTTTGTGGGGCTGAACCCTACCTTAGGCCGGGGTGTGGAGCCTGCTTGGGATTCTCTTCCTCCCTGCCTGTCTGCCCCTCCCCCATGTTCTCTCTTTCCCTCTCAAAATAAATAAACTTAAAAAAAACAACAACAACAGAGGCTGCTACAGTAGTGCTTCCTGCAAACTGCAAATTCATGAACAGGTTAAAAAAAAAAAGGATTTTTAAATAAAGTTTCCATGGGACCAAATTAGGTTTGCCAATGTTTTATTCTGCCAAATAATCAGCAAAAAACCAAAATATCATCTATCTACTGTCTCCATCCTTTCATTTAAAAAAAAAGATAAATTGCATTGCCAATGTAATAGGAAAAACATAATCTTTGAATCTCCTTCAAAGTGAGTACATTTAGCCTGTAATAAAGATCAGGCCAGCGGAGATTAATCCGCCTTTCAAATATCAGTATAGTGAGTGAGGTTGGGGAAAGGAAAGAAGCCACGAACTAAGCTGGGAAACACTGGGAGGATGGGATGAGGGACAGACCAGCAAAGAGCAGCAGGAAGAGTATCCTTGAGCATCAGAAAGGTAAAGGCAGGGGCGCCTGGGGGCTCAATTGGCTGAGCATCTGACTTCAGCTCAGGTCAGGATCTTTTTTTTTTTTTTTTAACAAATAGTTTATTGTCAAGTTGGTGTCCATATAACACCCAGTGCTCATCCCCACAAGTGCCCTCCTCCATGCCCATCTCCCCCCTCTCCCCCCACACCCATCAGTCCTCAGTTTGTTCTCAAAACATTTAAATATCAAGGCAAAGTAAAATCAATTCAGCTTTAACCTGCCATTCTAAAAGCACTATCTTTTAGTGCTTTAATGAAATGCATTATCTTTATAATTAGGAGAAAAAAATAAGGAAATTTAACAGACATACTTACTCTTCGGAATTGAGGATTGAAGTAGTTAATTACTCCAAATTCAAAATAAGATGCAAAACCTTCTTTGAGCCAGATATCATTCCACCAATTCATGGTAACCAAATTTCCAAACCACTTTTGGAGATGGGAGAAAACAGAGTTTTCTTAAATTTAACTAAAGTGATATTTATTGTAATTGTATATTAAATAGATGTAAGGTCAAAGACACAATTAAACTTTATTTGTCCTCAATAATCAAACTTGAAAATAAGACTCCAAAAAGCAGGTTGTTGCTTTAACATGAAGAGATTTAAGTCATGCATTTCTCTGAAATAATTATTTCACATCCAAATGATTGAAAGCAATTTTTTTTTAAAACTGTCATGTTCAGGGGCACCTAGGTGGCTTAGTTGGTTGAGTGTCCCCCTTTGGCTCACGTCATAATCTCATGGTTCCTGAGTTCAGGCCCTGCGCTGGGCTCTGTGCTAGCAGCTCAGAGCCTGGAGCCTGCTTTGGATTCTGTGTCTCCCTCTCTCTCTGCCCCTCCCCGGCTCACACTTTGTCTCTCTCTCTCAGAAACAAACATTTAAAAAAAAACTGTCATGTTCAAAGATAACATAAGCCAGAGTAGCATTTCCTTAACTGTTCACTTCCCCAAAAGTTACATTAAGTTAAATAAAGCAGAAGTCCAGAATGTTCAGTTAACACCTACTAATTACAGCATCATATACTCTAAATAGACCACACCAGAATTTTTCTGGAAGCAGTTATTATGTTTTAAGAACATGTTTTGATCTGTGCTGTAGACAAATCGTTCATGTGTTCTACAAAGTGGTCCAGCTGTAATTATTGTCTATTTGAGCTTAACAGAAAGTGTCAAATGGACGATGAATAGAAGCGGGAAAGAACAACAGAATAATTTCTAAAAGCAACTAATATGTACCCTAGTGTTTAATCAAATTCTTCTAACAGCTGTGAGGTACTAATAGTTAGCAGCCTGTCTTCCAAAACAATGTGGCACTTGAGCGATCATAAAAAATGACATTTTGAGGGACTGATCAAAACTTGTCAAGGTTTGTTTTGACTACACAACAAGGAGTTATTCTATCCTAGTAAATCACTCTTTCCAAAACTTCTTATGGATCCACATAACAAAAAGATAGCAATTTCATAGCTTAGATCATTTATTTCTTGACAAACTGGTATTAACGGAGTCAAGGTCAAGAAACAGATGTAAGAACCTCCATCAAACACACAGCTAAGCTTCTAAAATCACAGTGTGAAGGCAAAGATCTTAAGAAATAACTCCTTATTTATACTGCTTTGGGGCATGGAGTTTGAGGATTGATAACTGCTCATCCCACTGACCTTAATATATTGCCAGCGCCCCTTTAACCCCTCCTCAAAAAACTAAGTTTATAACAATGTACTGATGAAATGTGGATATCTTTCAGTGACCTTTTTTTAATATCCCTTCTTTTAAGATGGAATGAAAACAAGTCATCACCACTCTGATCGGCTTTCTTTCCTTGAACAGGACTCTGTGGAGCCAAGTTTACCTTTGGATGTAAATAACTGAGCTCTGTTTGGCCTGTAAGGTATTATCGCTGTGATCCATCACCAGTAGTTCAAATCCATGCAAGATCTGATTACACAGATCCTTCCTTCACTGTCCTACTTTTTGAATGATTTTTTAAAATCTGGTGTACCATAGGGGCACCTGGGTGGCTCAGTAGGTTGAGCATCTGAATCTTGATTTCGGCTGTTGTCAGGACCTTAGGGTCATGGGTTGCAGCCCCACATCTGGCTCTGAGCTTATGGCGTGGAGCCTGCTTGTGATCCTCTCTCTCTACTCTCTCTGCTCCTCCCCTGCTTTCTCTCTCTCTATTTCAAAATAAATAAATATTGAATGAATGAATGAATGAATGAATGAATGAATGAATGAATGAAAGAAATCTGATGCACCATAGAGTTTTTTTGTTTTGTTTTGGTTTGGTTTTTGGTATCCTTGGTAGAGCAGCTGGAGAATACCTGCATGTGAAATAAGAAAGAACATTTTACCACATGCCTGATGTCCGATCTCGTGGGAGAGAATGAAGTAGATCACAGCCTTTTTGTCTGTTACTTGATCGTTTGGTTGCATCAACAATAATGATTCATCAAATATCAATAGTCCCCAATTTTCCATTGCACTGTTGTCAAAAGTAGGCAAGGCAATTATATCTAAGTGGATTTAAATGGAGGGAAAAATGAAATCATCTCTTCCAAAAAGTTTGGGATTTCCAGATAAAAGTATCTCAAAATGAAATCATAAAATTCCTTAAAGAAAATGCAAGTGAATATTTTTAATTTGAGGGGAGGGAAGATGAATACGAAAGACAGAATCCAGAAAACAAATTGCTTTGACATCTGAAAATCACATACTTTTGATAAAGAATCTGTACAGAGGACTCAAAACAGCCCCAGAAAAAACCAAACTTTTCCAATTTGGCAAACAATCAATCTTAAGAGACACTTCACTACATAAGATAGGCGAGAAGGAAATATGCATATTCAAAGATGCCCAACATCAAGTGTCATAAAAAAATTGCAAATTACAACGAGATGCTCCTACACAACTATTAGGATGGATTAAATCCAAAACACACTGACAAACGCTAGAGAAGATATGGGACAGCAGGAGCTCTCCTTCATTGCTGTGGGAAGGCAAAATGGTATTGACACTTTGGAGACAGTTTGGGGGTTTCCTATAAAGCTAAATAAAGGCTGGCCATATCGTCTGGCAATTGAGCTCTGAAGTTATTCGCCCACATGAGTTGAAGACTTAAGTCCACAGAAACTGGCAAATGAATGTTTATAGAGATTTATTGGTAATTGGGAAAAATCAGAAGCAACCAAGACAGATTTCAACAGGTGAACGTATACACAAACTTCAGTATATCCATCCACACCATGAAGTATCATTCAGCAATAAAAAGAAATGAACTATCCAACCATGAGAGATCACAGAGGAACTTTACACGCAGATTGCTAAGTAAAAGAAGCCAGTAGGGAGAAGCTATACACGTTACCATTCCAAATACAGTAAAACCCCGGTTTGCAAGCATAACTTGTTCCAGAAACATGCTGGTAATCCAGAGCACCCGTATATGAAGCGAATTTCAAGAACCATCGGCTCAGCTATGATCCTGTGACATTCGGCATCACATACGACTCGTATTGCAAGATATTGCTCGTTTATCGAGTTAAAACGCATGAGAAATGCTTGCTCGTCTTGCGGAACACTAGAAGAACAAGTTACTCACAATCCAAGGTTTTACTTATGGAAAAGGTAAAACCAGAGCGACAGGAAAAAGATGAGTGGTTATCAGGACTCTGGGGAGGTGGAGGGGGGATGCATAAGTGGAGAATGGGATTTTTATGGCAGTGAAATTATTCTGTAGAACACTGTAATTTTGGACACATGTCATTGTACATTTGTCCAAACTCATAGAATGTCCAGCACCAAGAATGAAACCTAATGTAACCTACAGGCTTTAACTAATGATACTATATCAATATGGGCTCATCAATTGTAAATGTGCCACTCTAGTGCAAGATATTTGCAGTAGGGTAGACTGGGGGTGGGGAGGAGAGGAGGTAAATGGGAAAACTCTACACTTTCTGTGTAATTTTCCGATAAACCTGCAACTGCTCTAAAAAAATGATCTAGTTAATTTTTTTTAGTGTTTTATTTATTTCTGAGAGAGAGAGACAGGCAGACAGACAGCGTAAGCAGGGGAGGGTCAGAGAGAGAGGGGGACAGAGAATCTCAAACAGCCTCCAGACTCTGAGCTAGCTGTCAGCACAGAGCCCGACGTGGGACTCGAACCCACGAACCGTGAGATCATGACCTGAGCTGAAGTCGGACGCCCAACCGACTGAGCCACCCAGGCGCCCCAAAAATGGTCTAGTTAAAATGAAATATTTTAGTTCACCAAAAGACACTGCAAAAAAATATGAAAGGCAAGCCACAAACTGGGAGAAATACTGCAGCATATATCACAAAAAAACTAGACAATGGTTTTTTTTAATATTTAAAAAAACACCAACAAATTAAAATTTTTTTTAAAAAATGTGAACAGGTCACTAAAGAAATAATTGAAATAGCCAAAAATCTTACTTGAAACATTCAACTTCAATAATTATCAGAAACAAAAATTAAAACAATGATATAACTTAATCTTTCAAATGTGTGAGAATAATAATCAGTACTGTGAGTATTGGTATTATTAATAATTAGGTAAAAGAAAACTGACATATAGCCTTTTGATAAGGGTGTGAACTGCTACAATCTTTCTAGCAAAATGTTAAAACAATTTTTGAAGTTATTTAAACTACCCTTTGGTTAAGTCATTCAACTTTTGGAGTTGATACTAGGGCAAGTAGCATGGATATTTGAACACATTCCTTATGTTTTCTTTAGTGTTTTTAAAGTAACTCAAAATGGAGGGGACAGACTTAGTCCAAATGTTTAACCACAGAGGATTAAATAAGTTATTTTGTCAAATCGATTTGCAAGCATTCTATGTTTTAAAAATGACAATACAGGGGCACCAGGTGGCTCAGTCGGTTAAGCATCCAACTCCTAGGCTCAGGTCAGGATCTCAGAGTTGCTGAGATCGAGCCCTACTTTAGGCTCTGCGCTGGGCATGGAGCCTGCTTAAGATTCTCTCTTCCCCGGGACACCTGGGTGGCTCAGTCTGTTGAGAGTCCGACTTCGGCTCAGGTCATGATCTCATGGTTCGTGGGTTCAAGCCCCGCATCAGGATCTGTGTTGACAGCTAGCCCAGAGCGTGGAGGCTGCTTCGGATTCTGTGTGTCTCTCTCTCTGACCCTCCCCCTGCTCACACTGTCTCTCTCTCTCTCAGAAATAAATAAAAGACATTAAAAAAAAAAAGAAAAAGATTCTCTCTTTCCCTCTCCCTTGGTCCCTCTCTTCAACTCATGTGCATGTGCATGCTCTCTCCCTCTCTCTCTCAAAAAATAAAATAAAAATGACAATACAGAAGAATATTTAGTTATCTGGACCATGTTGCTACATACAGTAGCAACCTTTTAAAACAAACCAAAAAAAAAAAAAAGGTCATTCAAAGAATAGTCTCAAACTCCAATTCCATTTTCATTAAAAATAAAGAAGCAGGGGCCCCTTGGTGGCACAGTTGCTGAAGCGTCCAACTTTGGCTATTTATGGACCTCGGAATCGGAATTTCATATAAGTGTCATGTGTCAACAAAACGGTCTTCTTTTGATTTTTTAAAACCATTTAGAACTGTAAAAACCACTTTTAGTTCACGGGCCATACAGAAAAATGCAGTGTGGGCCATATTTGATAGTTTACCAACCCCTAATTGAGAATATTACTAAGAACTCATATCAACAGCATCAGCACCACCTGGGAACTTATTAGAACTGGAACTTCTGGGACCAGCTGCAGACATACTGAATCAGAAATTCTTGGGGCACCAGCAACAATCTGCATTTCCACAAGCCTTCCAGGTGGTTCCAATGCATGCTAAAGTTTGAGAACCGCTGACTTACAACTTCCTTTGTGCTCCCTCTCAACTGATTCTTCAGAGGTTAAATCTGGTATTCTTCCAGAGGTTACATCACTATCCTCAAGTTTTGTGGGGCTTTTTAATGTTTATTTATATAGTTTGAGAGAGAGGAGAGCAGAGTCCGACAAGGGGCTTGATCCCAGAAACTGGGAGATCATGACCTGAGCCGAAATCAAGAGTAGGATGTTTAACCAACTGACCCCCCAGGTACCCCATGTTTAGGGGTTTTTTGAACTTTAAAAAAAATGTTTCACTTTCAATGCTAGAGAGTTTTTCATTGTGTGAATGAAATGTAATTTATCTATCCATTCTCCTGTCGATTACCATTTTGGTTGCCCTCAGTCTGGGGCTATTATAAAAATTGTAGCTATGAACATTCTTGCACCCATCTTCTGGTACATAAGGGATCAATTCTTGGAGATATATTTAGAAATGGAATTACTGGCTTTTAAGGTATTCTTTCTTTTAATTAAAAAAAATTTAATGTATATTTATTTTTGAAAGAGAGAGAGAAAGACAGAGTGTGAGAAGGCAAGATGCAGAAAGAGAGGGAGACACAGAATCCGAAGCAGGCTCCAGGCTCTGGGCTGTCAGCACACAGCCCGAAGCAGGGCTTGAACTCAAGAACTGGGAGATCATCACCTGAGCTCAAGTCAGATGCTTGTCTGACTGAGCCACCCAGGCACCCCTGGGTTTTAAGGTATTTTAATGATCACCACTGCAAGATAATAAATATGTCTCAAAGATGTTGTAATAACTGATACTCCCTTCCATTTTCTAACATTTGGCATCTGTCAGCTGCCTCCTTTTGGTAAGTGAATAGGTATAAAATGGGGCCTACCCATGACATTGGACATTCATTTCTCAGATTACTAATGAGGTTCATTATCTCTTCATTAGCTTATTAGCTCCATGTGCTCCTTTTTCTGTATAACATCTATCCAGGTATCTTTTATTTTTGTCTACTGTATTTTTCTTATTTACGTGTAGCTGTTCTTTATATATGTAGGCCACTCCCATTACTGGTTCTTAACCCTCTTTCTTCTAAGACTTTTACTTAGCCAGTACATTACCCCTTACTTGGTGATTTGTTGCTTTTGTTTCTATGTATTGAAGGTATCACCCCAACTCAGATACTTAAACAGAGAGCACCAGCCACCTACCTCTTTTGCATTCGAAAAGCACCTAAAAAAGTAATAGGGCACCAGTATTTGCTTAGTAGATTCTCATTAATTATGATCATTATTTCACGGCTTCATGATTTACATTGTACCTGAGTTTCATTGGTACAAAAATACAAATCATGTGGGCCTGTGTAGTATATATAATTAGGACACTATTGTTTAAAGTTAAAAGCATAATTAAAACTTAGAAGTTGCCATTCAAATCTTCTAACACCCAGGGATGCCTGTATAGCTCAGTTGGTTAAGCATCTGACTTTGGCTCAGGTCATGATCTCAAGGTTCATGGGTTCGGGACCTGCGTTGGGCTCTGTGCTGACAGCTCAGAGCCTGGAGCCTGCTTCGGATTCTGTCTCTCTCTCTCTCTTAAAATAAACATTAAAAAAAAAAAAAGGTTACTGTCTACCATTTTGGAAGAAGCAGTGTCATTAGGCTTTGTGTGCATAATGACAAAGACAAGATGGATCCTGAACCCAAGTTACTCTTGATCTAATGAGGGAGACAGGATCTAGTTAAGTCAAGAGCTTAAATGGAGGGGCACATAGGATGTTGTGGAAGCATGAGGAAAAGGGAATCAGGGGAAGCTTCCTGGAGGATGGGGCACTGAGTTGAGAAACATATGAATTAACAAGTTGGGTAAACCGCATTGAAGGATGTACAAAGTCCATGTGCAAGAGCCCAAGAGAAAGGAGAAGAGGAAGGTGGAGGAGGGGACGGAGCAGATGCTAGAGCATTTTTCCAACTCTGAGGAATTGCCAACAGCCTGAGAGTCTGGCCCAGAGATGTGCTATTGTAAAGACACGGTTCATAGTTTGGACTTTATCCTCAGGGCATCAGGAAGCCACAGAGAGGTTTTAAACAGGACAGCAATATGTAATATTACAGTAATATGGCTGTCAGATTTTGCTACGCAAAGATCCCCCACACCTCAGTGTGGAAGATGGAATTGAGGGGGCCCAGGGGAAGGGGGTGGGGCCAGGCGAGGGCTGCTGAGGTGCATATGGTGGTGGGAAGGGCTGGGGGTATGGGGCGGAGGGGATGGCTATAATAACCAGGAGACTAACTAAGTGGAGGAGGTGCTTTACAGAACAGGGAATGGAGGGTAACTCTGGACCATTCCTTATATAAATAAAGACAAATGGAACTTTTCTCACTTAGACAAGTGTCATCGTGAGATCCTCCAGCCACAGAAGTCTCCAAGCCCAGGCTTCTGATGCTTCTAACTCCCAAAAGGACAGGATCCCTGTCTTCCAGGATCCCTGATGGGCCACCCCTGGTTCACTCCCCATTCCTTCCAGCCAGAGGCTCCAGCTGCCCAGGCCCCTGGCTTGCCGGTGCTCAGGAGGCTTGAGCTCCCGGATAATTACCTCCTACTCTCTTCCACCATCAGCCGGTATAGACAGAGCACCCTTTTTCCAAGACTTCCCAGAACATGTCAGAGGAACAAAATACATTTACACGATACCCTCAGTGGAGACAGAGAAGACACTGGACAACTTTCTGAGCCGAGGGGTTCAACACAGTTATAAGAGCAGATCTGTACAGACCTAGGAGCACCAAAATGTTTACATATGTCCTCAAGGATCATTTAGCGTTCACATGCGATTCCAAGCTTATACAACAGAAAGGACCCCCATGTCCTAATTCAGTGACTCACAGCTAAAGAATATTAAAAAGACAGACAGATAAACCCCACCCCCCAAAAACCACCACCGACCGAAAGAAACCTTATTCACGGGAAATGGAGTAACCCCTTAGGTCTGCTAAAAGGATCCGGAACAGTGTTCCCAGTTGCACTGGGAGAGGAAAGGACAGAATGCAAGAGAGAGAGAGAGAGAGAGCAGTTTCTGTAGGGGGAGAGGCTGGCAATGAATCTAAATCCTGAGAACATCTGCAGGCACATGACATTGTACAGAGAAATAGCAGACAGGCTCCTCTGTGTTCGGGAAGGTATAGATCTTACAGATGGGACACTCACAGGGCTGCCTCCAAAACAGCAGCTAAATGGTGACAGTGGGTCCTTGGAGGCTCGTCTGTGTACCCTTCACCTTGACCCAGGGCCCCCAATAATAGAAAATCAATTGCATTGGAACAGAAGACGGCTCACCTGTTTTAGGAAGAGGGTAACTAATATTAAATAACTCTTCCAGAAAAGAGAAGATAGGACCTGTGATATTCAAAGCAAAATCTGCATTTCCATTTGCAATGGCATCTTTCCGGGCCCAGATGCGTATCTGAATCAAAAACAATTAATCAGTGATTAGGGAATGTGGTAGTGAACTTGGGCAAGACACAGCCAGCATGCGCCAGTTCCCTGATGTTCTAGAGTCAGAGACTTACCTGTCCAGAAGAAGCTACCGGATGAAATGCTGACAGCTGACGAACAACATGCAGGTTAAGGGCACCTACCCCATGCAGTCAAAAATCTGCATATAACTTTAACTTTTGATTCCCCCAAAACTTAACTGCTAACAGTCTCCCATTGACCAGAAGCCTTTACCGTAGATAATGTAAACAATCAATTAATGCATATTTTGTAAATGTACCATATACTTGCAATAGAGTAAGGCAGCGAAATGAAAAAGCAAATGCTAGTTTTTAAGAAATCATAAGGAAGTCAGGGCACTTGGGTGGCTCACTTGGTTAAATGTCCAATTTCAGGTCAGGTCATGATCTCACAGCTCCTGAGTTCGAGCCCCGGATTAGGCTTTGTGCTGACAGCTCAGAACCTGGAGCCTGCTTCAGATTCTGTGTCTCCCTCTCCCTCTGCTCCCTCTCTGTATCTCTCTTTCAAAAATAAATAAGCCTTAAAAAATTTTTAAAACTCTGTGTGTCTATAGAACCACTCAGTTCAAATCTATATTCTTAAAGGTCAGCTGAAAAGGTATACATGCTCTGGAGAAAGTCCAAACGGCTCGTCACTAAGATGTGAGCAGTTTTCTGGAAAGAATGTTATTTCCTTTTTTTTTCTTCTTCACAGCATGTGTAACTTTTGGAATTCAGAAATAATCGGTGGGATGGTATCTACCCCCCACAGAAAATGTAGACACTATCTTAGAGTAAGAGGGCACCTTAGACCCTTGCTTCCCTGTTTAGGATGTATTTCCAGTGTTCCAAAACAGAATGGTACAGTTAGCCGGGCTTACGCAATACGGTACATATGAGACACATCTGAATTGTGCAAATTTAGAATGGTTTGCTGATGTTTCAAAGGCTAAGATAATTAACAGTGCGATCTTGTTTTCAACATTTTCAATAATTCCCCTAATTTAAACAAGTTCACCAAAAGTCTTATGATTTTACAGTTGTTGAACAAGTGAATGATATACTGTTTATGACCCTTCCTCTCTAGTAGGTAAAGAGAAAGCCTTGTCATGTTTTGTTAGTTTAATATAATCATGGTGTTGTTTGGGGACTCGGGAGTTTACGTGTGCAATTTTGGTGGCTACTTTGCTCTTGTTCTACCATTCGTTATTATTTTAATATGAAATCACTTGCTATCCCACAACACCACCACTGGAGCACTTTATTTTAAAAACATTTTTTTTTACATTTATTTATTTTTGAGAGACAGAGAGCAAGCCAGGGAGAGGCAGAGAGAGAAGGAGACACAGATTCTGAAGCAGGCTCCAGGCTCAGAGCTGTCAGCACAGAGCCCGATGCGGGGCTCAAACCCCCAAACTGTGAGATCATGACCTGAGCCGAAGTCACTCAACCAACTGAACCACCTAGGTGCTCCCATTGGAGCCCTTTTTAATGGAATTGCTAGCATTCATTCTACAGACCATGTATGAAACTCAATAACCTTGTTACAAAAGTTAGCAAGGAGAGCATGAGGGTAATTGCCCTGATGTGCATACGGTCCATCTGAGAAAGGGTTCTCTGCAAAGCATTAGAGAGAATGCTAGGAAAATGAAAAGCAGAGCAACGATATTTGCAGATTGCTGCAGCCCGAGCACACATCCACCTTACTTTGCTTTTATTTCTGCTGGAAAATTTGTCTTGAATTATGTGAATGTTGCATTACGTGAGGTCTTCAGGAATGTTCCCGTTTCACAAAATGCAACCACCTGTTTTTGAGGCCTCCTACCTCGTTCCCCTCGGCCTCCCCCATGCTGCAGTGGCCTCCTTATCCTGGAAAGGAGGCCCCAGGGTTCAGCCCTGCCCTGTGCTCTACTTACCCACCTTCTCCCCTCCTCCCCCAGTTTCTAACTCCGGAGGCAGGGGGAAGATTGCTGAACCAAAGCCTAAACTACTGGGTAGAAAGAAGAGTCCCCACTGCCCACATTCAAGACGTGTGCATTTCCACTGTAACCTTTTGGAAAATAATCAAACCTTTGTACGTTTCACTGACAGTTTCCAAAGCTCCTCCCATAAACTACCATTCTATAAGCGAAAGAGGAGGCAAGTGATGGAGATCGCAAGCTGTGTGAGAAGGGGCAGGGAGCCCCCAGCAGGGCCGCCAGGAACAAGAAACAGTGAGGAACACTTTGGAGATGCGGCCCCAAAGTTCCTTCAAAACCACACCTAGAACGCCAGTGTGTTGTTCCTGTGGTCCTTCACGAACACAGCAGAGCTCACCACCTATGACAGGAGTATCTTTATACGGGCCTGTGTGTGCTAAGCTCTGTTCAAAATATGTGATTTTTCTGGGAGCTCAATTGGTTGGACGACCGACTTCAGCTCAGGTCATGATCTCACGGTTCCTGGGTTCGAGCCCCATGTCGGGCTCTGTGCTGACAGCTGAGAGCCTGGAGCCTGTTTCAGATTCTGTGTCTCCCTCTCTCTCTGCCCCTCCCCCACTCATAATCTCTCTCCTTCTCTCTCTCTCGATCTTGCTCTTTCTCTCAAAAATAAACAACAAATATATATATACGTACATATATATACATACATACCAACCTTACTTACACGTTTCCACATTTATCCTCATGTGAAGGATTAACCACATCTTCAATTTTACTAAATTTCTCTCTCTTACTTAATAAGCAACTTTTCCACATATACTCTGGACGCTATTCCAAGAGCACATTCTGGCTCCGCTGAGAATATGGCGGACTCCTTCCCTTTGCAGAGCTGAGCCACAGCCAAATGCAGCATTCCGCTGATAAACTCATCCCAAATTTCAATTCTCTGGCTAAGAACATGACTTTCTCAGGCATGTTCCACTTCGTCTCTGCCTCCAAAGGCAGCTGGTTTTCTTTGCAGGGCTGTCTTTCACCAAGAAACAGATCTGACCTTTTTATAAAGATGCGGTTTTTTAATAAGACGCGGTTGCTGTATAACTGCATTGAGATCAGCAATCACTTGAGATGGGGATGCTGACGTGCCCCCTTGGGTCACTCATTAGCTCCGGGGCTCTGCTCCTTCATGCCAGGCCCAAAGCATGGGCTTCTAAATTGTGCCTGAGGGGTCACCTGGGTAGCTTAGTTGGTTAAGTGTGCCACTTTGGCTCAGGCCATGACATCACAGCTTGTGAGTTTGAGTCCCCCATCAGGCTCTGTGCTGACAGTTCAGAGCCTGGAGCCTGCTTTGGATTCTGGGTCTCCCTCTCTCTCTGCTCCTACCCTGCTCACACTGTGTCTCTCTCTCAAAAAAAGAAACATTAAAAAAAAATTTTTTTTAACTAAATCGTGCCCGAGATTTATTGGTAGATGTCCTAAATGTTTGACTTGGCCTGTGTTCTGTCTGCGGAAGTCAAGGATCTACTAGCGATTCTCCAGGCTGGAGCCAACAGTTGAGGAAGATAAGCTGTAGTCTGCATCTAACACGGCTTTATTAATTCATCTTTCAGAGGAGCAGCTCTGAGCGATTCTCCCCCTGGCGACAGAATTGGCTCATCCACAGCTTCCTTATCTCCACAAGTCAGTGGGACAAGCCTAGAAGATCTGGGGTGGGCCCGGGAGAGAGTCTCAGATGGGACTGTGGGGGCTTGATTTTCCTCAGCTCTGTGAAGTCCATCTGACAAGCGAGAACCTGGCCTATGGAACTGGCCGTACTTCCCTCCACACAGCAGAGGAGGCAGTGAACCAGCGTGTAAAGTACTGTCAGCATAACCCTAGTATTTTTCGTAAAGTATTATTTTTTTTAAGTTTATTTATTTTGAAAAAGAGAGAGAAAAGGAGAGAGTGGGGGAAGGACAGAGAAGGGAGGCGAGAGAAAGAGGAGCCCAAGCAGGCTCCATACTGTCAGCACAGAGCCCAACTACTCAGGGCTCGAACCCATGAACCATGAGATCATGACCTGAGCTGAGATCAAGAGTTGGACGCCCACCCGACTGACCCACCTGGGTGCCCCATTCCTAAAGGATTATTTTGTGATGAAGGTATAACCGGGTGAAAAACGCCCACTTCATACAACTCTGGGGAGGGGCCGTGTGTCTCAGAGTTGAGGAACCCAGCAGGGCTTCTTCTAGATGGGGCGATACCTGACCTGCAGGCACCACGTCTGCCATTACAGTTGTTCCCAGCTGGTGTCCCTTCTGGTTGGTTGATGCCTGGGCTGTATCAGGTGCCGGACTCTTGGACAGTTCCCCTGTCTTCTGAAAGGTGCCAACAGCCCAGGAAGAGGGGGCTCAGAATATACGTTGAGAGCAGCCTTTCTACAGAGCCAAAAGGGTGAACTGCTTGGTTCATCTGCAAAGCCACCCTAAGAGTTTCAACGGGCTTGGAAAAGTCAGCGCCACCAGGAGGTGACCATGGGATATGCAGGCAAAACCCCTGGATGCAGAGAGAATGGATGAACCACCTGCGGCCAGTATGAAGGTACCCTTACCTTCAGAATCTTCCTCACTCACCTCCTGTCCCCTTTCAGTTCTGTTGATGTGGTCATAGTCACATATGGCCAACGCGACTAAATAAGTTGGCATGTGGGGTGTGGTGGAAAACGTGGTAACGGTCCAGATACTTCCATTCACATCTCTTTTTTCAGACCGACCTATGGAAATTGATTTAAGTCCAAATCATTGTTAAACCTAAGCAACAATAGCTACCTTTAAAAAATATGAGGAGTCAATTGTCACCCATGGTCTACCAGTGTGGATTTCTGTACCCCTAAGCCTATCAAAACCATATTAAGTGAAATAAGTCAGCGAAAGACAAATACCATACAATTTCACTGACATGTGAAATTTAAAAAGCAAAACACATGAACAAACAAAAAAAAAGCACACATAGACTCATAAATACAGAGAATAAACTGGTGGTTGCCAGTGGGGAGGGGGCTAGGGAGGTGAGCAAAACGGGTAAAGGAAATCAAGAGCCTCAAACTTCCAGGTTACAAAATCAATTCTATGGGGAAAGAATGTACAGCATGAAGAAGACTGTCATTAACAGTCGGCAGCTCAGTTGGTTAGGCATCTGACTTCGGCTCAGGTCGTGATCTCACAGGCTCTGTGCTGAATCCTGTTTCAGATTCTGTGTTTCCCCTCTCTTTCTCTGACCCTTCCCCACATGCATTCTCTCCCCCTCTCTCTCTCTCTGTCAAAAATAATTTTTTTAAAAAGCCCTAACTTTGTATGGTGAGCATTGCATAATGTTACATAATTATCGAATCACTGTGGTGTACACCCTGCAGCCAAAGTAATCTCGTATGTCACCTGTACTTCAATTAAAAACAAACGATGGGTGCCTGGGTGGCTCAGTCAGTTAAGCGTCTGACTCTTGATTTCATCTCAGGTCACAATCTCATGGTTAGTGAGATTGAACACTGCATCGGGCTCTGTGCTGACAGTGTGGAGCCTGCTTGGGATTCTCTCTCCCTCTCACTCTGCCCCTACCCTACTTGTGCTCTCTGTCTCTCTCTTTCTCAAAATAAATAAATAAACATTTAAAAACAAGCCACATTAGGAAGGTCTAAAGACAGCATCTTTGCTCTGAATCAGTATCTTGAATAGTCTGGACTGTGGACCAAATCTATGGGCACTTTAAGTGATGCCCTTGTCTTTTCCATCCATGTCTACTGTTCTCTTGACCAGGCCACCTCTCATAATGCTTAATCTAGAGCCCACGGTCAGTCAAGGAAGGACAATTTTGCCATTGCTAGGTCTCAGTGAGGTCTTCAGTACTGGCAATCTGGGCCTTTAAAGCTGAGGGCAGGTATCTGATGTGAATCAGGCTGGCAAACATTAACAGGGAGTGGTGGAGACCATAGCAAGTCTGTGGAGAGGGGGAAGGGGGGCATCTACAGGGGACAGTCTCCCGTGAGCTGTAACTATTGCTGTCACAAAGGAGCTGCAGGCCCTCTGTTGTTAGATCTTCTAAGTTTACAAGGACGTAAAACTCTTGACTTTTATGAGAAATCTCTGGATTTTTAAAAAGTTCAATCAGAAAGGGGGGAAAAAATCGCGCGAGCCAAATGAAACACATCTGTGTACCAGATTCAGCCTAAGTCAGCTGTCTTGTTACCGCTAATGATCAATACTGAAGTCCGAGGTAGTGGGCAGACAGGCTGCCAGAGCAGAAGGAGGATACGGCGTCCCCAGCTTCCAATGCAAAAAGAGTCAGGATTTACCATCTTCAAGATGCAGGTGCTGATACACACCCCGTGTGACTGCTCTCCCTAATTATAATACACTGCCAATGCATGGCCTAGAAAAGCCATTGCTATAAAAGCTATTAAAGAGGTAAATATATATATATATATGTAGGTCCATAGATATACACATGTATGTATAATGAATATATACATGTATATAATAACAGGAAATATTACTTACCTAGCCTTGGCATATTGGAAAGGGCCACATAGCTGGGATGATGAATAATTGTAATATTAAAGGTTGCCTTTAAAGCTGGCTCATCAAAACAAGGAAAAACGCTTCTGGCAAATGTTGGCTCCATCTGAGATGCTAACAAGGCCCTGCAATACATTTTTGGGGAAAAAAATCTATTTTTATTTCAAGTTCCTGGACACACAAAAAATTATTGAGGGATTCCGGCTTGTAATTATATTCAGGAAGGAGCTAGAATATTTCCCCTCATCTTCCTCACTGCCTTCCAGTTAAAACACACACACTCCTAAGGCTCGCCACACCTTGGAATTCTTACAAGACCTAAAATACAAAAGACCTATTTAATTTTCAACCACAAAACACTATTTACTTCATTACATCATACGCTTTTAAAACCTTCTGCAAACAAAATAGGAATAAATATAGCAAATATGCAATGGCAAGCTTTTGAGAACCAAGTATTTTTTAAACTAGGATTTCTTTTTGGGGAACGGACTATTGCTTTCATCCTCCACCAAAGTGGAAGCAATGTCTGCTGAAGAATGTCTGCATTTTTAAAACATTTTTTTAAAGTTTATTTATTTTGAAAGAAAGAAAGTTTGAGTTGGGGAAAGGCAGAGAAAGAGAGAGAGACAGAGAGAGAGAGAAGGAAAGAGAATCCTAAGCAGGCTCCACGATGTGAGTGCAGAGCCTGATGCGGGGCTCGAACTCACAGAGTGAGATCATGACTTGAGCTGAAATCAGATGTTTGACTGAGTCACACAGGGACCCCAAGAATGTCTGCATTTTTATCTTTTTCTCAAATGTTCTTCCTAATTCAAAACTTAGAAAAGGTTTTATTCTGCACCCTCTTGTGGGTAAATGATACAGGTGTGTGTCAAGTAAGCAAAACAATTTTCATTTCCAGGTAGGTAGATTTATCAAATCCCTTCTGCTCCTTCCCCCCAACTCCACGGAAAAATATTAAAAAATGGCATTATCTCACGGTGTGCTGGTGATTTATGGGGGAAAGTTTAAGGTCAAGAGTGCCCTGAGCAAATGAGGACATTGTCAGGTTTATTATCTGTAAATGTCGCCTAAGTCTGACCAGACGTGGGGCCTAGCTAACAACTCTCCTCAGGAAAAAACCATGGAATCATTAAGACTCAGTAACCTGGGGTGGGGCACCTGGGTGGCTGAGTTGCTTAAGCAACTGCCTTCGGCTTAGGTCATGCTCTCACAGTTCGTGAGTTCGAGACCCACATCAGGCTCTCTGCTGTCAGTGTGGAGTCCTCTTCAGATCCTCTGTACCCTCTCTCTCTGCCCCTCCCCAGTTCTCTCTCTCTCTGTCTCTCAAAGAAAGAAACAAGGAAAGAAAGAAACAGAGAGAGAAACAAAGACAGACAGACTTACAGACTTGGCAGCCTGTTTTGGGAGGACAACTGTGGATACTAATTCTCTTTTGTTCTCCTAAGACCCTGAGACTTAGTGTCCCTGATACATTTACTCTTGCTTCAGGCCCAGCTCTTAGATAAATAACAGGAATTCAATTCAATAAGGTGTCGCGAAAGACTATGGTCCCTCCATCACCACCACCCACTCCTGGGATCCCTCCTCTACCACGATAAAGCCCCTACTCACATGAAAATTCACAGTCAATGGTCGGCACATTCACAAACAGCCCACCGTCAGCTAACTGGCTGTGTTCATCGCCTCACTGTGACAAAAGTGTAATTTTCAACAAGCCTGTGCTATATGCTACTTCCCACTCTATCTTGTTGTCCTTGCTTGCATGGACTGGAAGGTGACTTATGAACTCTGGTACCAGCCACTTTGTCTGCAGGAGTCTGCTCCATCTCCTGCTAGCTGAGTAATCCTGAACAGGCCACACATTCCTGCCGAGCCTCAGTTTCCCCCATCTAGAAAGCAATGGCACTACCTTTTATTGCTGTTTAAGCTTTCACATTATTAGTAGCTGAATGTATCAGTAAACCACCTTTGAATTCTGCTATATTCCTTGCAACGTCACAAATTGTTCTCCATGTAGATGAACTATAGAATTCAAGGAGATGGGGCGCCTGGGTGGNATCCTAAGCAGGCTCCACGATGTGAGTGCAGAGCCTGATGCGGGGCTCGAACTCACAGAGTGAGATCATGACTTGAGCTGAAATCAGATGTTTGACTGAGTCACACAGGGACCCCAAGAATGTCTGCATTTTTATCTTTTTCTCAAATGTTCTTCCTAATTCAAAACTTAGAAAAGGTTTTATTCTGCACCCTCTTGTGGGTAAATGATACAGGTGTGTGTCAAGTAAGCAAAACAATTTTCATTTCCAGGTAGGTAGATTTATCAAATCCCTTCTTCTCCTTCCCCCCAACTCCATGGAAAAATATTAAAAAATGGCATTATCTCACGGTGTGCTGGTGATTTATGGGGGAAAGTTTAAGGTCAAGAGTGCCCTGAGCAAATGAGGACATTGTCAGGTTTATTATCTGTAAATGTCGCCTAAGTCTGACCAGACGTGGGGCCTAGCTAACAACTCTCCTCAGGAAAAAACCATGGAATCATTAAGACTCAGTAACCTGGGGTGGGGCACCTGGGTGGCTGAGTTGCTTAAGCAACTGCCTTCGGCTTAGGTCATGCTCTCACAGTTCGTGAGTTCGAGACCCACATCAGGCTCTCTGCTGTCAGTGTGGAGTCCTCTTCAGATCCTCTGTACCCTCTCTCTCTGCCCCTCCCCAGTTCTCTCTCTCTCTGTCTCTCAAAGAAAGAAACAAGGAAAGAAAGAAACAGAGAGAGAAACAAAGACAGACAGACTTACAGACTTGGCAGCCTGTTTTGGGAGGACAACTGTGGATACTAATTCTCTTTTGTTCTCCTAAGACCCTGAGACTTAGTGTCCCTGATACATTTACTCTTGCTTCAGGCCCAGCTCTTAGATAAATAACAGGAATTCAATTCAATAAGGTGTCGCGAAAGACTATGGTCCCTCCATCACCACCACCCACTCCTGGGATCCCTCCTCTACCACGATAAAGCCCCTACTCACATGAAAATTCACAGTCAATGGTCGGCACATTCACAAACAGCCCACCGTCAGCTAACTGGCTGTGTTCATCGCCTCACTGTGACAAAAGTGTAATTTTCAACAAGCCTGTGCTATATGCTACTTCCCACTCTATCTTGTTGTCCTTGCTTGCATGGACTGGAAGGTGACTTATGAACTCTGGTACCAGCCACTTTGTCTGCAGGAGTCTGCTCCATCTCCTGCTAGCTGAGTAATCCTGAACAGGCCACACATTCCTGCCGAGCCTCAGTTTCCCCCATCTAGAAAGCAATGGCACTACCTTTTATTGCTGTTTAAGCTTTCACATTATTAGTAGCTGAATGTATCAGTAAACCACCTTTGAATTCTGCTATATTCCTTGCAACGTCACAAATTGTTCTCCATGTAGATGAACTATAGAATTCAAGGAGATGGGGCGCCTGGGTGGCTCAGTAGGCTAAGTGTCCAACTTCAGCTCAGGTCATGATCTTGTGGTTCATAAATTCTGGTTCCCCATCAGGCTCTGTGCTGACAGCTCAGAGCCTGGAGCCTGCTTCAGATTCTGTGTTGCCTTCTCTCTCTCTGCCCTTCTCTCACTCAAGTTCTGTCTCTCTCTCTCTCAAAAATAAATAAACAATGGGGCACCTGGGTGGCTCAGTCGGTTAAGCATCCGACTTTGGCTCAGGTCATGATCTCATGGTTCATGGGTTCGAGCCCCGCATCAGGCTCTATGCTAATGGATAGCTCAGAGCCAGGAGCCTACTTCTGATTCTATGTCTCCCTCTCTCTCTGACCCTCCCCTGCTCACGCTGTCTCTCTTTTTCTCTGAGAAATAAATAAAAAACATTTAAAAACTGTTTTTAATAAATAAATGAACATTAAAAATTTTTAATATTAATTAATTTATTTTGAGAGAGAGATTGAAAGCATGAGTGGTGTAGGGTCAGAGAAAGAGAATCCACATGGTCAGTGCAGAGCCCAATGTGGGGCTAGATCTCACAAGCCATGAGATTGTGACCTGAGCAGAAACAAAGAGTTGGGACATTTAACAGACTGAGCTACCCAGATGCCCCCTAAAATGGATTCTAACAGGGATAAAGACATCCAACAGAATTGGAAGAGGAGCCCCTGCGGTAGCCATGATCAAGTCATCTAGGGTTGGGAGAAACAGCCCCCTTGGAAGTTCATGCTTGGCCTCCACTGGAATCGTAGGACATTTTGTACAAATGGTAATAAATTAGCCTGAAAAAGTATAATGTAAAAGCACAGCCAATTTTATAAAACGTGCCTATCTGTCTGGAAAGCCACCACATGCCTATTGTTTTTGTAACAGAAACTATAAAAAGTAAAGCTTCGTAACATCTCTAATGCCATGACCTCACAAAGCACATGACTCTGAAGGCGAGGAGTTTCAAGGCGAGGAGAGAAAATCAGACTCTTCAATGAAGTGGGAAAGTTTTATCCTCCTCAAAAGGGGCTACAGGTTCAAAAAGGCTAAGAGACATCAGCTCAGAGAGTCACCACTTTAAGCAAATATCAAGCAAGTGCCTTCCTGTTCCATGATCCAGGCCTCTTGAGAAGTGAAACAGAAGAAACTCTTGGAGTTTGCTCAACTATTTCCCTCCCTGGTTTTATACAAACAAACAAAAAGAGGAAAAAATCCCTACAACACACAGCCTTTCTGGCTCACACTCCTAACTACAAAGGTCAGGGCCAGCCAGCAGCACACACGATCTGGCTATGCCACATCTGGGAACTCAACACTGGTATTTATTTCCCTTCTCCTTCTCCCTCTCTCTCTCTCTCCGCTTTGGATTCAAGCAACCCTGTAAGGATATCTTGACCTCAGAAAATAGAACCATCCACCCTCTCCTCCCTTCAAAGCTCACCAAAACATGCTATTATGGTGCCTGACAAGTCTGGGTTTAGTGTGGTCAGCTGGTGAGGGAGTTAATTTGGGAGAATTTGTCTCGTAGCAGCTCGGTATTGCAAAGCCACTCTCCTGCCCTCTTGTATAGCTAGAGAATCATGGGTTCACCATGATTCTTGAGCTGGAAGACATCTTAGGGGTCAAGACTGCCCAAGATCCTTTGGGATCCATCAACCGCCATATAAAAAAAATCCACTCATTCATTCCAAATTATTGTATGAACTCTGTCTGCCTACATCTCTAGCTAACAAGTGCTACATGACATAATTGGTCAGGGGCTAAATAAGACAGGAAAGCTGTCCCCCCAAGTTGTTTTTACACAATAACACCCTCGGAAATCAAAATGTTTGGTAAAGACGGATGTTACACCACTGGACTGTGGTTCAAGGATTGGCCCATGAATCATGTTTGTTTACTACTTGTGTAATAGGATCTTAAAGCCGAAGTTTCCACCAGGCAACAAAACACAATAGATGTGCAATTCCAGAAAGAGGCACCAAACCATGTTATGAAGGTTTGTGAAATAGATGGCCTTGAGAACCTGGGGGCCCTTCTTGGACTTCTCGGCTCCACCAAAGATATATGGAAGGAAGGTCAGGGAATGGAGGCCAGAGATGAGAGGAGAGATTTCTAGATGGGCAGGGGTGCAGGTTAGCCAAGCCCTCTTGATCTCAGGGTGCTGAGAGGAGGGAAACTCCCTAACTAGGGTGAGCCGGCGGGGAGAGCAGAAGTGTTTCCTGAGACTTAGAGACTCAGAACCTGGTACCCAGCTTATTGTTGGGAAAGCCAAAATTGACCCCAGTCAGATGTGAACTCCCACCAGTGGGAATGCGAAAGGCAAGAGGAAAGGTGTTGGAGGCAGAACCAGAAGAATGCTCTTGCCTTGGGACCCACGTGAGCCCCAGGCCAGGGATTGGGAGTGTTCCTTGGAACAGCTGTGGGCCCTGAGACACAGACTGAGCCAGTGTGGGGACTAACTTGGGTTCTGTCCAAAGAGACCACCTGCAGGAAGCTAGAGGAGGCTGGAGGTGCATTCCTCTATGTCTAGGGAGGAAGGAATCACTAATGACCATCAGAATGGAGAACTAGAGGAAGCATCCTGCAGGGTCAAGAGCATAGTAGGAGAAAGAGAAAGTGAGAAAATGACATCTCAAGGGAAAACAAAAGGCAAGTGCTAGGCCAGAGTCAGACCCAATAGCAAGAGTGCTGGCTCATGTGAGAACTGGCCTACGTGTCACCTCTCCCTGTCTCCCCCAGTCCCACTGGACCTGGTGGGGGTGCAGAGGCAGCTGTCAAGATAAAAGAAGAGGCCTAGAACCATGAGGTGGAGAAATGGAAGGAACCACTACCCTTTACTTGACTGCAGGCTTCTAACCTGAAAGCCTACCCAAGCTCGGGGGAATGAGGGTAGAGGGAGAGAAAGGGAGATTTAATGGCAAACTCAGCTCAAAGCTTTAAAAAGCCTTGACACAGGACTGGATGCTCGAATTTTTGCATCTGGACAGTGTTTGTGACTTAGGGAACGTAGATCATCTGTCACCTAAGAATGAGCAGTAAATTATGGGCTGCCAGAGTATTTATGCAGGAGCAGGAAAGATGATCTCAGAGACTAAATTGTAAAAGCAGAGTGGGAGAAACAGTTGCATTTTCACTGAACTGGGAGGTATGCTTTTTCAGTAGGCTAGTTACACATATTTGCAAAAGATACAGGATTTGAATCTTTGATGAGTAAAACTACCTCCCAGAGAAGACAGCTGGGTCCCCTGAAACATGGGGGTTTGACACCTCTATAGGATAATGAAGTGAACTCTTTTATCTGTGACACCAGTGAGATCATGTGCTTGGTATTTGAGTTCACTGACCTTGTTTTGATAGGTCTAAATTCTTTCCTAATATTGCTCAAATTTCTCTCTTGTGTGTCATTCTCTGAGGCTGGTGCCAGATTTCCTAGCATAAACAGCAACTGGAAGAAAGTCTTTTTCAGTTCTGTTCACTCTTTCTACACATGCACACTTTGATTGATTTTAATCACATGGTTCTTCCCTTAATGTGTCCCAGATAAAAATCCCAATTTTCTCCAGTCATATCACACTAGGATCCATCCTCATTTCTTGATTTTCCTTCTCTCACTTCTCTGAATACCTCCTTATTCTATCTTATATTTTATAAAGGACATGGCATGATTGGAAATGCAAAAAGTATTCTTAAAGGACACTTTGAACAAGAATGGGGCTACAGATTCTTTCTTTCGCTGAATTTCAAAGTGGAAGAGACCTTGGAGAGTACCACTATCTTAATTCGTTGATGTGGAAGCTGGCACCCAGGGAATTTATATAACTGTTTAGACAACTAGTAAGAGGCAGCAGTCGGGGGTAGTACTGAAACCAAGGCTCCAGCTTCCCAGCCTGGGCTGCTTCCCAGCAACCTCTCTTGGGATCCTTTTAGGTGCTTTGCAGAACATAATGTAATAGAAACTACAAGCAGACTAAGATATCATGAGAAAGACTGAGAATTAACTTTGTAATTAATAACATTACCAAATCTAGAGATGATTAGCCTTCTGTTCTCCACCCGGAGGGAGTAACGCAGGCTAGAATTAGCCTTCTGCTGAAAACAACTAAAAACCCTGATGAAATATATGAAACAACTGTTTTCAGACATTAGATAATGGGAAACACTGGACTGTGATTTCCAAGAGAAGAGAAACAAAAGATGTGAACTCTACAATCACCTGGTCTACTTGGTCATAATTTCTCAACTGCAGCACAAGGAAACAGAACAGAAACAGAGTTCAGTCGTCTCATTGAGTTTAGGAGACTATGACTGATTCTCAGGGAGACCTAGATAGCTAGAATCTGCAGGGCAGAAATCCAGAAATCTGCACAGAATTCACATACACCCTCCCCACCCCGAGTCTTTGGTCAAATATTAATCTGCACTTTAAGAGGTCAAGCAAAGAAAGAAAAGCTACCACTGAGGGGGAAGCTGAATAATTCCTAGAGCTCACACAGTGCTAGGAATTGTTCAAATTCCCACAAGTCAGAGTACAGAAATCTCTAGAATAAATGGATTTTCAACAGAGACAAGGAAGGTAATGCCTGAGCAGTGAGCTAAAGTAGCCTTGGAGTAAGGGCAACTTTAATTTTTTTAATTAATTTATTTTAAGGGGGGGTGGGAGTGAATGTGGGGGAGAAGCAGAGAGAGAGGGAGAGAGAGAATCCCAAGCAGACTCCACACTGCCAACACAGAGCCCAATAAGGGATTGAACTCACAAACTGTGAGTTCATGACCTGAGCCAAAATCAAGAGTTAGATGCTTAACCAACTGATCCAACTATGTGCCCCTAGTAAAGGTGACTTTAGATCCAGTCTCAAAAATGTTAAACACAAGACATGGGAGAATCAAACGAGGATTGAGAAGGTCACCAAATAACTTGTGTACCTATTCAAAAAAGATGAGCATTCATTAAAGCAATGTAAGAAAATGTGGCATTCAGCAACATAAACTTTGAAATGTCAGGCACTGGATAAAAAATGAGAAAATGCCCAAATATTTGGAAACTAAATAGCACAGTTCTAAATAACCCATGAGGTGGGGCGCCTGGGTGGCTTAGTCGGTTGAGCGTCCGACTTTCACTTGGGTCATGATGGCGCGGTTCGTGGGTTCAAGCCCCGCGTCGGGCTCTGTGCTGACTGCCAGCTCAGACCCTGGAGCCTGTTTCGGATTCTGTGTCTCCCTCTCTCTCTGACCCTCCCCTGCTCACGCTGTCTCTCTCTCTCCTAGAAACAAATAAAACATAAAAAAAAAAAAAAAAAAGAATGGAGCCAGTCCTACAGATTGCTCCATAAAAATAAATAAATAAATAAATAACCCATGAGTCAAAGAAGAAATCAAAAGGGAAATTGTAAACTATGTTGAACTGGATGACAATTTTAAAAGCGACATGACAATATTTGTAGCATGTCACTAATGGAGTAGTTACTGGAAATTTTATAGCACTAAGCATTTATATTAGAGAAGAAAAAATATCTTTAATCACTTACCTTATACACACCTTAAGAAAAAAGAAAAAGAAAAGGAAGCCCAAAGAAGAAGAAAGGAAGTAACAAAGAATAATATATAAAGCACTGAAGTGAAAAACAGAAAAATAATAGAGAAAATCACTGAAACAGACTAACAAAGTAGATAAATCTCAAGGCACCATGATCAAGCTTATTGTCTGTCAGAAGTGGAAAAGACCTTAGAGAACCCCATCCTGTTAACTCATAAAAAGCTGAAGACCCTGGAGTATATGCCACTGGTTAGACAACTACTAAGTGGCAGAGGTGATTTCAGAACTAGGGCTTTAGCTCCCAAAAGAGAGAAGATACAAATGACCTATGTCAGAGATGAGACAGATGACATCACTCCAGATTCTACAGATATGAAAATAATAATAAAGGAATATTTTATATTTAATTATACTTAAATTTGACAACTTTGCTTAAATGTGCAAATTCCTTGAAAGATCCAAATGACCAAAGCTTGCTCATGAGGAAATAGATAACCTGAATAACCCTTTATTCATTAAAAAATTTTAATTTGTAGTTTAAAACCATCCCACAACAACAACAACAACAACAACAAAAATCCTCCAGCCCCAGGTGGCTTCATTAGTGAAATCTAACAAAAAAATTAAGGAAGAATTAAGGCCAATTCCATATAAAGTCTTTCCAAAAAATCAAAGAAGAAAAACTTCTATATTTATTCTTTGAAGGCAGTATTACTTTGATACCAAAACAAAACAAAGAAAAAGAAACCCCATGAACATGGACGCAAAAATTAAAATGAAAATTTTAGTAAATCAAATGAAACAAAATATAAAAATGATAATACATCAAGACCAAGTGGTATTTATCTTGCAAATGCAATGTTAATTTATCAGTAGAAAACCAGATTAAGAGGCTAAAAAACATATGATCACCTCAATAAATGCAGAAAAAGCATTTGACAAAATCTGGCATCCAATCTGATAACAACTCTCAGAAAATTAGAAACAGAAGGGAACTTCCTCAATCTGATATAGGGAATCTATAAAAAGAAGATGAAGAAGGAAGAAGAGGAGAAAGATGAGGAGGGGAAGGAGGAGGAAAAAGAGGAGGAAAACAAGGAAACATGCACTTAAATACTTTTATCCAACATTGTATAGAGCCTCTAACCATGGAAGTAAGGCAAGGGACAGAGATAAAAAATACTTAAAGTAACAAAAAAGTAAAACTCTCTTTATTCAAGACTATATAATCATTTATATAGAAAATTTAATGGAATTCTCAGTTTTGCTAAGCTACTCCATGGTATTGCTGCTTTGGCATCCATATTGTTTGGCCAAGCAGTCTTTAGGGACTTTATCCTGACATTAGCCTCATACAAGTACATGCTCTAGACAACAGTCTTCAGAGTCAGAGGTAAATATAAGCTCCTGATATGACTCCTGATATACTTTATGATAAAGCCCTTCCTACCTCCAGGGCCATCCCTGCAAAGCTTAACAAAACCTGACTCTTTTTCAGTTGAATTATACAATCTGGCCATGGACTAAGAACCCCAAAGCACTCTAGCCATGAACCCTAATAAAGGCATGTGCCCCAGGGCCTGTTGCTCTCTCTGCCTGTACCTTGCCTTGACGTCCTCATGTGACCCCTCAAGGTGAGCCATGTACTTCCTCCAGAGCCTATGAATAATAAAATTCATTTCAATCCCTTTATGGTCTTTTGTTGAGCCTTGACTCACTATCTAATACCCCAGGGCTTTATGTAACAAATGTTAATTTAATAAAGTCAATTATTAACAGGAATTAACAAGAATTTAAAAAGCTGCTAAAGCTAAGAAGTGAGTTTAGTGAAGTTATAGCATAAAAATCAATATACAAAAATTGACTAACAACAAACTATTGGAAATTGGAATTAAAACATACCATTTATAATAGATTTAAAATCTAAAATAGGGAAAATTTGACAAGACATGTGCAAGGTATGTACAGTTAAAGCCATAAAACCTTCCCAAGGGACATAAAAGATGACCACAAATAAATAGAAAGATATATCACATTCATTGGTTGGAAGACTCAATATTTTAAAACTTAAATTCTCCCGCATTGCTCTGTAGATTCAGCACAATCTCAACTAAGATTTCAGCACATATTTTATTTCATAGAAAATGACAAGCTAATTCTAAATTCATATGAAAACAAAAAGGATCTAGAATAGCCTAAACAATTTTGAAAAAGAAAACAAAGTTGGTGGGTGAATATTACCAGGTTTCAAGACTTATTATAAAGCTTTAGCAATCAAGACACTGTGGAATTGGCATAAAGATATACAAATAAACCAATGCAATAGAAGAGAAAATCCAAAAATACACCCTCCTATATTTGGACAAGTGATATTTTATAAGGTGTAAAGACAATTCAAGGGAGAAACAGTAGACTCTTCAACAAATCATATCAAAACTATTCAACATCTGTGTGCAAAAAATTAAAAAATGACCTTCAAGCCATATCTCATACCATATACCAAAATTAACTCAGGGGTGCCTAGGTGGCTCCATCAGTTAAGTGTCTAACTTTGGCTCAGGCCAAAGTCTCATGGCTCATGGGTTGAAGCTCTGCATCGGGCCCTCGTGCTGTCAGCACAGAGTCCACTTCAGATCTTCTGTCCTCCTCTCTCTGCCTGGCCCCTACTTGCGCTCTCTCTCTCTCAAAAAAAAAAAAAAAAAAAAAAAAAAACACATTTAAAAAAATAAATTAACTCAAAATGGATCATATGTGTAACTACAAAACCCAAAACTATACTATTTCTAATAAAAGGCATAGGAAGAAATTTTTGTGAACTTTGTGTAAACAATGTTTTTTTAGGTACAATGCTAAAAGGCTGACACATAAAACAAAAAAAAAATGATAAATTGGACTTCATCAAAATGGAAAACTTTTGCTTTGAAAGAGGCTATTAAGAAAATAAAAAGACAGGGGCGCCTGGGTGGCTCAGTCGGTTAAGGGTCCGACTTCGGCTCAGGTCATGATCTCTCGGTTCGTGGGCCCCAGCCCCACATCGGGTTCTGTGCTGGCAGCTCAGAGCCTGGAGCCTGTTCTGGATTCTGTGTGTCTCTCTCTCTGCCCCTCCCCCGCTCATGTTCTGTCTCTCTGTCTCAAAAATAAATAAGAACTATAAAAAAAATTTACAAAAATAAAAAAGAAAGAAAAGAAAAAGACAAGCCACAGACTGAGAAAATATTTGCAAATTGTATATTTGAGAAAAGACCCTCTCAAAATTCAACAAACAACAAAAACGGGCAAAAGCTTTTAACAGACATTTTACTAACATACATGGATGACAAAGAAGTACAGAAAATGATGCACGATATTAGTCATTAGGAAAATACAAATTAAAACTGCAATGAGAACTACCTACTTTATAACTTTTTAATAAATTAAATACCTATCTACTGTATTTTCCAGCCATTTCACTCCACTTGTTTACTCAAAAAAATGAATTCACACAAATAATTCATACACAGATTTATACATGAATACTTCTAGAAGCTTCATATATAATAGCCCTATGAATCTACAAAAAAATTCCTAGATCTAGTAAATGAGATGAGCAAGTCATAGAATACAAAATAAACATATAAAATTCAGTATTTCTAGAGAGTAGCAACAATCATATTAAAACCCAAATTAAAAATAAATATCATTTATAGTTGTTCAAATAAAATTTAATGCTTAGGAGTTAGACTGGGTTTGAATTGCCCAATCTGACCTTGGATTAGGAAACCCAAAGCACTCTACCCATGGGTAGAGTATAGGACTTGTATGGTGAAAACAATAATAATGAAATTAATCAAAGATCTAAATAAATGTACATACATTCTATGTTCATGGATTGGCAGACTGAACATAGTAAAGAAAGGGAGAATAGGAGTAGAAGACAAAAATAGGAGCAAAGAACAATGGCAATAAATAGAAAACAATAATGCATGTGATAAATATTAATTCAATTATATTAATACCAAAATCAGAGTGGTGCCTGGGTGACTCAGTCCATTAAGCATCCAACTTTGGCTCAGGGCATGATCTCGTGGTTCATGGGTTTGAGCCACACACTGGGATCTGTACCGACAGTTCAAAGCCTGGAGCTTACTTCAGATTTTTGTCTACGCCTCTCTGTGACCCTCCCCTGCTCACGCTCTGTCTCTTTCTCCCTCAAAAATAAGTAGACATTAAAAAAATACCAAGACCAGAAATGAAAAAAGAGACATCAATATAGATCCCATGAACATTAAAAGGATAATAAGTATTGTGAATGACTCTATGCTCACAGATTTGATAATCTAGATGAAATGGACCAATTCCTTAAAAGACATAATGTGCCAAAACACATAAGAAGACACAATCTGAATAAGCCTATATCTATTTTAAAAATTAAATCAATACTTAATAACCTTCCAAAAAAGAAAGCACCAGACCCAGATGGGATCACTGGTGAATTCTACCAAATATTTAAGGAAGAAATTATACCAACTCTCTACAATCTCTTTCAAAGGATTGAAGCAGAGAAATACTTCCTAATACAGTCTGTGAGGATAGCATTACCCCAATACCAAAACCAAAGACAGTACAAAAGTAGAAAATTATTGATCAATATCTCTCATGAACACAGATGTAAAAATTCTCAACAAAATGTTAGCAAATTGAATCCAACAATGTATAAAAAGAATTGTATACCACAACCAAGTGGGATTTATCTAAGGTATGCAAGACTGGTTCAACATTAAAATTAATGTTTTTTTACAATAAAATGAATGTAATCCATCATATCAAAGGACTAAATAAGAAAAAAAATCACATGATCTGATCAATAGATGTAGAAAAAGCACTTGCCAAAATCCATTCATGGTTTTACAAAAACTCTCAGTAAAATAGAAATAGAAGAGAACTTACTCATCCTAAATTAAAGATTGCAAAAAATCTACAGCTCACCTCAGACTTAATGGTGAGAACTATATGCTTTCCCATTTAGGTCAGGTGCAAGGCAAGGATATGCCCTCTCACCACTCTTCAACATTGTGCCAGAAGTCTTTACTAATGCAGTAAGTCAAGAAAAGGAAATAAATGATATATAGATTGGGAAGGAAGAAACAAAACACTCTTTAGTCAAAGATGACATGATTGTCTATGTAGAAAATCCAAAAGAATTGCCAAAAAAACCTCCTGGAACTTGAAAGCAATTATAGCAAGGTTGCAGTATACAAGACTAAAAGACAAAAGCCAATCCAATTGCTTTCCTACCTGCCAATAATTAACAAGTGAAATTTGAAATTAAAAACCAAATTCCATTTATATTAGTACCCTCCCCCAAAATGAAATACTTAGGTATCTAACAAAATACATGCAAGATCTATACAAGGAAAAACAAAGTTTTGAAGTATGAAATTTTAAAAAGAACTAAAAAAATGGAGAGAGATTCCATGTTCATGGACAGGATTCCATGTTCATTATCAAGATGTCAGTTCTTACGAAATTGGTCTACAGATTCAATGCAATAGCAATGAAAATCCCAGCAAGCTAAGTTTGGGAATATCAAGAAACCAATCCTAAAGTTTATATGGAGAGGTAAAAGATCCAAAATAGCCAACACAATATTGAAGGAGAAGAACAATGATGGGATTTTGCTACTATCTGACTTTAAGACTTACTATAAAGCTATGGTAATCAAAAGAATGTGATATTGGTAACAGAACAGACAAATGGATCAATGAACATAATAGAGAGCCCAGAAATAAAGCCAAACATTTGGGTCTTTGACAAAGGAGCAAAAGCAATGCAATGGAGCAGTGATAGTCTTGGACAACGGCTTCCGGAACTACTAGACATGCACATGCAAAAAACATGAATGTACATACAAAATTTTACACCCTTCACAAAAATTAAACTCATAATGGGTCAGGTTAACTCACAATGGGTCACTTTAAAATGTAAATGCAAAAACATAAAACTCGTACAAGATAACATGGGAGAAAACCTATATGACGTTGAGTATGCTGCTGTCTTTTTAGATATGACACCAAAGACATGATCCATAACAGAAATAATTGATAAGCTGGACTTCTTTAAAATTAAAAACTTCTGGGGTGCTTGGGTAGCATAGTCAGTTAAGCATCCGACTCTTGATCTCTACTCAGGTCATGGTCTCATGGTTTGTGAATTCGAGGACTGCATCAGACTCTGCACCCATGGTGCGGGATCTGCTTGGGATTCTGTCTCTCCTTCTCTCGGCCCTTCCCCCACTTGGGATCACTCGCTTTCTGTCTGTCTGCCTCTCTCCCTCTCTCTCTGTCTCTCTCTCAAAATAAATAAGTAAACATAATAAAAAAATTTTAATTAAAAACTTCTGCTCTGCAAAAGACAATATAAAGAGAATGAGAAGACAAGCCACAGACTAGGAGAAAATATTTGCAAAAGACATATCTGATAAAGGATGGTTATCCAAAATATACAAAAAAAAAACTCTTAAAACACAGCAATAAGAAAACAAACAACTCACTTTTAAGATGGGCCAAAAACTCCAGCAGAAAACTCACCACCAAAGAAATTATGCACATGGCAAACAGGCACATTAAAAAGTGCTCCACATCATGTCATCAGGGAAATGCAAATAAAACAATGAGATACCACTACAGACCTGTGAGAATGGTTCAAATGCAGAACACTGACACCACCAAATGCTGGTGAGTATACAGAGTAACAAGTATTCTCATCCATTGTTGGTGGGAATGCAAAATGCTACAGCCACTTTGAGAGACAATTTCATGGTTTCTTACAAAACTAAGCATAGTCTTATCATAGGACCCAGCAATTATGCTCCTTGGTATTTACCTAAAGAATTTACCCACAAGTTTATGTCTACACAAGAGTCTACACAGAGTTTAGAGCAGCTTTTTCCAGAATCACCAAAACTTGGAAGCAACGAAGATATTTTTCAGTAGGTGAATCTATAAATAAACTATGGTATACCCAATGGAATATTATGCAGTGCTGAAAAAGAAGTGAACTATCAAGACATGAAAGAGTTTCAAATGCATATTACCCTAACAGGATTCCAAATGTAAGACATTCTAGAAAAGGTAAAATGATGAAGACAAGCAGATCAATGATTGGGGCAAGGGATGAACAGGCAAATAACAGAGAATTTTTAGGTCAGTTAAAGTATGTATGATATTATAATGATATATGTCATTATACATTTGTCCAAACAGATAAAATGTATAACACCAAGAGTGTACCCTATGGTAAATTATAGACTCTGGGTGATTATGGTATGCCAATATAGCTTCATCCTCGGTTAAAAAAATATATAGCATCCTGGTGGGTGGTGTTGATAATGGGGGAGGCCATCCAGGTGTAGGTGCAGGGGCTATATGGGAAATCTCTGCACCTCCAGTGTTGTTGTAAACCTAAAATTGCTTTAAAACAAAAGCCTTTTTAAGAAAGCATTCTTAGACATGATACAAAAGCCTGGTCTATTAAAAAAGTTGATAAATTGGACAATAAAAAAATAAATAATTGCTAGATTGGACTTCATTGCATGAAAAATTTTGGCTCCCTGAAGGACATTATTATTATTTCTATTATTTTAAAGTTTTATTTATTTAAGTAATCTCTACACCTTACATGGTGCTCACCACCCTGAGGTCAAGAGTTGCATCCTTTTTAGGGGCGCCTGGATGGCTCCGTTGATTAAGTGATTGACTTGGGCCCAGGTCATGATCTCACAGTTCATGAGCTTGGGTCCTGCATCAGGCTCTCTGCTGTCAGCACAGAGCCTGCTTCAGATCCTCTGTTCCTCTCTCGCTGCCCCACCTCTGCTCCAGTGCTCTCTCTCTCTCAAGAATAAGCAAACAGGGGCACCTGGGTGGCTCAGTCGGTTAAGCATCGGTCTTCGACTCAGGTCATGATCTCACAGTTTGTGGGTTCGAGCCCCGTGTTGGGCGCTGTGCTGACAACTAGCTCGGAGCCTGGAGCCTGCTTCAGATTCTGTGTCTCCCTCTCTCTCTCCCATCCCCTACTCACGCAGTCTCTCTCAGAAATAAATAAAACACTAAAAAAAATTTTTTTAGAAAGAATAAACAAAGAGTTGCATCCTTTTTTTTTTTTTTTAATTTCTGAGGAGAGAGACAGCATGAGCAGGGGAAGGTCAGAGAGAGAGGGAGACACAGAATCTGAAGCAGGCTCCAGGCTCTGAGCTAGTTGTCAGCACAGAGCCTGATGCAGGGCTCGAACCCACGAACTGTGACGTCATGACCTGAGCCGAAGTCGGACACTTAACCGACTGAGCCATACAGGCTCCCCTACATCCTTTTTTAACTGAGTCAGCCAGGTGGCCCCGGGAGACCTTATTAAGATGAAAAAACAAACTACGGACCACGAGAACCCATTCGTAAACCAGATATCTCACAACAGACTCAGATCTAGAATGTATAAAGAACTATCAGAACTCAACAGTAAACAAGCAACTCAGTTAGAAAATGGGCAAAAAACACGAGGAGACATTTCATCAAAGGTGATATACAGATGCCAAGTAAGCATGAGAAGCAGCTGAACATCATGAGCCATTGGAAAAATGCAAATTAAAACCACAGCAAGATATCGCTATATACTCATCATGACAGCTAAAATAAAAAAGAGCAGTAAAAGCAAATGGCGGCTAAGCTACAGAGAAACTATCATTCATACATTGTTGGTGGGAAGGTAAGTGGTACACTTTGGGAAGCAAGTTAGCAGTTTCATAAAAACTAAACTCAATTCCTGGGTACTAAGTCCAGAAAAATGAAAACTTGTGTTTATCCAAAAACTTATACACAATTGCTCATGGAAGCTTTTTTTTTCGTAATAGGCAAAAACTGGAAATGACCAAAATGTCCCCATGTAACAACCTCCCCCAGCTGCCAGCTCTTAGCAACCAACATTCTACTTTGTCTCTGAATTTAACGACTCTAGGTACTTATACAATGTCCTCAACGTTCATCTATGCTGCAGCATGTCAGAACCTCCCTCCTTTTTAAGGTGGAATAATATTCCCTTTTATGTATATACCACATTTTGTTCATCCATTCATCCACTGATGGGCACACGTTGCTTCCACCTGGTGGCCATTTTGACTAATGTTGCTCAGAACCGCCTGTACTGATCTGGAATTTCTGAGGGTATGCCCCAGGACTCTGATGACTCTAATATACATTAAAAGTGTGTGAACCACTACCCTAATTCAGGGTTTCCTCAAATACAGATGGACAAGGTATTGGGTAGCCCTCACACACTATTATAGAGACCTGACTCACACACGAGAAAGTGGGTCTTTTTCAAATTTTATGAATCATTCTGGTAAGAGCAAAAGAAAACCTTGGTTTCGTGTTCTTTCTCTTGAACAACTAATTCCAATTTCCCTTTTTAAGAAAGAGAGAGCGGCCCGCAGATTCAGAGCCATAGGATTCTTCAGCAGACAATAAAGGCAGGGAGAACTCCATGACATTGTTTTTTCATTGTATCAGTCAGTTCCCTGACTATAAATTCCAAATGGTTTCTGACTTACGATAATGATATAGAGGTGCTTTGTAATAAATCTACTTAATATTTTTGTTTAACTTGAGTGTTTTGAGGTTTTTTTGTTTTGTTTTTTTAGCAAAAAATATGGTCAGAGATATGTGAATAGGCAAAACCTTGGGTAGTGATTGCCAGAGAATAAAGGCTGGGAAATACTGCTTTAAGGAACATTAACACTTGGAGTTTGCTCTCAGCTTTCTGCACATGGAAAGAGGAGGGAACCAGACACTGGCACACAGAAGCGCACATCTCAGGCATCCGGGGGATGGCTCCTATATGCCAGATGTGTGATGGCACCTGCGAAGTGGGGAAAGGCAGAGAAACATCATCAGCACCTTGTGAAGCTAGAAGATCATCATCCAAGCTTCAGAAGCGTGAGACAGTAGCGCTCTTGATATTTTCTGGAAGGATTTTCTTTTTCTCTTGCCTTAGTGTGGTGGGTACAGTTATTTAAAGGCTTCAGCCTATCCGGACTGTGATAAGGAGTCACCAAAGAAGAGAGGCTAACAGGTTGCAACTGCTGGCAGCTGGGATTAGAGACCTCAGCTGGGATTAGGCAGCATCTCTCCCAGGTGGGGATCCTCTTCTTTGGGAACATGGCAGGTTCCTCGCTCAGGTGACAAAGCTGCCCCTAACAGTTACACCCCGACCTAAGGACGGTAGCTGCCACTGCAGGATCGTGCAGCAGCTACTGACCTCTCTATCGTTAATTCTTTCAATGCCCTACAAGCTGACACTCAGGTCAATTCCGTGAATGAAGCAATCAACTCAGAGACGTGAAGAGACTGTCTCAAGTCACACAGCTCAGACGCGGGCCTGCCGGGCTTCCAAAATCGGCTTCACCACAAGTCATCATTTTGTCCAAGTTATTTGCAACCTTGGCCTCCTGCTCCACTGGACGTTTCTTTCCCTTGCAGTTTGCAAAGCAGAGACCCAGGAGAACACCTCCCTAGCAACAGCTCCTGGAAGATGCCACAATTCTGGAACTCTACATCGCTCTACGACCATCTGTGGGACTTGATTAGGATTTGTGCTTGTTTGAGTTCTTTTAAAATATTTTTAGTGTTTATTTTTGAGAGAGAGCAAGTTAGGGAGGGGCAAAGAGGGAGACACAGAATCTGAAGCAGGCTCCAGGCTCTGAGCTGTCAGCACCCAGCCCGATGCAAAGACCAAACTCACAACCCGTGAGATCATGACCTGAGCTGAAGTCACTCAACGGACTGAGCCACCCACATGCCCCCTGTTTCAATTTTAATGTTCTCAAAATATGGTTTCTAGTTACCACTTGAGTTGGCCACACGATAGAAAAATGGAAAGGGCCTTTCATTTCCCATACTTTCTAGGACCGTTCATCCAGGCCATGGCTTCATGAGAAAGAAGGAAGAGATAGGTTAGCAGACAAAGATTTACTTGCTGAAACAGCAGAAAATACTGTCAGATG
Organism: Crocuta crocuta; assembly: GCF_008692635.1. NCBI lineage: Eukaryota > Metazoa > Chordata > Mammalia > Carnivora > Hyaenidae > Crocuta > Crocuta crocuta. The sequence continues at coordinate 4,918,069 of NW_027533170.1, forward strand.
TATGTGCAGTGGTCCCTGTGTTTTTTCTCTGAAAAATCTTGCACTCTGAACTGCACACAGTCACTTAAAAAGGTTTCTGGTGGCCTTTTTTTTTAATGTTTGTTTATTTTTGAGAGAGACAGAGACTGAGTGGGGGAGGGGCAGAGAGAGACACACACACAGAGAACCCAAAGTAGGCTCCAGGCTCTAAGCTGTCAGCACAGAGCCTGACATGCAGCTCGAACCCATAAACTGTGAGATCAGGACCTGAACCGAAGTTGACCACTTAACGAACTGAGCCACCTAGGTGCCCCAGGTTTCTTGTTTGTGTCCTGAAGTCCCATAACACATCATCCCAATGAGAAAGTTTTCAAAACTCTTTCTTCAAGCACTGGTGCATTTTTGAAAGAAAAAAAAAACCAAGCATACAGTTCTTAAAAAGAAAACTTAACTGATTACAACATCCGCTTCAGGCAGCTTATTAAATTTATTTTAAGACCCCTGACGTTTTGAGAATAGTGCAGACGATGATTTAGGTGGTAATTTAGTAGGCTCCTCTTCCCCAGAGAACATCTGAGAACATTTTCTCTAATAATAAAAGGCAGAGTACATGCAGTTGTGTAAACCGCAAATGCCCCACCAGTGCGTGAGGGAAGAAGATGGCCAGTGTGAAGAAAGCCTTTTCGGTGTCTTCCGCATAAACGACTTCCCCGGCGCTCGCCTGAGGTCAGGAGCGAGATCTCAGAGCGCGGAAAGAAGCAATTCTTGCGCTGGAAACATTCCGCGTGGAAGACGTTATCCCAAATGAGTGTAAAGAGAACACATGTACGCCACGTGAGCTTGCAAGCTCAGAGGGGAGGCCTCTTGTCACCGCTTTTAGTATTTTTTTCCCAGCGAAGGCGTCCAGAGAGACGTCTAAAAAGCTTGGGAGGGGTCGAAAGGGCTGCTGCTCACCCACAAAAGACGACGCAGTCCGCGGGCAGGGGGTGGGAGAGGATGAATTAAAGGGGATTCTTAAATATGGGAGAACCTCGGCAAAAAGGGGGTAAAAAATGAGAATAGCACCGACGTCAGCCTACTTGTTGCAAGAGCAGCAGCTACCTGGAGCGTCCAGAATGAAGGCAGAGCTGGGAGCTGAGCAAGGAGAGCGCAGGGGTGGGGCAGCCCCAGGCCTCTCCGTCTCTAACCCCCAGAAATCACCTGGTGGTCTCCTTAAAACGCAGGTTCTGATCCCTTTGATCGAGGGTGGGGAATCTGCATCTCAAGCAGACTCCCAGGTGTTACAGTGACTGCCGGTCCGCGGACCCAACTTTGAGTAGCAAGGGATTTGCTCACTGTGGCTAAGCAAGCGTTCGTGGGTTCGAGCCAAAGCGGGGCTTTCTGAAGACTACGATAAACTTCTGGGATCGTATCGACCGTATCGACCGTAGAAGGGCAAGGACAGAAACAAACTGGATGGGCAGGGATGATGAAAATTGACCAGAGCTAAGGCCCGGTAGCTAGGCTTTATTACTAGCAGGGTCTCTGGGGGGAAGGGGAGGAGGAGACGCTCTCCTTTGGTCTCCACAAAAAAAGCGTCGCGAGCGGCGGGGGTTTGGGGGGAAGCGCAGGGGGCGCGCACTGGGACACGGGGAGGCAGCGGGACTCCCAGCGAGAGCGCGCGTCGCGGGAGCTGGGCCGGCCAGTCCTTACCTGCGCTCACCCTGGTCCGTGTAGACGCTAAAGAAGAGCCCCTCCCGGAGGTCCTGGTATGCCAGGCCCGAGAAGCGGAGCTGCAGCTCATACCGGCTCCCGGGCTGCAGGGTCCCGCCGAGCTCCAGCACCACATACTGCATGTCGGAGGCGAACCACACGTCGTCCACGGGCACGCGGCCCACCGTGCCGTCTCGGGGGCCGGAGGACAGAGGACCCCGCACCTCGGCGCTCTCACAGTCCAGGAAGACGCTGTGCAGTAGGAGCCGCGCTGTGGCCACGGTGCAGCGCACGGTGATGTTCAGGCGGCCGGTGAAGCTCAACGTCGGAGACGAGAACTCGTTCGGGCGCAGCCGGGGCCACAGCTCCAGCTCATAATGCAGCGGCACGAGCCAGGGCGGCAGGCGCAGCTGGTCCCAGGGGCCCGGGGGTCGCCATTTGCCCGGGGTGGCGGTCACCGCCGGTTCACGAGTGGGGCGGGGCTGCCAGGAGGGCAGCGGGCCCCGCGGGGACGGCGCGGGGCCCGGGGCCCCGCGGGGAGGGAGCTGGGACGGCGGGACGCGCGCGCAGCGCCCGTACAGGGCGGCGAGCACAGCCAGCGCCAGGAGGAGCGCGGCGGCCAGCGCGGCCAGCAGCAGGGCTACCGCGCGGCTCACGTAGAAGCCAGAGCTGGAAGTGGGCCCCATGGCTGGGCGCGGGGCGAGGGCCAGGCGACAGCCGGGAGGCCGCGGCGGCTCAGATCGCGGCCCGGGTGCTCAGTGATGGCACCCCCGCGACCTTCTTCTCTGCACCGTCCCTCCTCCTCCTCCTCCTCCTCGAGGAGCTGGGGAGCAGAGAGCGAACGGTTGGGACCACGGCTTCCCACTCCCACTAATCAGATCCAGGTCCCTGCCTACCCACCCCCGCCCCGCCGGAGCCTGGGGAAGAGGCGGATCCCGCGCACCGCAGCGCGCGCCCCTTTGGGTCCACAGGGAAAGACCTAGTACAAGAGGCTTCCAGGGTCGACGCGGGAAGGGACGGTCGGACCACAGTCGAACTTGGGACACTTCCGACGAGGATGTTCGGATTCATGGGGTTTGTTGGACGCGCCCCAGTGCGGTGTCAGGTGTTGTCGGAACAGAGACAAGTGCAGGGCCCACTTCGCCCTCTGACTGCCGGGTGGTCTACGGACCGCACACCTGCTGGCCACCAGCTGGGCAAGCGAAGGCTAGGGGGTGGGGTAAGGGGCTGAAGGATCTGGACTTTTGGAGACGCACCCTGACATGACCCTGTGAAGGACATCCACGCCCGCAGAACTAACTCCCGGAGCTAAACCGTTGGCTCTAAATTCGACTCCTGAATTAGCTCGGGACGCACGCAGCCCAGGCAGAGTGCGAAGATGGAAACTAGGTCCGGAGTCCCCGAGCCTTTCCGAGCCGGGGAAGTGGGGCTGGAGGAGGGGCCGAAAGGAAAGGGGAGTTCCTCTGGGGCTGCAGGGTGGAGATGGGTAGTTCCCGGGGAAGGGGATGTTCTGCTTTCAAAACCCATCCGTTTCAAGCCATAGTAGTGCGGCCAGCCGGTCCACTCGGAAACCGCCGGAGCGGCACCCGTGTCCCCAGGCGCTGCCCCCGTCGGTGAGATCTTTGGCTCGCCGGGCATCTGTTTGCTATTTAGGCGGTGCTGCAGGGAGAGTTCCCAGCCTGGGAGCGGAGCTCCGAGTCTGCAAGCACGCACTTGCGTGCTTTGGGAAAGGGGTTGCGCGTACTCCGGAGTCACTGGGGAAGGCGAGAGAGTAGTTAAAGGTTCTCTTGCTGGCGAAGACTTACTTGAGTGTATCCCTTCTTCAGACGTTCAGACGCAGAGAATCTTCCCATCTCAGCCAGAAAACGGTCTTCGCTTTCCTGCTAGGTCCCATCCAAGGAGGGAACCCTTCCACTTGAGTTCAGAGATGGGGTAAAGCAAGGTGATTCTCCTGGGAAAGGCGATCTTCCCTGCTCCTCCCAGAGAAATTAATCACATTAAAAAATAAACTTCCAGAACGGGACAGGGAGGAAGAAGGAGACTTCGACACCAAGCTCACACAGATGGTTGTGCTGTGATCGGTAAACTGGTCTGCCGATTACAGCTTTGACCTGCTTTCTTCAGGAATGAAGCAATCGTATTTAAAAATAATGGTGGCCACCTGCATCACTCCCAGAAGAGTAGAGCTGAGGGGAGAGAAAGCTCCTTGCGTCAGAACTGGGCGCTACTGACCTAGAGGGACGTCCCAGATGTAGGGCTAATAATTGTCCTTACCACCCACTGGACAATTTCTTGAAGGATTCCAGGTTCCCAAGGAAAAGTGAAAGAAAGAAAAGGCAGAAACTAATTTGACAATAAACTATTTGTAAAAAAAAAAAAAAAGAAAGAAAGAAAGAAAGAAAAGGAGTCCGTGACAGAGTTACTTCAAATTTGTATTACAGGTGTTCCTCCTCTCAGTTTTATATTTAAAAACCATCACTGAAAAGTGTATCAGCAGACACAAGTGTTTCATTCCGTTTGTCTAATATCATTAAACAAACAGAAATTGGCCACCACACAAAAAAGATTCAAAGTAATAAAATGACACCAAATGTTTCAGTACTTTAAACATCTCATTGAAATCATTCATGTCACTCAAAAGTTGCTAAATAACACACTAGCTGAGTCAGGCTTATGTCAGTAACTTAAAAACCTGTAGAGTATTAATGCATGAAATTCCTGACACTTCAGGGAAAGAATAGTTCTGGGAAATAGATCATTTGCCAGGAATACATTCACTAAAATTTTAACAAAATTCTTTTTTTTTTTAAGTAGGCTTCATGACCAGCACTGAGCCCCAAGGCAGAGCTTGAGTTCACCACCCTGAGATAAGACCTGAGCTGAGATCAATAGTCAGATGCTTAACAGACTGAACCACTAAGGTGCCCCTGAAAAAAAAAATTCTTAATGAGATGCTCAGAAAACCCTCTTCCTATTCAGACCAGCTAAAGCAGTGATTCTCAACTGCAGGTGCTTTTGCTGACTCTCCCCTGGACATTTGACAATTTTTAGAGACTTTTGATTGTCACAACTTTGAAGGGTTGCCTGGGGGTTGGGGGGGTGAGTTCTATTGGCATGTAGTGGGTAGAGGTCAGGAACACTGCTAAACATCCTGCAGTGCACAGGACAGCCCTCCACAGCAAAAAAAAAAAAAAAAAAAACCTTGTCCAAAACGTCTTCATTGCTGCTGTTCAGAGATTCTGAACTAAAGCAATAACCCAAGGCTTTTCTATACTACCCAGTGGGACTTCTCCTTTGTATCTTTATACCTATTTACTTTTGTTTATGCTTAAGCTTTGACATGTCTATTATTCTTCATTTTTAAAAATCTTTAAAGTTTATTTGTTGAGAGAGAGAGCACGCACACTGGAGAGGGACAGGGAGAGAAGGAGAGAGAATCCCAGGCAGGCTCTATGCTGTCAGCCTGTCGCAGGGTTCAAACTCACGAACTGCAAGATCATGACCTGAGCTGAAACCAAGAGTTCAACTCTTTTTTTTTTTTATTTCTGAGAGAGAGAGACAGCGTGAGCAGAGGAGGGTCAGAGAGAAGAGGGAGTTACAGAATCTGAAACAGGCTCCAGGCTCTGAGCTGGCTGTCAGCACAGAGCCCGACGTGGGGCTCAAACTCACCAACTGTGAGATCACGACCTGAGCTGAAGTCGGACGCTCAACCGACTGAGCCACCCAGGCGCCCCTATTCTTCCATCTTTATATTTTGGTACTTATCATGAACTTCTCTGATATTTTATTATTCCCCTGGGGCCATATGACTTAATTTTTCTTTTCTTTTTTCTTCATTTACTTGGAAAATTTGATTTTTTTTGAATGGGTAATATATTCATAGAACTCAACAATCAAAACAGTATTGACATATATGTTGAGATATTTGTTTCCACTACTTCCACAGTTAATAACTTTTCGTGGTTTTTTGTGTATCTTTACTGGGTTTCCTTACGCAAATCAAGTAAGTACAATTGCCTACTGGTGTATTTCTCCCCTTTCTTACATAAGAAATAGTATAGTAAAATGCACTCTTCATCTTGCATTTTCATTTAACAGTATATTCTGGCTATCTTTCCATATCACTCCACAGATATCTTTCAAATTCTTTTCTACAGCTGCGTTGTATGGCTATACCACTGCAAAGATTTTCCTAGTTTGGTTATTTGGAAGGATTCACCAGACTCCACAGACTATCTTCACATAGGCTTGTGTTTAAAAGCAAAAGAGGGGCACCTGGGTGGCTCAGGGGGTTCAGCATTTGACTTCAGCTCAGGTTATGACTTCCCGGTCTGCGGATTCAAACCCTGAGTTGGGCTCTGGGCTGACAGCTCAGAGCCTGGAGCCTGCTTTGGATTCTGTGTCTCCCTCTCTCTCTGTCCCTCCCCCACCTGCTCTGTCTCTCTCACTCTTAAAAATGAATAAATGTTAAAACAAAGAAATTAAAGGCAAAGGATACGGTACAGCGAGAGAGATTACAGGCAAGTACAGGAGGACAGAGAGACATCACCAGTGCCAGCTCCCCAACGGCCCATATTTGCATACATGGCGTTGTGTCCCCAGTTCAATCCACCAAGGTCTGTGAGAGGAATCTTGTTTACAGAAAGCACAAAGAAGAAACTCTTAAGAGAACCCCTTTAAATAAGCAAGCCAGGTTTGTCAGACCCACAAATCCAGCTGCAAACTCTCAGTAAAAAAAGTAACCCTAGGGGTCTCCAGGGAGAATTTCAGACCTGAGTCAGCACATCATAAACTGATCAAGAGTCAAACACCAAATATCCAGAAGTAAGGCAGAGGAAGGAGCATTGAAAATCCTCTCCTCTGTTAAAGCAAGGTGAACACTGAAAAAATGGTCAGAATTAACTATTTCAGAACTCTGGGAAATAGCCAAAATCTTGCAGCAATCCGGGGGGTGTTTGTTCAAAAATAAACAGCCCGGGGTGCCTGAGTGGCTCAGTCGGTTGAGCGTCCAACTTTGGCTCAGGTCATGATCTTGCACTTCATGGGTTCGAGCCCCGTGTCGAGCTCTGTGCTGATGGCTCAGAGCCTGGAGCCTGCTTCAGATTCTCTGTCTCCCTCTTTCTCTGCCCCTCCCTTGCTTGCGCTCTGTCTCTCTGTCTCCCAAAAAGTAAATAAATATTTTTTAAAAAATAAACAGCCCAATCTCAGTTAAAAAGAAACAAACCCGAGCTTTATAACATTCTATCTTGCTTTATTCTCATTTCCTTCTCAGCTCTGCAGTAGCCTTAAAAATCAACAGCCTGCTGTCATGGTGCCACCCAGTAGCCTGGCCGCCACTGAAAGGAGTATAAAGTCCCTTAAAAGACCTTTAAAGCCTCGTTCTCAGAGAATGCCTGGTGATTGCCTGGAAGACTGTGCTCTCAAGGCTATCTTTATTTGACCGGCTTCACAGTTCAGCCTGTATGAACTGCCTTTCCTACGGGGCACTGGTTGAAAATAACCATAGGCAATTGTTTAATATCGCAACTGCATGAGGTGGGCAAAGAATTGAGACAAACACTAAGCTCATCAGAAAGTTTAAAAGGAAACATTCAGGAATTATATTATCTCAAGGCGGGG
>NW_027533170.1:4925398-4931520 GCF_008692635.1 Crocuta crocuta
CTCAAGGCGGGGGGTGGGGGCAGGGTTGAAAAGCTCCAACATATTCCTGAAAATCTAAAAGGCCATATGCATGCTATAGGCTGTGTACACGACTAAGGCTACTAAGGCTTCCATGCTTGGAAAAGACCCAAGAGAGCCCTCAGCACATCCAGCTTATCTTGGGGCATTGCTCAAACTGGATATCAAGCCTCAGAAAGAGTTGTCAACTGCCCAGTTGAATGTTGAAGGGATACGTCGACACCCAGACAGAGCCCCTTGGAAAACCAGGGAGGTTTAGGGCACCTGGGTGGCTCAGCGGGTTGAGCATCTGACTTCAGCTCAGATCATGATCTTACAGTTCATGGGTTCAAGCCCCGCATCAGGCTCTTGACTGTCAGTGCAGATCCCACTTCGGATCCTCTGTATTCCCCTGTCTCTGCACCCTTCCTGCTCTCTCTCTCTCTCTCAAAGATAAATAAAAACATTTTTAAAACTTCTTTAAAAATGGGAGATTTACTGATTCCAGGTATTCAAGGGACTCTCTGTCTACCCATTAGCTACCTCTAACCTAATGAACAAAGACATTAAGTAGCCACCAAAACAAAGAATACAGACTTTACTGAATTAGTTCAGAAGAGCCTCTAAGCATAGAAATGACAACAACCATAATCAACAACAACAAACCCTGAAGGGGCAAGAGATCTTAGACTTGTCATATTATTTAAAAAATGTTTCCAACAACAAAAAAATTATGAGACATGCAAGGAAACAAAAATGTATGCCCATACACAGAGAAAAGTCATCAATAGAAAATGCCCCTGAGTACTTTCAAACACTGGGTTTACTAGACAAACCTTTAAATAAAGTTAAATGAACCAAAAGAAACCATGTCTAAAGAGCTAAATGGAAGTAGGAGAATTATATCTCATCAAATACAAAATATCAATAAAAAGATTAAGATCTAAAAAAATGAATCAAACAAAAATTCTAGAGCTGAAAGTACATTAACAGAACATTTAAAAATCCCTAAAGGGCCTTCATGGCAGTTTTTTTAATCAGAAAGGAAGAAATAATCAATGAAATTGAAGATAGGCTAAATGAGATTATTCAGTTTGAGTAACATATGAAAAAAAGAATGAAGAAAAATGAAGAGGGCTTAAGAGAACTAATGTACACATTGTGGAAGTTCCAGCAGAATAGCAAGAGAAGGGAGCAGAGACATTACCTGAAGAAATAATGTCCAAAAATTTCCCCCAATTTTTTGCAAGATTAGAATCTATAAATCCAACAAGATCAACAAATTGCAAGTAGGATAAACTCAAAGAAATCCATACCAAGACACATTGTAATCAAACTGTCAACAACCAAGGACAAAGAGAATTCTACAAGCCACAAGAGAGATTTTTCACATACAAGGAATTCCCATTAAGACTACTGGCTGTCTTTTCATCAGAAATCTTGGAGATGAGAAGGTTCATCTATTCAAAGTGCTGGGAAAAAAAAAATCCCTGTCAACGATAATTCTATATCCAGCAAAACTGTTCTTCAAATTGAGGGAGAAATAAGACATTCCCATATAAACAAAAGCTGAGGGGGTTTGTAACCACTAGACCTACCCTTCAAGAAATACTAAGAAGAGTCCAAGGACATTGGGCAGTAACCCGAGGAAGAAATAAAGATCTCTGATAAAGGTAAACAGATGGGCAATTATAAAAGCTAATATTATTGTAATTTTTGATTTGTAACTCCATTTTTAAATTCTCCATGTGATTTAAAAGACAAGGCATAGAGGTGCCTGGGTGGTTCAGTAGGCTGAGCATTTGACTTCGGGTCAGGTCATGATCTCACAGTTCATGAGTTCAAGCCTCACATTGGACTTGCTGCTGTCAGTGCAGAGCCTTCTTCGGATCCTCTATCTACCTCTCTCTGCCTCTCCTCTACGAGTGCTCTGTCTCTCTCAAATATAAACAGTTTTTAAAAAGACAAAGGCATAAAAACAAGTATTAATTTATGTTATTGAACACACAATGTATAAAGATGTGATCTGTGACATCAGTAACAGGAGGGGGGATTGCGTTCTATGGGAACAGAGTCTTTGTACGTTACTGAAGTTAAGTTTATATAAATTCAAATTAGATTGATATGACTTTAGAATGTTAAATAAATGTAATCCCACTTGAAATTACACAGAAAATCTTTAGATTATACACATAAAGAAATGAGAAAGGAATCAAAATATTTCCATCAATTATCAACTAAACACAAAAGAAGGCACTAATGGGAGAAATGGAAAAAATTCTAAGGCATATAGAAAACATACAGCAAAATTGCAGAACTGAATCCCTCCTCATAGCAATTTCTTTAAATGTAAATGAATTACAATTTGCAACCAAGAAATAGAGATAGGCAGAATAATTTCTTTTTTAAACATGACTTAGCTATCTGTTGTCTACAAGAGACTCATTTTAGATCCAAAGACATAGGTTCAAAGTGAAAGAAGGGAAAACAATATTCCATGCATATAGTAACCAAAAGAGAACTGAACTGGCTATACTAATATCAGACAAAATAGACTTTTAATCAAAAAAGTTTATAAGAGAAAAAGGGTATTACCAGTAAAAAGTTAAATACAGTTAATATGTAAGAATTATAGACATTTATACATCTATAACATATACTTAAAATACATAAAGCAAAAATTAACAAAGTTGAAGGGAGAACTAGACAGTTCTACAATAATATTCTATAATGATAGTTGGAGACTTCAGTATCCCACTTTCAATAATGGATAGATCAACCAGATAGGTAATAAGGAATTAGAAACTTGAACAATATAAGAAACCACCTAGACCTTATAGTTCTATACACAACATTCCACCCAAACAACAGCAGAATACCCATTCTTCTCAAGCACACCTGAGATTTCTCCATGGATAGGCCATATGTTATGTCAGAAAACAAGTCTCAATTAATTTAAAAGAAAGACTTTTTTTTTTCTGAACACATCTTTTCTGAATATAGCAAGATAAAGTCAGAAATAAATAACAGAAAGAAAATTGAAAAATTCACAAATATGTGGAAATTAAACAACACAAATCTCAAACAACCAATGGGTCAATACTCAGAGGGCATTGATAGCTATAAATGTCTATATTAAAAAAGGATAAAGATAGCAAATCGGTAACCTAAATTTATACCTTAAAGAATTAGAAAAAGAAGAGCAAACTAAAGTTGAAAATAGGAAGTAATAAAGATTAGAGTGGAGATAAAGAAAATAGAGAATAGAAAAATAATACAGAAAATCAATGGAAATAAATATGGTTCTTGGAGAGGGATCAACAAAAGTGACAAACCATTAGTTAGACTGACAAAGAAAAAGAGAAGACACAAAAAAATGAAAACAGAAATGAAAGTGAAGACATTACTATCAGCNCGGTTCTTGGAGAGGGATCAACAAAATTGACAAACCATTAGACTGACAAAGAAAAAGAGAAGACACAAAAAAATGAAAACAGAAATGAAAGTGAAGACATTACTATCAGCTTTAAGAGATCAAGAGGAATATCACAGAAAATATATGCCAATTGCCATATGGCAATTTTATGCCAGCAAATTAGTTAACTCAAAAAAATGGACAAATTTTCTCAAATACACAAATTAATTAAGCTGACTCAAAAAGAGATAGAAAATCTCAACAGACTATAACAAGTAAAGAGATTGAGGGGCTCCTGTGGCTCAGTCAGTTAAGCTTCCAACTTCAGCTCAGGTCACGATCTCATGGTCCATGAGGTCAAGCCCTGCATTGGGCTCTATGCTGACAGCTCAGAGCCTGGAGCCTGCTTGGGATGCTGTGTCTCCCTCTCTCTCTGCCCCTCCCCTGCGAGCTCTCGCTCTCTCTCTCCTCTCTCTCAAAATTAAATAAACATTAAAACAATTTTTTAAAGAGACTGAATATGTAACGAAAAGCCTCCCCTAAAAAGTCCTGAACCAGATGGCTTCACCAGTGAGTTCCACCAATATTTAAAGAATTAAAACCAATCTTACTTAACTCTTCAAAAAACATTATAAATACTTTATAACAGAACTACAATGATTAAAAAGCCAAATAAAGACATCATAAGAAAAGAAAATTAAAAACTAATGTCTTGGGGCACCTGGGTGGCTCAGTTGGTTGAGCGTTAGACTCTTAATTTCAGCTCAGGTCATGATCTTGTGGTTTGTGGGATCCAGCTCCAAGTAGGGCTCCGTGCTGATGGCATGGACCCTGCTTGGGATTCCTTTTCTCTCTCTGTCCTTTCCCCACTTGCACACATAATCTCTCTCTCTCAAAATAAATAAACATTAAAAAATCTAAATCTTTATGAATATAGATGCAAAATTCTCCAGAAAATATTAGTAAATAAAATTGAACAGAGTTAAAAGGATTATTAATCATGACCAACTGGAATTTTGGACCCATAATGGAAGGGTGGTTCAACGCAAGAAAATCCATCAACACATTAATAGAGCAAGGGGGAAAATGACATGATCATTCAATTGATAAATTGATACAGAAGAAAAGCGTCTGACAGAGTACAACCTCTTATTTATAAAACTTTTATTGATAAATCTTCTCAGAACACTAGGAATAGAAGGAAAGTTACTCACCATGATAAAGAATATTTATGAAAAACCCACAGCTGACAACATATTCAACAGTGAAAGACTGAATACTTTCTCCCTTGAGATCAGGAACAAGACAAGCATTTTCTTTTATTGCTGCTATTTGCCATTTTACTGCAAGTTCTAGCCAGAGCAATTAGACAAGAAAAAATAAAAGTAACCTAAATTGGAAAGAAAGAGATAAAATTATCTCTACTTGTAGAAGGCATGATCCTATATATAGAAAATCCCAAACAATTCACGTGAAAGATATTATAGCTAAAAAATGAACTCAGCAAAGTTACAGGATATAAGATCAACACACAAAAATCAGTTCTGTTTCTATATGCCATCAATGAACAGTCTGAAAGGAAATTGGGCAAGCAATTCTATTTAAAATAGCATCTAAAAGAATCAAATACTTAGGAATAAATCTAACCAAGAAGGTGAAAGATGTATATGATGAAACTATAAAACATTGCTGAAACTAATTAAATAAAACCTAAATAAATGGAAAGACATTCCATATTCATCAATAGGAAGACTTAACATTGTTAAGATGTTAATGTCACCCAAAGTGACATATAGATTCAACACAATCCTTATCGAAATTCCAACAGCCTATTTCACAGAAATAGAAAAGCCAATCCTTAAATTCAAATGATTTACAAATGGCCCCAAACAGCCAATGTAATTTTTAAAAAGTTGATGGACAAACACTCCTTGGCTTTGAAATTTAAAACAAAGCTAAAGTAATTAAAACAGTGTGGCACTGTCATAGGGATAATTATATAGACCAATAGAATAAAATAGAGAGCCCAGAAATGAACTTTTGTATATGGTCAGTTGATTATTATGTTTCTTTAGAGGGAGATAGAGAGCACTAGGGAGGGGCAGAAGGAGAGGAAGAGAGAGATTCTTAAGCAGGCTTCAGGCCCAGAGCGGAGCCTGACACGGGGCTTGTGAGATCAAGACCTGAGCCAAAATCAAGAGTTGGATGCTCAACCAACTGAACCACCCAGGTGCTCCTGGTCAGTTGATTTTTGATAAGTGTGCCAAGACTATTCAATGGGGGAAGGACAGTCTTTTCAACAACTGGTGCTAGGAAAACTGGATATCCAGGCACAAAATAATGAAACTGGAAACTTACTTTACACCATCTAAAAAAAATAAACTCAAAATGGATCAAAGACCAAAATGTAAAAGCTAAAAACATAAAACTTGTAGAAGAAAACATTGGAGAAAATACTTATGACATGGGATTTGATGATGACTTCATGAATGTGACATCAAAAACACAGACAACAGAAGATATTTAATTGGACATAATCAAAATTAAGTACTTTTGTGCATTAAAAGATACTATCAAGAAAGCAAAAGACAACCTATAGAATGAGAATATTTGGAAATTATATATCTGATAAGGTATTAACAAACCTTATATGTAATATAATATATTATATATTAATAATTATATCATTTATTAATAAAATGGCTTTAGT
>NW_027533170.1:4931973-4956900 GCF_008692635.1 Crocuta crocuta
AATATAGCTATAGTGATTAATATTAATATAATTATGTTACATATTAATAATTATATTATAATTTAATTATAAATTAATATGATGTTAATAATTCATGACAATATTAATCTTATTTTATTATATAAAAACAACTCCTATGATTCAACAACAAAAAACAAGCAACCCAATTCAAAAATGGGAAAATGACTTGAATCAACATTTCTCTAAAGACAGACAAAGGGTCAAATAAGCACATAAAAAGAAGCCTCACATCATTACTCATGCAAATTAAAACCACAATGAGATATAATTTCATAGCCATTAGGATTGCTACAATAGAAAAAAAGGAAACTAAGTGTTGGCAAGGATGTGGAAAAACTATCATGCATTACTGGTGGGAATGTAAAACAATGTAGCCTCTGTGGAAAACAGTTGGGTGGTTTCTCAGAAGATTTAACACATTAAACATATATGGTCACATTATCATATGACCAAGCAAATCCTACTCCTATTATATCCATAATAATTGAAAACAGGAAATGAAAAAGACATTTGTATACCAGTGTTCATAGTAACATTTCTCACAACACCCAAAACGTAGAAACAACCCAAATATCCATCAACAGATGACTGTATAAACAAAATGTGGTGTATACATACAATGGAATATTATTCTGCCATGAAAAGGATTGAAATTTTGATATATGCTATATGGATGGAATTTGAAAGCATGCTTAGGGAAGTAAGCTGACACAGAAAACTAAATATTGTATGATGGTATGAGGTTATATGATATACCTGGAAGAGGCAAACACACAGAGACAGAAGATAGGTTTGACATTATCAGGGCCTGGAGTGAGGGGAAAGGGAGAATTATTGTTTAAAGGGTTAAAATTTTTTGTTGAGATTGATGAAAAACTTTTAGGTTTAGATAGTAGTAATGCTTACACAACAGTGTGAATGTATTTAATGCCACTGAGTTATACACTTAGAAATGGTTAAAATGATAAAGATCATGATATATATATCATATACACACATATATATGTATCATATCATATACATCATATATATATCACCATTAAAAATAGACTGTAAGTATAAGCACAATAGTAAGATTTTATTATTAATAATGATCAAGATCTATTGCTTATTAAAATCCAGGAATATACAGACAGCATAAGGTTAAAAGTTATTATCACTCTCTTGGTGTTTTAGTCCATGAATGTTTGTTTATAATTGTATGTATTGATTTGGAAACGTAACAGTTGAGCTTCTAGGGGAAAATATATGAATCTTTTTGGAAAAAATAAATATTATGTTGGAATAAAAGACTAGAAGAGGGGTGCCTGTGTGGCTTAGTCAGTTGAGGGCCCAATTCTTGATACTGACTCAGATCATGATCCTAGGGTCATGGGATCAAGTCCTGAGTCAAGCTCCAAGCTGAGCATGTAGCCTGTTTAAGATTCTCTCTCTCTCCCTCTGCCTCTCTCCTCTGCTCAATCTCTCTCTCTCTCAAAAAAAAAAATAAAAAATAAAAAAGGACCAGGAACACCTGGGTGGCTCAGTTAGTTAAGCATCCAACTCTTTGTTTTAAAGGTTTTCTTTTAACGTTTTTGAGAGAGAGAGAAAGCAGGTGGGGGAGGGGCAGAGAGAGAAGGAGACACGACACAGAATCCGAAGCAGGCTCCAGGCTCTGAGCTGTCAGCACAAACCCTGATGCAGGGCTTGAACCCATGAACCATGAGATCATGACCTAATCTGAAGTCAGACACTTAATCGACTGAGCCACCCAGGTGCCCAGAAGCATCCAACTCTTGATTTTGGTGCAGGTCACCATCTCATGGTTTGTGAGATCGAACCCCATACAGCTGCTGACAGTGCAGAGCCTGCCTGAGAGTCTCTGTCTCCCCCTCTCTCTGCCTCTCCTTCACTTGCGTTTCCCACCCTCTCAAAATAAAGAAACATTTTTAAAAAGACCAGAAGAATTGAGAAAAAAGAAAGAAAACATTACCAGCATCCCCTAGAAACCTTGCTACAATTCCCTCCTGATGGTAAACTCTCCTTCTCCCTAAAACTACTGTCTTCTTAGTTTTACAGTATTCACTTTGTTTTCTGTGTTATTTTACCACCTGTATGTGCATCTCTAATCTAATATTAGTTTTTACTGTTTTTAGACTTTATATAGAAAAGAACATTAATATGTACTCTTTGATGTCTGGCTTTTTCGGTTCAATATTATGTTTGTGAGATTTATGTGTGATGATGCATTTAACTTTTGCTTTATTCTTAATTCTTAATGGAATTTCTGGTATTCCGTTGTATGCATATACCAAGATTTCTCCATTCCACTATTGATAGATGTTTGAGTTAATTTTAATAAGGAACTATTATGAAAAATGGTGCTATAAGTACTCTTGTATATATGTCTTCTGGCATACATTTTTGTTGAATATATATCTAGGAATGACATTATTAAACCATACAAGATGCATGTACCTTCAATTTAATTGGAGGATGAAAGGTACTAGTGGTACCAATCGACACTCTTTAACAGCTGTGTGAAGAGTTTCCACTCTTCAATAGCTTTGCTAATACATAATATTATCCATCTTGTAAATTTTAGCTGTTTTGGTATGTGTGTGGTTTCAATTTTCGCTTCTTTGATTCACAACGAAGCTAAGGGCTTTTTCACATAATAATTCGATCTTTGGATTTCCTCATTTGTGGAGTGCTTATTCAAGGGTGTTGCACGTTCTTCTATTGGTGGTCTTTTTTTTTTTTTACTGACTCTATATTTTTTCGATATGAGTCTTTGCTGGATATATATGTCACATACATGACATTAAAGCAGGATAGAAATAACTGAAGAGAGAATAGTAGCCTTCCAGGAAGAGAGAAATTTCCTTTCAACTATTTTCTTTGGAAATTCCAAATTGTAGCCTTTTCTTACAGAGCTTGGTTGGGGTATCAGTCTCTAGACTACTTTTGCTGTCTGTTACTAAGTCCTGCTTACATGTGTCTAAGCTAGCTTTAAAGGAGTCAGTATTTACCATCCGTGGTCCTCAGGTTTAGGATTTTGGCTGAATGCATGCGGTGACCATGAAAATGTATCTTTCAGATCTCAGGCAAGAGAGAGTGCAGTTGACTGACAGCTCCAGCTGCAGCTATGAGACACCCCCATTTCCGTTCCTATGCTGAGGCCACACCTCTCTAGGCTCCTCCAGGCCAATGAATGACTGAGTGTAGCAGGGATGTTAATGAAGACCCGGGGAAGGACTAGGCTGATAGACAACTTTGGCTGAAAAACTTCCCATTGGTCTGATGGAAACTTTCTTAACCCGGGGCTCTAGTCTGAGACTCTTCTTATCCGGCCCTCCTCTTCCCTCCCTCCAACGGAAAAAGTCACACCAGCATCACAGCCTTCACTGAAGGCTGACCCACCTCCTCTGGCTCCATACCCTTGCCCTCGGAGTTAGTTCCCCGAGCAAATCCTTTCCACATCTAATCCATCTTTGAGTCCCTTGGACCACCCACACTAGCACATGATAGAAAAAATCCTGTTTAAAATTAGGTTACCCATGCTCACTTCGGCAGCACATGTACTAAAATTAGCATAGCCCCTGTGGCAAGGACGACACGCAAATTTGTGGTGTTCCATATTTAAAGATTAAATAAATAAATAAATAAATAAAATTCTGTTACAAGTTTGTCAGTATACACATGGGATTTTTTTTATCTTCATAATTCAAACATTATTGCTGTTGTGTTTAAGAGCAAGCCTCTTTCATTAATTTTTTAAAAATGTTTATTTATTTTGAGAGAGTGTGTGGGTGCATCCACTAGTGGGGGAGGGGCAGGAAAAAAGGCAGAGAGAATCCTAAGCCCAGGCTCTGGCTGCCCATGGCGGGGCTCGATCTCACCAACCATGAGATCATGACCTGAGCGGAAATCAAAAGTCACACGTGCTTAACAGACCAAGCTACCCAGGCGCCCCTCTCCTTATTTTTATCTTAGGTAATTTTTCTCTGTAGCTCTTGGAGAATTTATCAAGTGTTTTCTTCCCACAACACAGCTGCACAAAAGGAAAAATCTCAGTATTGAGACTTAGGTAAGGACAGTATCCAGGCTTTGTATTGAGAAAGATATTTGACCAAGTAGAGAGTGAAATCAAGAGTTGCACACACTGACGGATGGTGACAGTGGCTCTAATTCAGGGCTGTATTCCAGGAGCCTGAAACAGTCTCCACTCTCGGCCCCACCCCACCCCCCAACAGACCACTGTGTCTCATCTAAGGAGTGATAGCAGAGTTCTAGCTGATTGGGTATTGTAGTCACAAGCTGGGAGAGGGTGCACCAGGCACTCTCTTGAAATGCTGTTTTACAGAGGCCTCCACCCCATCACTTACAGTCTTATATGAGACACACGTGCAGATAGTTCTCTTCCCTACCGAACATGAAAGGCATTTGTCACAAAAACCGCGAACTGAGCATTAATGAAACACTGAGCACGGCACCCTCACAGCCTATTATGTTCAATAAATGTTTGTGGAATTAAAGATGAGATCCAGTTAGTTCCCAAGGATTTAAGTTCTCTTATTACTCTGTCATATGGTATATATCTTAGGTAATTTCACTAAGTTAATGTGTTTAAAATAAAGATTGACTGTGTGTACATCAACCCCCGTTCCTAAATTGGAAAACACATTGCCTCACTTTGGCAGTTCATATATAATAATTGAGAACGAACTGTAAAGAAGAGAATGGTAAAGCCGTGAATGTTTTTTTTCCTCCGGAGTCTGTTGCACAGTCTGGCGTGGGAACTAGATGTATGGAAAACTGTCACTTAAAAAAAAAAGGAGAGGAGGAAAAACACATGAAGGAGAAAACCAATCTACTAAAAAACATACATTCAAATTGGTGCTCAATTCTTTGTTTCTCCAGCTAGCCATTTAATTACATAAAATCAAATAAAGGTGCTTTTCAATAAAATACTGTGGTCACCTGTTTGTTTAGATGGGAAGTCAGGGATTACAAGAGAGCTTCTCAGGCATGTTTGTGCAAAATGGCCAGTTGTCACATGTTACTTCCAGATGAGCCCTGAAGAGTTAGTTAAGGGTTAGGCTAAGCTGCTGTAACAAAGGGGTCCAGAAAGAGCAGTGGTTCCTGCAAAACAGAAGTTTACTCTTTCACAGGATCGTCCAGAGGTAAGTGGAGGATCCAAGATGGGTAGGTGGCTCCTTTCCATGACATTACCCATCCCCCAAGCGGGTCATCCTTGTCCGCGCACTCAGCACTGGACGGCGGGCACCACATCAACAGCCCGGCCCCATGAAGGGAAGAGACAGAAAGTGGAGGGCAAGTGTTTTCTTTTAGGACACAAATGTGTTGCACATGTCTTCTTTGTTCATATTCCAACGGTTAGGAAGTCATATGGCTGTATCTAGCTCTAAGGAACACGAGATTTGTCTCTAAAATTCTATAGAAGGATTTATGTTATTAAAAGGAGGAAAGAACAGATATTGAAGACAATTAGCCGTTTTGCCATACTTGGGGGAAAAACAGTTTAGTGCAGTCATTCTTGCCTCAGGATTTATATAAAATACAAAAAGGAAGCAGCCACAAAGCTACAGTTCAAAAAAAATGCTGTGCAGTGCCAAACATTATTTTTATCTAAGGATACACAGAAATCACTCACAGTGTGGTTATCATTTGTCACATTGTTTATGAGCCATAGGAAAGCAATGAAGTTCACCCCAAAAGGAAGGCTCAGATCTGCCAACTACATCTTCGCTTCTCCAGGGTTCTAAAATTACCACTCCACCCCATTTCCTATGCCGTGAGAAGGCAAGAGTTTTACTGAGCACTGTCCTATAATTGGCATCTCGCTCAGCCTGCTCAGAGGCCAGAAGGCTCTTAGTCAGCATCAAGTGAAGCTTCAGCATTTACATAAGCCAGGATCCCCATACAAAAGCAAAACAGGGAAGGTTCTGGAGTAAGATAGAGAACTGAACAGTAGGCTAAGAGTTGGATAATTTCATTTTCCTTCCTGGTTCTATTACGACCTCAGTAGGAAGCTTTCTGGTGGAGTGACAGTATCAAAATAAGATCAAGAATAATAAAATAATATTTTTGGTTCCCATATCCTGGAAGCATCTCATCAGTGGCCAAAGACAAATTCATAGGTAGCAAAGGCTAAGGTCAGCAGAGATTTCATAATGATCTATTTTGCTCCTGTACCAGCTTTTTGGACACAGACTGGTATCTTGGGCAAATTATTCTCCGTTTCCCAGCACCTAATTCAATTCTTGCCTTGTTCTCTGCTGTAGGAGGCTGATCTTTGCTAACTGCATCAGCCAGCCTCTCTTGACCTCTGAGTCCAGTTGAGTTTGACTCGTGGGAGGCTTCATCAAGAGATCAAAAAGCAGAGAAAGGTTGAGATACTCCTCCCTGACTCCTTCTGGACCTCAGCTCTGTGATTCTGGAAGGGGCTGAGCCTGTCTGTGACCTCAGCTCCTGTGGAGCAGTTCTCTTGCACAATCCAGCTCTCTCCAGGGGCTGGTAGAACCATTTCCTCTTGCCCCTTGGGCTCCAAGTGTGGCAATGACTTCTCACTGTTGCTGATCTCTGGGTGTCTGATGATTCCTTTTTGCTTCCTTAATCATGTCCATGCCTCCAGAAACAGCCGCTTTGCTAAATTCCCTCCAGTTAAACCCATGGATTGTGCAATATGTTTTCTGTTGGGACCCAATACGACCATTTAATCAGGAATATATGTCCTAGGAAACAGACTCTTGAAATGTGACTATGGGATTGAGCAGCTCACATATTTCAAGAGCACATGAATAGCCTCCTTTATGGGACAGTGCTTACTCAGATTTTCACCAATGGCAGCACAGGATGGATTACAGGTAGCAAGCAAGGCACTGAGAGATGGAAGGGCTGTAGGAATGAGCTGTGATGGTGCCAATGGTGATTATGAGGGTTATGGGTTATTATGGTTCTTCTGACTGCCCGAGGAAGAACCAAAAAGCAAAAACTAAATGTAAGGCTTTAAATTCCCATTCCAAGGTATACGTGAACATTCAGAAAGCTTCTATGGTTACTCTAAAGATGTCCCGGGGCACCTGAGTGCCTCAGTCAGTTGAGCATCCGACTTTGGCTCAGGTCATGATCTTGTGGTTGGTGGATTCAAGCTCCGCATTGGGATCTGTGCCGACAGCTCAGACCCTGGAGCCTGCTTCACATTCTACATCTCCCTCTCTCTGCCCTTCCCCCACTTGTGAGCTCTCGCTCTCCCTTTCTCTCTCAAAAATAAATAAATATTTAATAAAGAAAGAAAGAAGTCCCTTATCTCATCTCACATCATACAACCATCTCATGGTCATATGCAGACCAGCATAGTTTGAACTAGGCTTATAGTTGCTACATCAGTTAAATGGGCAACCCCGGAGCTCTATCTGGCGTTTAAGGATCCGCTTTCATCGGTCCATATGCTCCCTGGTCAGACCCCAGCCACCAAAATGGTGAAGCAGATTGAGAGCAAGTATGCTTTTCAGGAAGCCTTGAACAGTACAGGGGAAAAACTTGTAGTAGTTGACTTCTCTGCCACGTGGTATGGACCTTGCAAAATGATCAAGCCCTTCTTTCATTCTCTCTCTGAGAAGCATTCCAACGTGGTGTACCTTGAAGTAGATAGACATGGATGACTGTCAGGATGTTGTTTCAGAGTGTGAAGCCAAATGCATACCAACCTTCTAGTTTTTTAAAAAGAGACAGAAGGGGGCGCATGGGTGGCTCAGTCGGTTAAGCATCCGACTTTGGCTCAGGTCATGATCTCATGGTTCAGGGGTTTGAGCCCTCCGTCAGGCTCTGTGCTGATGACTAGCCTGGAGCCTGTTTCAGATTCTGTCTCTCTCTCTCTCTCTGACCCTCCCCTGCTCACACTGTCTTTCTCTCTCTCTCAGAAATAAATAAAACATTTTAAAAAATAAATAAATAAAAAGGGACAGAAGTTGGGTGAATTTTGTGGAGCTAATAAGGAAAAACTTGAAACTACCATCAATGAGTTAATCTAATTATGTTTTCTGAAAACACAGCCAGCCATTGGCTGTTGAAAACTTGGAAGTTTTTTATTTACAAAAAGGAAAGATCAAGTATGAAGACTATATACCCAACTGCCATCTGATTATAAATGACAATAAAATATTAATTCTGCCCTTTTTTAAAAAAAATAAATAAAATAAATGGGCAACCCCACCAGGTCTGTAAATTCTAAGGTAAGGGCATCGTTTGGAAGAGTGGGATGCTGAGATGGGGCATGGGGATATTTGGAGCCAGGCAAAGCTGAGAATTTCTAACCATCAGTTGGAAGCAGCCCTACACCCTGAGGAAACAGCCTCCTCTTGTGGAAACACCTTTGGGCTTCATCTGGAGCAGATGCCCTCTAAAGAGGTACTTATTCTCAGGCTTCACCCACTCACTTCTCATTGCCCTCAGGCAATGCCCTCACTGAGACCCTAAATGAGGGCTAAGAGGAAGAAGTGCTCTATTTCTTCTCCAGGAAGAGAGCCCGCACATCTAGGATCTTCCAATTCCCTCAGAAGCTTGGGGAGCATATATGTGATTAGATTCTAAGGGTGTTAGACCAAATACAGCAAAACCTTGGTTTGTGCACATAATTTGTTCTGGAAACCCGCTTGTAATCCAAAGCACTTATCTATCAAAGTGAATTTCCTGATAAGAAATAATGATTATTGGTTCCACAACCCAAAAATATTCATATAAAAAGGATTACAATACTATAATATAATACAAAATAATAAAGTATTGTATCCTATAATAAAATACAAAATATAAAGAAAAATAAACCCTCACTTACTTCCAAAAATCTTCATGGCTGGTGTGAGAAAGACAAAAGAGAGAAGGGTTATTACGTAGGCTGGCTTTCGCTATTACTAACAGATGTTGACTACAATACAATTTTAAAAAACTCTTGACATCTACTGTATTTCATGTAACTGGCAATAAGGCAGCAGAGGAGAGGATCTATATCTGCAGACAGTCTGACCTAGAATGAAACAAAGCATTCCTAAGCTCACTATTGTAGGGAAAAGCAAAGGACTGTCCATAGGTGCTTTGAAGTGACAAAAAATGCAGTAGTGACATCTTCCAACCTGAAAAATTGCTGATTTCTGCCAATCCCTGCAGCCAGAGACCAAGCATCCAAACATGGGAAATGATCATCCACAATCCTACAGAGAGAGAGAAAGAGAGAAGAACCATTGGCTCAGTTATGATCCTGTGATGTTCAACATCACATACTACTTGTATTGCAAGACATTGCTCGTTTATCAAGTTAAAATGTATTAGAAACGTTTGTTCATCTTGCAGAACACGCACAGAACAAGTTACTTACAATCCAAGGTTTTACTGTATAAGTTTGAATCAGGTCAAATTTCTTGATATTGGTGCTCTCATTGAAGGCTCCATGTTTAATATGTTAGCTTGAAGAGCTGGACTGGAATTAACTGGATCCTAAACTCAGCAGTAGCCTACAGTCAGTGACCCTGATGTGTCAGAATTAGGGCAGTGGTTTCAACCCTGGATGTGCATTAGAATCACCTCAAAGTTGGGCATCTGGGTGGCTCAGTTGGTTAAGGGTCTGACTTTGGCACAGGTCTTGATCTCACATTCCTTGAGTTCGAGCCCCACGTTGAGCTCTGTGCTGACAGCTCTGAGCCTGGAGCCTGCTTCAGATTCTGTGTCTCCCCCTCTCTCTCTGCTCCTCCCCTGCTCGTGCTCTGCCTCTCCCTCTCTCAAAAATAAATTAACATTTTAAAAAATTTAAAGGAAAAGAATCACCTCAAAGGTTTCAAAATAAAAACGATGCTGAGGCCCCATGCCAAGAAATATTTTTATAATTAGTCTGAGGTGGGACCCAAGCATTGGTAATTTTAAAAGTCCTCAGGTGGTCCTCATGTTGTGAACCATTGCTATAGTGGAAGGAATCAAAAAAGACCCCTGATTATAGAAACATTGGGATGGATGTGTGTGACTCACACTCCCACCTCCTAAACATACTAGTAAAACCACCCACTGACATTGCAGAGCAAAGGTCTCAAAGCTCTCAGAGGGAACAGGTGCAGACACCACAGAAAGACTAACTGATGCATGGCTCACAGCCTGTGGAGCAGATGAGGAGATTACCCCAGGTGCTCATTACAGGGGCACAATGGGTACAGCACACGCCCCCTCTGGTGTCTTGGACCAGTTGGAATACAAACATGAGCACAGGTGCGTGGGCCCACAAACATGAATAAAGCCCAAGGTCAGTGGCCGAACAGCAATAAGATGAGAGAACGGAACTGACTCCTTGTCCCACATGAGGGACAGTTGTCCAAATTCAGCATGTCAGCACCTTTCTCACAGCCTGACCTCCCATAATCTTGCAAAAGAAATGCCCCATCAGGCACAGGAAGCAATGCACTAATCAGACCTTATTTCTGCATTGGAACTCTTCAGGGCTTCTGGTCAAACCCATGTGCAGGGTGAGGGGCTAAAGAGCATCCAGAAGGAGAGAAGTGGGGACCAGGGCCCACGTGGGGTCCCAGCCTGGACTTGGAACCCCTCCCACACAGATGGGGCTGGTGGCCCCAGCTGGTCTCTGGCAACCGGGACAGAGTGGGATTGGAAACTTCAAATAAGGTGTCCCAAAGCACGTACCTTCTGAGACCTAAGCCAGAGCGAAAGCTTCCCCTGCCCAAGGGCAAGATGGTGCAGGTGCTGGGATTCCTCTTCCAGCCATGATAAAGCAACTGGAGGGGCGACTGGGTGGCTCCATTGGTTAAGAATCTGACCTCGGCTCAGGTCATGATCTCCCGGTTCATGGGTTTGAGCTCTTCATCCTGGTCTACACTGACAGCGTCGAGCCTGCTTGGGATTCTCTCTCTCTCCCTCTCTCTGCACCTTCTGCACTGTATCTTTCTATCAAAATAAATAAATAAACTTAAAAATTAATTAAAAAAAAAGTAAAGCAACTGAAACCAGACTTACTCTCTTGTGGTAAATGTTCCCCCAATCCCCGTGGTCATCAACTAGAACACTGGATAGCGTTTATGAAGCAACTCTTTTCAGGGATCCAATGACAATCAGTCCAGGGTTGGGATTCTTCTCTGAGAGAAGGGACACAAATGAAATAATGATTATGCCGCCTTCCTATCTGGAAGTTTTCTAGACTCGGGTTTGGGGATATGGAGGTACCTGGCATTAATAGACCAGAGTCTCAGAGAGGAGGGTGTTATGCAGAGAAATTTGCACAGGGATCCCTTGAACCAGTGATTGCATACTTAGCTGCACATGCAGAGAACAAAATGCCACAAAGCAGGCAAAGAACAACCAGGAA
This sequence comes from Crocuta crocuta, assembly GCF_008692635.1. Taxonomy (NCBI): domain Eukaryota; kingdom Metazoa; phylum Chordata; class Mammalia; order Carnivora; family Hyaenidae; genus Crocuta; species Crocuta crocuta. The sequence continues at coordinate 4,943,357 of NW_027533170.1, forward strand.
GCTGTAAGGTGAACAACTCCAGAGCTGACAAAATGCCGGGAGATACTTGTGTTCCAACCAGCTAGAGTGGAGAGTCCTTGGTGAACTTCAGGGCATTCTGTCAGAAACCCCTGAAAGGAAATTCCTCGACTCTAGGGCTAAATTAACACTTGAGGAGAAGCTGTTTGAGACCTGGCCTGCCAAAGCCTAATAATGAGCCTCAGCAGCACCAAGCTGATTCACAGTGAGTTAACTGTCTGCCAGAACAAAGTCACAGCTGTAAGTCTGGATCTACACTAAAGCTGGCACCAAATGCCAAGATGAGATTAGACGTGCAAGGATTTTATTAGGGGAAATGCCTGTGGAGAGGAAAACAGGCAGAAAGCCAGGGAAGAACGGAGTTATCATCAGACCTCAGTGTAAATCTAACCCCAAGTAAGGAGAGAGGGAAGGAAGTTGGGTGGAGGTGCCCCAAGCTGCCCTGAAGTCTATAGCAAGGTTGCAAAGCTGCTGGGGAGTCCTTGAGCCCAGAGATTTCCACCAGAGAGTTCTCCCTGCCTCACTCAGTGGGGATCAACCCATAGAAGGCATGGCCACCTTCCATGATGGCTTTGTAAGTGCAGCAGCTGGAGCCCTCCTTCAATTACATGCCCTGAAATTCAGCTAGGCGCCTTCTCATGGCTTCCAAAGATCTGCTGTGTAGATCTACTTTTCCACATTGTTTTGGGGACCAGCTTCCCCATCATTCCTAGGGGCTTCTCTTTCTGTGGGGAGACTCAGGAAAGAAAGATCAGAGGGAGGTACCACAGCCACTGACATGGTAGTCAATCTCAAGGCCACAATGGGTACTTATCCCCTCTCCCCTCCACTCTCTGTCCTAAATCCCCTTTGCCCTCATCAGACCTAGTGGCTTATCTGATGGTATGAACCACATCTTCGCTCAGTTTAGAGTTGCTGCACCTGTCCACTCACAAGTACACTAAGGGCAAGGAAGTACCTGCCGCCATTGTCTAAGAGCCGTCATACTCTGCCTGCTGATCATGGTCAGGGACCCCCTCCAGAAAGCTTACTTCTCTATTTGCCTGCTTGTCCCTGAGTGCAGAAGTCCAACGTGCCCCATGGCAGCATTAACTTATCATTCATTGGCAGCCTTGCTGTGCCCCCTAGGGAGCGTAGACCTCTAGGGCACCAAGATTTCTAGCCACACAGAGCCCAGAGCTGCAGAAAGGATAAAGACATTTCCCACTGAGTCACTGGAAGGAATAGTGGGTGGGGCCATTGCTGTCTACCTGTTGTACCCTCCCGAATGGAGAAAGAGTAGCATATTAGAGGTCTCTGATTTAATAAATACACTGCATTCTAAAGGGCAGCACCCAATTCTTTCATAGTATTTCCTTCAACCTTTCCACTAAGTTGTACCTAGAGAAGGCTTTTCCAGCGTCCGATAAGGTCGGCTGCCTCTAGATGGTGTGCTATGTGTTACAACCAGTGAACCTCATAATCAGAGGTCTTCTCCCACAACTTTGTCACTGTGAGGTGGGTCCCCACGTCAGATGCTATGCTGTGTGGCATACCATGTCCATGGATCAAGCATTGTAAAAGCTCCCAGATAATGATGCTGGCTGAGGCTCTGTGGGGAGTGAAGGCAAACACATACCTCAAACAGATTATGTATTCTTGTAAGAATGGACCACTGGCCTGTCAAAATAACCAGTTGCTCATAACTGCAATTGGTGCTACTTGGTCAAACCCCCAATAGTCTGTAAGCCATTTTCTTGGATTCATCTGGTTTCTGCAGAAGCCAGACTGGAATTAAAGGGAGATATGACAAGCACCACCATCCCTGCATCTTTTATGTCTTTAATGGAGGCATTGATCTCTACCATCCTCCTGGGGTCCAATATTGTTTTTGATTTACTATATAACTGGGGAGAAGAGGTATGGATTCAGAGGTTTCCATCTGGTTTTCCCCGCTATGATGCTTTTACTCCACAGACAAGGAACTCAGTACTGGGGTTACTCCAACTCCCAAGCCTATTGATTCCAACTGTGCGCTCCAGGACTGTGAGTCAGACTTTAGTCAGGTATCTACTTATCACCTGGCCTCAAATGCTCCCAAGGTCCATGATGACATTTTGGTCTCTGGGTATCATGTCAGCTCAGATCTTGTGTCCAACACTCTTCAAAACACTCGGTAATTCCCCTTTCTCCACTGTGAAGTCATCCAAGTAAATGGCTATAGGTCTCTTTGTGGAAAGACTAGAGGCATCATCTCAGTAAATACGAGCCTCTGGTGTTGAAAGGTATTTCCTTTTAGGGAACATTCACTCTTTCAATGATTGGTTTCCAGACCTGAAAATTGGCTTGACCCTGGAAACACACAAAGGATCATGACTTTTTAATGGGATGACCACCCCCAGCCTCCTGCTCTTTTGTTCTTGCTTTTTGCTTGGAGTTTTGTTTTGTTTTGTTCATTTTAATAGATGTTAAGAAGCAACTTTATGGGGCGCCTGGGTGGCTCAGTCAGTTAAGTTTCCAACTTTGGCTCAGGTCATGATCTTGTGGTTTGTGAGTTCGAGTCTCGCATCGGGCTCTATGCTGACAGCTCAGAGCCTGGAGCCTGCTTTGAACTCTGTCTCCCTCTCAGCTCCTGCCCCACTCATACTCTGTCTCTCTCACAAAAATAAAATAAACATTAAAAGAAAGAAGCAACTTTATTGGCTGCCAGTATATTTTGCTCCTATAAACATCATGTTCTAATAACTATCTCCATAACTCCTGGTGGATCAAGCCCCCTCATTTACAAACACAAAGTAATTATAGTCCCAGGAAACTCAGCTGGAGTCAAGAGTAAGGTTTTCAGAGAAGCTCTCCTTTGGAGGGACAAAAGGGCAAGTGGAACTCAGAAGGGTATTTGCAGGGTTGGCTCTGACCTCCATGTATGGTCAAGCTTTGTTCCGCATTCCAGAAAAGCAAATCATTAAGTCAAACAAAATATAAGAGATGGGGAACAAGAGAAAAGATCTAGGGGCACCTGGGTGGCTCAATTGGTTGAGTATCCAACTTTGGCTCAGATCATCATCTCACAGTTCATGAGTTTGAGCCCCACATCAGGCTCACTGCTGACAGTCCAGATCCTGAAGCCCATTTCAGGTCCTCTGTCCTCCTCTGTCTGTCCCTCCCCCACTCGAGCTTGCTCTCTCAAAAACAAACAAATATTTATATAGAAGTGTTTTAAACAGAAAGAGATAAAAGATATAAAAGTTAACAGAGGGAAGACATTTAAGAAGCAATGAAAAATTCAGAATAAAAATAAGTTTGAAAGAAAAAGGAGCTAAGACAGGGTTGTAATCCAAGAAGAGAATCTTGTCAGTTTAAATTAAGAACAACATAAGATAAGGGAAACTTAAAATATAGTTTAAGTACAAATAATATAGTTCCCAAAGACAAAAGTTTTAAAAAGTGAAAGAAGTTTACAAAATAATGAAAATCACAAAATAAACATGTAAAACAATCATTAGCAAGATGGAAGTAAAAATAGAGTTAAGAATATAAGAATAAACATTTTTTAATGTTTTAACAGTAGAAGTAAAGAATAAGCCTAGAAAAATTAACGGAAACAAGGCAGAAGCAAGAAGACAGACAGATTTTAGGCTTAGACTGGAATACCAGATGGAGCGGAGAGAGTGACCTTTATACACTAACACAAACCCTCCAGGGGCAAGATAAACACAGTTTTCCCCCAGTTGTTTTAACAGCAAAAAATCTATTTGCTCCATCACCAAGCATTCATCTACCTGGCACTCTCAAATGGCGCCCCACTCCGAAGGAATGAGTGCCATGTACACAGTCCAATTTTTAATATGCTCTTTCAAAATGACTGTATGTCCAGTCAGCTTCTTCTGAAAGCTCATTATGCTGGAAGGTAGGTGGGGAGGCCACACTTTAAGTGGAGAGCGAACATTAACTCTGCAGTGGCATCGCTTTTTATTGTCACATGGGGTTGCTGTTAAAAATTGGGGGGCGCCTGAATGGCTCAGTCGGTTAAGCGTCTGACTTCGGCTCAGGTCATGATCTCACATTTTGTGGGTTCAAGCCCCACACGGGCTCTGTGCTGACAGCTCGGAGCCTGGAGCCTGCTTCGGAATCTGTGTCTTTCTCTCTCTCTGACCCTCCCCTGATCACGCTGTCTCTCTCTCTCAGAAGTAAATAAAAAACATTTTTTTAAAAAATTGGTCTTCGGGTATATACCGTCCATTCTCCAGTGATATCTAATTTATGCAGACCCTTGGCCAGGACACTCTTTGAGAGTGGAAGAGCTCAGCGGGACCCTATCCTGGGGATCCCAAGATTGCAACTCTTAGAGATCAGCTTTTTAGTTCCCACACAGACTCCAGGCCAGCACACACAGTGACTCCAAGGAGCTATACCTCAAGTCTCTGGGACGCCACCCTGCTTGATCCCCAAATGCCACATAGGCTACCCTCATGATGGGGTTGATGTTCTGGCACTTCTCTCCCTTGGGAAGAGAAAACTAAATCACAAACTGAATCCACAGGCAGGTGCTTTGGTAGAATATCCGTTCCTCTAATATTATGAGTTTGAAGATAGTGAGACATACAACAGTTAAGTCCTTAATATAAGAAGAAAATAAAGCAGAATGGAAAAAGAAAATCTAAAACAAAATTAATGAAAACGAGCTGTTTTGGGCCAGGAATCTAGTCTCTTATGGAATCCCTACTTTACTACTTCTCCCTAGGTCCCTCCTGCCCAGGATGGAAGAGCCAGAAACAGAAAGCTATTTTTTGCAGAGCTGGTGTTGAAGGCCACAGTCATGTCAAAAGGAGTCATTGCTCTTTGGAACCAAGAGTTCTTGTGACTAGTGCTGTGGGGCCGTGCCCTGCCTACACACATCACAGATTCCAAAGTCAGGAAATAACTCACTGTTGGGAGTTATTCGTCAAGGTGGTGATCCTCACAATCCAACTAACTGATGGAATCCCAGTGTCCTGTTCTGTGCCTCACAAGGAGAGGCTATTTCCCACAGACTGTATTTAGACACATCAAGATTTTGAAGAAAGCACTAATGGGTTCTTCCTCTCATATATGTAAAGAGCAATTGAATTATTTTGTATCATCATTATATATTTCAAGAAGAACAAAATGAACTATTTCCTTCAATAATTAAGCATGCAGAGTTTGCTTGGAATCCTGCTTACTTGCCACCTGGGACCCTGTGAAGAGGTCCGGGGGGCACCTGGGTGGCTCAGTCGGTTAGGCGTTTGACTTTGGCTCAAGCCACGATCTTATTGTTTGTGAGGATCTGTGCTGATAGCTCACAGCCTGTGCTGGCCTCAGAGCCTGGAGGCTGCTTCAGATTCTATGTCTCCCTCTCTCTCTGCCCCTCCTGCTTGTATACTGTCTCTCTCTCTCTCTCAAAAATAAACAAACATTAAAAATCTTTTTAAAAGCCTTTTTTTAAATAAATTTTTCCTTATATTATTAAAACTGGAAAATAAAATAGGGGGAAATGTCTATCATACAAACATGAATCACTGTAAACATTTTGGGGCACTTCCTTTCAACTATGTTCCTATCTATCCATTAAAAAAACCCATCTATGAACATAATCATAGTATATACAAGATATAGGATCCTTTTTTTATTTCATTAGAATCATACCATGAGTATTTCCTCATGTTGCTATCTATTTTCATAAGGATTATTTTATGTTTACTACCTGTATAATAGATTTTTTTGGTTTACTTAACCTTTCTGCTATAATTCCACATTTACATTATTTCTAAATGTTTGCCATTACAGTTAAAGATAAGGAGCGTTAAATCAGATATATTTCCAAAATTATATTACTTTCTCAGGAATGATACTCAGGAGTAGAATTATAGAGTACTACAGTGTGACCCTAAATAAAAATCATTAAATCACCTTCCACCTGGGGTTGAAATTCAAAATATTTAACACCAAGTATGGACAAAAGCCAATCAGAATAGACCCTGCTGTCAATAACGTGTAAAGGACCCCTAAGGCACACTAGCAAAATATTATCTTGCTTAGGGTTATTTATAGGGCCATCAAATTGTATCCTGGATAACATTATTACTATTTATTTAAAAAAATCTCTAACTGAAAAGGAGAGAAATCCCCCACCTTTTTTTTTTTTTTTTTGGCCACTATTTAATTCATTCATTCATTCATTCATTCTCCCTGCCGTGCCCCAACACTATTTGAATGTTTAATGTTCAACATTACTAGTAAGGCTAAAGGTTTTTTTCTTATACCCATTGGATTCTTTTATTTTTTTCAATTTTTCTTTATTTCTTTAATTATTTTTTATTTATTTTTTAATTTTTTTACTGTTTATTTATTTTTGAGAGAGAGAGAGACAGAGCATGAGCCAAGGAGAGGCAGAGAGAGAGAGGGGGGACAAAGAATCTGAAGCAGGCTCCAGGCTCTGAGCTGTCAGTACAGAGCCCAATGCAGGGCTCAAACTCACAAGCTGTGAGATCATGACCTAAGTCGAAGTTGGATGCCCAACCGACTGAGTCACAGAGGTGCCCTTAATTTTTTTTTAAATATAACGTTGTCAAGTTGGCTAACATACAGTGTATAGTGTATACAGTGTGCTCTTGGTTTTGGGGGTAGATACCTGTGATCCATCACTTACATACAATACTCAGCACTCCCAACTTCACTGGATTCTTTTAGAAAACTGAGCTCTTCTTTCCATTCCTTTGCACATTTCTTTCTTTTTCTTTTTTTAATGTTTTATTTTTGAGAGAGAGAGTGTGACCAGGGAAGGTGCAAAGAGAGAGGAGGACAGAAGCTCTGAAGCAAGTTCTGCACTGACAGCAGAAAACCCGACACAGGGCTTGAACTCATGAACCATGAGAACATGACCTGAGCCAATGTCCGATGCTCAACCGACTGAGCTACCCAGGCACCCTCACCCCCACATTTATTTATTGGAGTTCTAATGTTTCATTTATACATCAGAGCCACCATGTTGCACAGTAGTAAAGAGAGCAGGTGCTGACGTTAGAGTGAACAAGGCTTCAATCCTCAAACTATGGCTTTCTAGCTATCGCCATCAGTCTAGTGTCTAACGCATCTCCAGCTGCTAGAACAAAATACCACAGACCAGGTGGCTTAAACCACAGAAATGTATCTCTCGTGGTTCTGAGGGCTGGAAGGCCAAGATCAAGGTGCTGGCAGATTTGGTGTCTGCTGAGTGTTTTCTTGCTGGTTTACAGATGGTCGTCTCTCACTGTGAGCTCACATGGCCTTTCCTCCAGGATACAAAAGCCTTAAAATGATGCCTAGCCAGTAACAGATGTTACCTATATTCCCCATTTGCATGAGCTCTAGGTATTTAAGGAGTATGAATGCTAAATACGTTAGTTCTTTCTAGAAGAAATAGACAGTAGGAGAAAAGTTGAAAGTTCAACCTGGTGAAATTGGCTGATAGGTCATTCTAAAGGCACTTTCAAAGAGAAATGGACTACTCCTCTGTCCTGCTTTGCCTTACCTGCTCCCCACCCCCTGCCCCAGTCCTAGGCAAAAAGAGTAGACAGTGAACTGAAGTTCTTTTTCCTTTCAGGCTACTCTGTCCCTTAGGCACATGCATCTCCAGTAGGAAGGAAATTGGAGGATTTTTCTCTAGAGACACTGAATGGCTACAGAAAACGAATCTCCAGAAACAGACCCTGGGAGACCCCATCCTTAAAAAGGACAGCTCAGGGGACACCTGGGTAGCTCAGCCAGTTGAGCATCTGACTTCAGCTCAGGTCACCATCTCATGCATGGTTCATGAGTTAAACCCCATATTAGACTCTCTGCTATCAACACAGAGCCTGCTTCAGATCCTCTGTCCCCCTCTCTCTCTCTGTCCCTCCTCCATCATTCTCTCTTTCTCCGTCTCTCTCAAAAATGACTAAATATTTTTTTAAAAGGCGAACAGCTCAGCCCCAATACACCTGACAGTGAAAATTATCAGGCAGCACATTGGCCAAGGACCACTGGTGAGAACAAACCTTAGTATAGAAGAGAGAACACATTTTCTTCTCATTGGTATTGAAACCAAATGTACATACATATCCCCAGGAAGCAAGTAGGTGTCACTATCAAATGATCATAAAATGTAAATTGAATTTAAACAACCTACATTTGCTACAATCATATATGTGGGTCGACTCATCGCTTTTACTTGATACTTGAACGTAAGGTCATGCGTCTCTTCCACCGAGAAAATAATAAAATATACTTTTTACTTTTTCCTAAAAAATTGAAGTTCACTGTCTGATGAAGTTCTGACTGTTCCCTTTGGTAGATTAAATAGTTCTAGCAGACCTAAGGATTTTATTCCCTTTGGCAAACTGTAGTGAAACAAGCAATCTCCAAAGGTGCATAGAATAAATGTTTTGTGGCTGGAAGTGAGTGGAAAGTTTGTACCAATTGATCAGAGATGTCAAGTACTGGATTCTAAGGGGAAAGCCAGAAAAGCCAGAAGCATCGTACAAATGGCCTTTCATAGTAATTAAATCCATGAAGAATAAGAGTTGAGGGAATCAAGAACAGGAAGACATTTTCCGTTTTTAATAATTCATTATTTATGTCCCAAACCACAGGAGTGTGACTCAGTTTCCTTCTGCTGGAATGGAATATTTTGGAAGATGTTGTTTTCCATTTTCTGTTCTGAATAATGCATTCTCAGAACTTAATCTGATTACTCCGTCCTTAACTATGCCATGCTTTATTTTAAACTCCAAGCCAGAGTTTGGCCTCACAATGAAAGGGCTTGCCTGGGAAGTACAGAGGTACCAGAAAGGATGGCTTCTCGATTCCATTATCATGCTGAAGGCCAGAGTTTTGAACTGCAGGGTCTCAATGAGTTGTGAGGTCTTTTATAGGTAATGTGTCACTGCTGATAATTAAAATATCAAAGTGAGATGTGTGGGGGGGAATAAGATGGTATGAAATCATGTAGACTTTTTAAAAAAGGTGTATTTTTTCCCCTGCTGCATATTTCTAGGTCAACATCACAGATTGATCACAAACATTATACCCTCTTGTTCTCCAAACACATGCATGTGCACACTTACTCGAGGTTGGGAACAGGCAAGAATGCATAAGAAATTCCAACAAGTTTTTGAAACGCTTCGAATACCTGAGGAAGTGAAAGCCCAGGTGTCTGCGGAGGTGAACAGCAATGAGACGTAAGGGAATCCACCTCCACAGAACCCCAGAGAGGCTGAGGACTTGGAGGTATGTTTTCATGCAAGGCAGCAACAGGATGTGGGAATAAAACCGGGGGACTTGGTTGAATGTGTAGGGAACATTTCAAGTTCTCACACATGCTTTTGCTCACTTGTTCCTGCTCCACTCCATCTCCACACATACAGGGAAGGAGCCGCAAGTTTGTTCTTTGGAAGAATTGAACTGCACCCAGCAGAAGGCGAGGTAGCCACAGGAAGGAAAGGAGGAAGCCTGAACACACCCCAGCTGAACTCCAGACACTGCTCTCATTTTAGCGCATGGCAGTTTCTTCCTTCCGTTTCACGATCCCCAACCCTGGGAGTCCTCCTCGACACCTCTATCTCTCCTACACTCGACACGGATTCTATCCGGAAATCCTGTTGGCTCTACTTTGAAAATAAATCCATAATCCAACTACTTTTCACCACCTTTATTGTTGCCACCCTGGTGCAAGTTACCATCTCTGTGTCTCTCTCTCCTAGATGACTTGGAATAGCCTCCCAACTGGTCTTCTCAGTTCTGACGCTGCTCCTTACAACCTCTTCTCTCAAGTGCAGGAGTCATTCTTTGAAACCCCAAGTCGGATACTGTCGCTCTTCGGTTCACACTTCGGTTCACACACGTAACAACACCCGTCTATACTCAGTAAAACTTCCCATCACTCACAAAGCCCTCTTTTCACCACTGTGACCTCTTCTTCTGTGTCCTCCTCAATCACACTCTTGCTGCTGTATTAACCTTGCTGTTCCTCTGTTCCTCTAACATGACAGATCTGCTTCTACCTCAGGGCCTTTGCACTGGCTGTTCCTTTCAAGTAGCCTGGTCCAATCTTGCCCCAGATATCCTGTGGTAAATATATATATTTGGTCTTCCTCTCTGGTTCCTGGCACACAGCTCCTAAAACCCTTGGAATCTCTGTGCAGATAAGAGTATCTTTTGTAGGGCTGGGCCCTCCCCTCCCATAGCTTCCAAATGGAGGCTGGTCGCCAGAGGAACCAAGCATGCATTAGCAGGTTGGACTTTCAGTCCCATCCCTCTAGCCCTGGGGAAGAAAGAGGTGTAGAGACTGAGTTCATCACCAATGGCCAATGACCTAACCAATGGTGCCTATATAATGGAACGTCCATAAAAACCCTGTAATGATGGGGTTCGAGGAGCTTCCTGGTTGGTGGGTGTGTCCACATGCCAGGAAGGTGGTGCACCCCACCTCTCCAAGGACAGAAGCTCCTGTGCTCAGAACCCTTCCACAGGTACCTGGCTCGGGAGTCCTCCTCGACACCTCTATCTCTCCTACACTTGATGTGGATTCTATCCAGAAATCCTGTTGGCTCTACTTTGAAAATAAATAAATAATAAATAAATAAAGGATACATGTGTATCCTTTGTAATAAGCTGGTAATAGCAGATAAACAGTTTTCCCTGAGTTCTGTCAGCCATTTTAGCAAATGATCAAACCTGAGCGGGGATTACGGGAAACTCTGATATGTAGTTGTCATCCGAGGTACGAAGGCCGGGAACTGGTGAGTGGTTCCTGAAGGAGGACTGTCTTACTGCGGCTGAGGCTGAGTCCTTCACCTGTGGGGTCTGTGCTTACTCTGTGCAGTTAGCGTCAGAATTGAACAGAATTGTAGGGCCCCCAGCTGGTGCCCAGAGGATTAGAGAACTGATTGGTGGGAGGCTACATTTGGTGTCAGAAGCATCAGAGATAAAAATAGACCAGATATCCGTATGCCTAACCCCTCATTTCCACCCAGTTTTTGTTTGTTTGTTTGTTTAAAAGCCAATTTCTTGGAACTCCTGGGTAGGTCAGTCGGTTAAGTGTCTGACTCTTGGTTTCGGCTCAAGTCATGATCTCATGGTTTCATGAGTTCAAGCCCCGCCACTAGGCTCTGTGCTGGCAACCTGGAGCCTACTTGGGATTCTCTCTCTCTCTGCCTCTCTCCCTGCCCCTCCCTGACTCACGCTGTCTCTGTCTCTTTCAAAATAAATAAAGTTAGAAAAAATCAAAATAAATAAATAACCAGATTCTTAAAAAGGCCTACCCTGACCACGTTTAAAAAAGTTACAACCATGTGGGGGCATCTGGATGGCTCAGCTGGTTAAGCATCTCTTGATTTGGGCTCAGATTGTGATTCTCATGGTGTGTGAGATCAAGCCCCACATCTGGCTCTGCACTGACAGTATGGAGCCTACTTGGAATTCTGTCTCTCCCCCTCTTTCTGCCCCTCCCCTGCTCCTGTGCATATGTGTGTGTGCGCTCTCTCTCAAAATAAGTAATTAAATCAGCATACAAAAATAAAACTACAACCAGGTAATATTCTTCCTAATCCCCCTGACCTACTCTATTAGTTTCCTTTTTCTATAGCACTTATCACCTACCAAGATGCTATATATAATTTGCTTATTTCTTATACCTGCTATTAATTGGCTATCTTCAGGCCACTGGACTGTACATCCCATGAGGGCAAAGATCCTTCTCTGTTTTGTTTACTGATAAATTCCCAAGTGCCTAAAAACAGTGCCTGTCACATAATAGGTATTCAACAAGTGTTTGCTACATGAACTACTGAATGGCTTAGTGAAATCCTACACGCTGGAGGGAGGGACGGCCCCTCACTGCCTTGCTTTCTGAACTCTAGCAGGTGGTGCAGATCCCAGACCAGAGATGAGTTTTCTCTTGAGAAACTAAATAGCTCTCCCAGAAGAGTCTTCTGGCAAGAGACCCTCGACAGAAGGAGCAGCCCATGTCTTGTGATCCTTTGATGGAGGACCCCAAGAACACCCTCTCCAGGACTTTCCCACCCAACACACATAAAACTCCAGTTGGCAATGGAGAGCCTCATGCTTACACATGAACGGATAGCTAAGAATCAGCGGTCATTTAAGGACAATCTACAACAGCTCAGTCAATTAAGCATTCAATTTTGGCTCAGGTCATGATCTCAAGGCTAGTGGATTCAGGCTCCTCTTGGGGCTCTGTGCTGACAGCTCAGAGCCTGGAGCCTGCTTCAGATTCTGTGTCTCCCTCTCTCTCTGCCTTTACCCCACTTGCACTCTGTCTCTCAAAAATAAATAAACATTGGGATGCCTAGGTGGCTCAGTCGGTTGAGCGTCCAACTTCAGCTCAGGTCAAGATCTCATGGTTCATGGGTTCGAGCCCCATGCAGGCTCTGTGCTGACAGCTAGCTCAGAGCCTGGAACCTATCTTCGGATTCTGTGACCCCCTCTCTCTCTGACCCTCCCCTGCTCATGCTGTCTCTATCTCTCTCTCAAAAATAAATAAAACATTTAAATTTTTTTAAATAAATAAACATTTACAAAATTAAAAAATAAAAATGAAAATTCTGCACCAGGTAAATCGTCTTTGGAAAACTCATTCCAAACCAGCTCAAGTATAAAAGGGAAAGTCACTAGCTCACAGAACTAGAAAGACCATGGTGTCACTTCCGGTATTGCTAGGTCCAGAGCTTGGTGTCTTTAAGGAACGGATTTCTCTCTCTTTATGTTCAGCCATGTTTTCTCTTAGTTGGCTCTTCCTCAAGGTTGCCAGATGGTGGCAGTGGTTTCAGCCTTACCTTTTCCCAGGAGGACTTCCATAAACAGTCTGATATTTACTCTGACCAGGCCGGCTGGGGACATAGGCCAACACCAGGACCTGTTCCAGTGGTCAGGGAGATGCACACCTTTGATAGGCCAGGACAGGCCACAAGGCCCTTGCACCCATCCTGGGGCCCCACTCAGACCATCTGCACTGAGACTTGGTCGGGGAGAATCATCAACTAAAACTCTGGGGCTATTTCTGGAGGAAGGGGGATGGATGCTGGGTATACCAACAACGAAGGTCTGTTACAACCTTGTTTTGTTGTAGAATAACATAGAGAAAAGTGTGAAAAAGCAAATACAAAGCCGCCAAAATATTTTGGGGGTATTTCTTCAACTGCCCACCACTCTCTGTACACCCCTGAGCTCCCATGTGTATTCCTTGCACCACTTGGCAAGTTCAAAAAGCATCCTGAATCCAACTACTGGCTGTCTGCACGGCCAGCCAAGGATGCCAGGAGAAGGTCACATGACCCAGCAGGCTGGGTCCAGCCTCTGGACCAGCCTCTGCCAGATCCTTAGTCCTACCATCTTCGCTGTCTTGCTTTTTTGCTATCTACCACGACTCTCTCCACACATTCTCCACTGTTCTCACTCATGATTCTTCTCCTCCCTCTAACCTACTCTACAGAGAAAATGGAAGTCATCAGCTGGGAGCCACTTCAAATTTCCATACCAGCCAGACTTATCTA
>NW_027533170.1:4959070-5000607 GCF_008692635.1 Crocuta crocuta
TCAGAATTGAACAGAATTGTAGGGCCCCCAGCTGGTGCCCAGAGGATTAGAGAACTGATTGGTGGGAGGCTACATTTGGTGTCAGAAGCATCAGAGATAAAAATAGACCAGATAACCGTATGCCTAACCCCTCATTTCCACCCAGTTTTTGTTTGTTTGTTTGTTTAAAAGCCAATTTCTTGGAACTCCTGGGTAGGTCAGTCGGTTAAGTGTCTGACTCTTGGTTTCGGCTCAAGTCATGATCTCATGGTTTCATGAGTTCAAGCCCCGCCACTAGGCTCTGTGCTGGCAACCTGGAGCCTACTTGGGATTCTCTCTCTCTCTGCCTCTCTCCCTGCCCCTCCCTGACTCACGCTGTCTCTGTCTCTTTCAAAATAAATAAAGTTAGAAAAAATCAAAATAAATAAATAACCAGATTCTTAAAAAGGCCTACCCTGACCACGTTTAAAAAAGTTACAACCATGTGGGGGCATCTGGATGGCTCAGCTGGTTAAGCATCTCTTGATTTGGGCTCAGATTGTGATTCTCATGGTGTGTGAGATCAAGCCCCACATCTGGCTCTGCACTGACAGTATGGAGCCTACTTGGAATTCTGTCTCTCCCCCTCTTTCTGCCCCTCCCCTGCTCCTGTGCATATGTGTGTGTGCGCTCTCTCTCAAAATAAGTAATTAAATCAGCATACAAAAATAAAACTACAACCAGGTAATATTCTTCCTAATCCCCCTGACCTACTCTATTAGTTTCCTTTTTCTATAGCACTTATCACCTACCAAGATGCTATATATAATTTGCTTATTTCTTATACCTGCTATTAATTGGCTATCTTCAGGCCACTGGACTGTACATCCCATGAGGGCAAAGATCCTTCTCTGTTTTGTTTACTGATGAATTCCCAAGTGCCTAAAAACAGTGCCTGTCACATAATAGGTATTCAACAAGTGTTTGCTACATGAACTACTGAATGGCTTAGTGAAATCCTACACGCTGGAGGGAGGGACGGCCCCTCACTGCCTTGCTTTCTGAACTCTAGCAGGTGGTGCAGATCCCAGACCAGAGATGAGTTTTCTCTTGAGAAACTAAATAGCTCTCCCAGAAGAGTCTTCTGGCAAGAGACCCTCGACAGAAGGAGCAGCCCATGTCTTGTGATCCTTTGATGGAGGACCCCAAGAACACCCTCTCCAGGACTTTCCCACCCAACACACATAAAACTCCAGTTGGCAATGGAGAGCCTCATGCTTACACATGAACGGATAGCTAAGAATCAGCGGTCATTTAAGGACAATCTACAACAGCTCAGTCAATTAAGCATTCAATTTTGGCTCAGGTCATGATCTCAAGGCTAGTGGATTCAGGCTCCTCTTGGGGCTCTGTGCTGACAGCTCAGAGCCTGGAGCCTGCTTCAGATTCTGTGTCTCCCTCTCTCTCTGCCTTTACCCCACTTGCACTCTGTCTCTCAAAAATAAATAAACATTGGGGTGCCTAGGTGGCTCAGTCGGTTGAGCGTCCAACTTCGGCTCAGGTCAAGATCTCATGGTTCATGGGTTCGAGCCCCATGCAGGCTCTGTGCTGACAGCTAGCTCAGAGCCTGGAACCTATCTTCGGATTCTGTGACCCCCTCTCTCTCTGACCCTCCCCTGCTCATGCTGTCTCTATCTCTCTCTCAAAAATAAATAAAACATTTAAATTTTTTTAAATAAATAAACATTTACAAAATTAAAAAATAAAAATGAAAATTCTGCACCAGGTAAATCGTCTTTGGAAAACTCATTCCAAACCAGCTCAAGTATAAAAGGGAAAGTCACTAGCTCACAGAACTAGAAAGACCATGGTGTCACTTCCGGTATTGCTAGGTCCAGAGCTTGGTGTCTTTAAGGAACGGATTTCTCTCTCTTTATGTTCAGCCATGTTTTCTCTTAGTTGGCTCTTCCTCAAGGTTGCCAGATGGTGGCAGTGGTTTCAGCCTTACCTTTTCCCAGGAGGACTTCCATAAACAGTCTGATATTTACTCTGACCAGGCCGGCTGGGGACATAGGCCAACACCAGGACCTGTTCCAGTGGTCAGGGAGATGCACACCTTTGATAGGCCAGGACAGGCCACAAGGCCCTTGCACCCATCCTGGGGCCCCACTCAGACCATCTGCACTGAGACTTGGTCGGGGAGAATCATCAACTAAAACTCTGGGGCTATTTCTGGAGGAAGGGGGATGGATGCTGGGTATACCAACAACGAAGGTCTGTTACAACCTTGTTTTGTTGTAGAATAACATAGAGAAAAGTGTGAAAAAGCAAATACAAAGCCGCCAAAATATTTTGGGGGTATTTCTTCAACTGCCCACCACTCTCTGTACACCCCTGAGCTCCCATGTGTATTCCTTGCACCACTTGGCAAGTTCAAAAAGCATCCTGAATCCAACTACTGGCTGTCTGCACGGCCAGCCAAGGATGCCAGGAGAAGGTCACATGACCCAGCAGGCTGGGTCCAGCCTCTGGACCAGCCTCTGCCAGATCCTTAGTCCTACCATCTTTGCTGTCTTGCTTTTTTGCTATCTACCACGACTCTCTCCACACATTCTCCACTGTTCTCACTCATGATTCTTCTCCTCCCTCTAACCTACTCTACAGAGAAAATGGAAGTCATCAGCTGGGAGCCACTTCAAATTTCCATACCAGCCAGACTTATCTACAGCTACACCCATCTTTTCCCCTTTCCCCAAAAGGCAACAAATAACATTTGCTTCTGATTTAGACTCGGTTCTTCCACTTATGTTCCAAATGTTATTCTTTTGTTTTTTCTTGGAAATTGTGTGCTATTCTTATCTTGTTCTTTCTTACACTTGCTCCCACTCTCTTTCCTCTCCCTCTCCGCTGATCATTTCTCTTCCCATTTAAACGTGCTCAAGCCTGCATTTAAAAAAGAAAGATATTCCCTTGACTTCCTGTGCCCTTCCACTTACGATTCTGTCTCCTCTACCTTACAGAATGCCTTTAAAAAGTTATGTGCTTTTGCCCTGTTTTCTTACCATCACTCACTCTTCAAATTGTTCTGATTGGAATTGCAACCTTATCATCTCCTTAAATTGCACTCTTATGTGCACAGGGATGAATCTGAAGTTCTGGCCTTACGTGGCCTCTCTGCCGTGTTCATCACACTAGACTGCTCTGTGTGCTGGACCTCTGGGACCCAGCTCTCTTTGGTGTCTCCCTCCCTGGTCCGTCGTTTTAGATCCCTTGGCTCAATCTTCTCTTCTGCTCAAATATTAAATATAAGAATTTCTCAAGGCTTGGCCTTGGGCCCTATCCTCTTCTGACAGTGTGCTCTTCCTGAAGTGATGGGGACCCGGTCGCATAGGCCCATATGTCACATATGCTGACACATCCTACATTTGTGTCTGCAGTCTTTCCGCAAGAACCCACCTGCTCCTTGGCATCTCTATTGTCTCACAGCCTCCTTGTGTTCTCTCCTGACCTGTCATGCCCACATCTGCTCCACTTCCAGGGTTTCCTGTCTTGGGAATTGGCATCCCCTCTTTCCACTCCAGTTGCTCAAGCCAGAAGGTGGGGAGTCAGCCATGTTTCCTCCCTCATCCTCATTTCTCACAGCCAGTCAACCACCAGATTCGGGGAGTTACTCACATTTTCCCATCTGCACTCCTCACATTCAGTCGATTGCCAAGTTTTATCAGTTTTGCCTCCCAAATATCTCTCTGCTTTTCTCTCTCCTCAGTAGCTATATACACTCCTGGCCCATGGTAATGTTATTCCTGACCTGGAGCATTGCTGCAGGCTCTTCACTGGTCTCCTGGCTTGTGATCGCTTGTTTGAGGGCTATCGTATCCACTGGACTGTTTACTCCATGAAGGCAAAGTTAAACACTGTCTTATTCACCACTTCATTCACAGTTCTTATTTCATAGCTTGGCATAGGATATGCCCAATGAGTCTTTTATATAATTAACAAAGGAATATAAGATTCCCGAATTCCAATCAACTACTATATGACTTCAACCAAACATATCTTTCACGCAGCCCAAAATCCAAAAGCAAGAAAGAAAATCTTCTCAGTAGTGACAGAAATAAGTGTCACAAATTTACATGCTCTGCTCTTCAGCAGCCACATGAAGTTATCTTTAGGACCTCAGGACAGATCAGGGGATGGGGAACCAGGTGACTCACCCTCATCACACAGCCAGTTGGTGGACGAATCATAATAATGAGACATCTGAGCTTCTGGCTCCCATTCTACATTGCCACAGACAGGGCCTATTAATGCAGCATCATGCATAAATTAATCTCACTGTCATAACAATTTTATTTCTCTAACTTCCCTTGGGAACCCTGGAATTCATACAGTTATAACCATGGTTCACAAGGAACAGCAGATTACAAAAAGGTGGGAGGGGAAGTAAGAAGCTAGGCTCTGAGAAGGAAGACCATCAAACATTCTGCTCGCGAACATTCTGGGACAAGTTAAGTTAGATGCGAACAGTCCAATACCTTCATAAGTCATTTGACAAATGTGTATTGGGCTCCTACTGAATGCCAGCCACTGTCATAGCTGCTGCGGCTGCAGCAGTGAATGTAACAGCCCAAGTCTCAGCCCTCAAGAAGATGACATTCTAGTCAAGGGAGACAGACAATCAGCAAGCAAAAAAAGCCATAATATTAAATAGAAGAAAATGTTTTAAATTAATATGAAGCCAATAAAGGAAGAGAATGGCGGAAGTGGGGTAGCTGCAATTTTATACAGAATGGCTAGAGAAGATCTCTCTGAACAAGTGACATGTGAGACAAGTGGGGGAGCAAACCATATACAGGCACAGATCTGGGGGGAGAGCATTATAGGCAGAAAGAAGACTGAGGACCCTGGGGCAAGAGTGTGCTTACTGAATTTAAAAAACAGCAAGGGTGGAGGAAGTCCAGTGAGAGGTGGGGATGGAGCAGACCACTGCCAGAGCCTGGTCATCCAGAGCAAGGTAAGGATTTCAGTGTCTCCTTGTGCCGGGAATCCATTGGAAAGTTGTGAGCAGGGGAAGGATAGAGTCAGGTTGTATTTCAAAAGGATCACTCCGGCTAATGGACCATCTCAAGGCAACATAGGATGGTATCTTCGACAAGTGTGGTGTTAGTTGAAGGTATTGAGAAGTGGTTGGACTGGGGATACATTTTGAAAGTGAAGGTAAGAGGATCTGCTAATACAGGACACATAGCATGTGAGTGAAAGAGAAGAACCAAGGGCTGCGGCTCAGTCAGCTGAGCATGTGACTCTTGATTTTGGCTCAGCTCATGATCCCATGTAATGGGATTGTGCCCTGCACCAGGCTCTGCACCGAGCATAGAATCTGCTTAAGATTCTCTCTCTCTCTCTT
Organism: Crocuta crocuta; assembly: GCF_008692635.1. Taxonomy (NCBI): domain Eukaryota; kingdom Metazoa; phylum Chordata; class Mammalia; order Carnivora; family Hyaenidae; genus Crocuta; species Crocuta crocuta. Next base: position 4,964,436 of record NW_027533170.1, read on the forward strand.
TCTCTCTGTGTCTGGGTGGCTCAATAGGTTAAGTGTCCGACTTTGCCTCAGGTCATGATCTNTGAGCATAGAATCTGCTTAAGATTCTCTCTCTCTCTCTCTCTTTCTCTCTGTGTCTGGGTGGCTCAATAGGTTAAGTGTCCGACTTTGCCTCAGGTCATGATCTCACGGTTCATGGGTTTCAGCCCCACATTGGGCTGTGTGCTGGCAGCTCAGATCCTGGAACCTGCTTCAGATTCTGTGTCTCCCTCTCTCTCTTTATGCCCCTCCCCCACTCACTCTCTGTCTCTCAAAAATACATAAACATTAAAAAAAAATTTAAGACTCTCTCTTCCTCTGTCCCTCTACCCCAGTCTTGCTTACTCTCTCTTTAAAATAAGAACAAAAATAAAGTTTAAAAAATTAAAAAATAATAAAAGAAAAGAAAAGAGCCAAGACTGACTCCAAAGCTTCAACCTGCCAGACAGGACACATGGAAATGCCATTTACTGACATCTGGAAGTCTTGGCAAGGATTAGGCACGTGGAGGGAAATCAGGAGTTCTGCATTAGATTGCTGATTTTGATATGCCTATTAGATACTCAAATGGAGACACTAAGTAGGTTTTCTGGAATTTGGGGGAGACATTAGGACTATCCATATAAACCTGGGAGTTACTGTCAATAGTTGGGATATTTTTATGGCTTTAGCCACAGAACTGGGTGAAATAATCCAGGAAAGATATGTGCATGAACTGGAGATGGCACATTCCAACACTTAGACTTTAAGAAGATGAGGAGCATTCGACAAAGGACACTGAAGAGGGGAGGTGAGTGAATTAAGTGGAAAACAGGTGAGTAAAGGCCTAGAACCCAAAGGAAGCCAGTGGTTTCAGGGAAGAGAATGATCGATTGTGTTAAGTGCTGCTCAGGGGTTAAAAAAAGGACATGCTTACGCTACAGAATATGGCTTCAGAGCATAATCCCATAACTGACCTAAGAAGTAAAGACCTTCATTTCTTGAAGAAACTTACAAATCAATCCCTAATTTTTTTTAAATATATTTTTGAAATTTTATTTGAGAGAAAGCACGAGTGGGGGCAGAGGGAGAGAGAATCTTAAGCGAGCTCCATGCTCAGTGTGAGGCCTGATGTGGGGTTCAGCCTCACGACTGTGAGATTATGACCTGAGCTGCAATCAAGAGTTGATCGCTTAACCGACTGAGCCACTTAGGCACCCCAACCTCTAATTTTAAGTATGAGAACACTGAGATCCAGGTGAAGTGATTTGTTTAAGCCTACGCAGCTAGTTAGTTATAACTAGATCCCCTGGTCCTATGCTCTTCCTGATGTATCACTTCTCTGCCTTCTAGACATTTAAAATCAAGACTATTCGACTATCATTATCATCCAGGTCAAAGTTAACAAAGTTCGGTCATATGCTGTCCAATCTGCCTATGGAGGCTGAAAATGTAACCAACATCCTCCGAGAAATAGCTAAGTTTAAAAAAAGAAAAATTGTTTTGGTTTTTGCGTACAAAGTTTGTTTAGGCAGAGCAAACTCTGGAAATACGTGATACATTATTATAAGTTAGTGTTTAAAGACAGAAGTTGCAAACTTGATGAACAATCTTTGAAGTTCTGCTTTTTCCTCTCCATTCCAACTCCATTTTCATGGAAGTTACAGCCACTAGCACAGAATCAGCTTTCAAAAATGTTACTACTGAGCCCAGGAGTCATTTCCCAAAACTAAGGGGCTAGGGAAGATGTAATTATTGCATATAATTTAAGTGTTCGAGTCCAAATAAAATCTGTCTTTCAAGATAAAAATCAAAGGTCTATGACTTCTTGTGCATTTTGGTTATGGGTCTGTAACCAATTTTCCAGCTCTTACTTAGCGGCTTTATAACTCATGATAAGGCTGATGGTTGATTTCTACCACCAGTTATTAAAGCTCTTTGGTGTAGATAGTGAGGTTCATTCTACCCTGACACTTTTACTTTCAGCACAATATAAACTCACCATTGCTTCAAACACTCTTCTTCTTTTTCGGACTCAGCTTGGCTTTCCTGAGCGTTCAGTTGGGCTTGAGTTAGCAAGCATTAACATTGTTAGAACTGTATTGAGGTCATAACGTACCTACAAACTGGGCAGCCTCCACTTGCCTTGAGGTACTTAACTTAGTCTATAGCTCTATTTAAAGGGTGCAGCTACCTCAAATCTTACAAAAGAGACACTCAGGAACTTTTGCAGTGCCGTGAACACTACATTAAAGAACTACATCGTCTTTAAAAAAGATAGTCTTTGTTGTAGAAGCCTTTCTACTGATTCTTTTAACTTCTTTCACTCTTTCTGGAAATGGGACATAGTAACTCCACCATGTTCACTTCAGCAATCCTGAAAAATAGACTGGTGATCAGGCAGCACACTGGTGGTAGAAGACCACATATATTGCTGTCATAGGTTGAGTGACCACTATGGGCTACTCATGGGAGCAAGTACTTTATACACCCACATCTCACCTACTCCTTAAGCCCCTGCAGGCAGTTGTTTTTTATCTCCATTGTACAAACATGGAAACCCAGGCTTGGTGAGCTTCAGCCATTTGCTCAAGGACACAGTCCAGAGAAATGCCAGAGCCTGGGTTCAAATCCAGGTTCTGTGTGCCTGTGATATCATATACCATGGCTGTTTTAAGAGCCATTATGCTTATTTATTAATGTTGGGGAAGAACATTTAAATAAAATATAAACAATGTATAGAATAAAATGAAATATAGTGTGTTTTGAAATGAGGCAAACTCCCTGCTATCCTCGATTCTTTCCTTTTCCTTATTGATCTTCATATTGACCTCATATTTGCAGAGTTCTACAAGGTTTTCTATCACACCGTGAATCGGACAGGGGCAGCTTAAAGCATGTTATATTACTAAAGGGGACATGAAACATGCAAATGTGGTGCATGTGCCTTATCAGGGGGACAGAAATTCTGAATCACCAAAACCTGCAGAGTAAATTGTAGCAGCTGGGGATATTAAAAGGAAAACTTAGATTTTGCATCTTTTCTGTGAAAGTTACAAAATATTGCCTCAATTGGGCAACTCATATAGTTTGTGGGAACATGACAATGTTATTACTGATGTCATTTGTGCTGGCCTGTGCCACCCTGCTTAATTCTACTCAGGACCAGTCAGCCATTCTGGGATCAGTCCACCCCATCAAGGCTGCTCCCCTCCGTCTGTACTCACCCTTACCGAGAGTCACGACTTGGGAAACTTTTTCTCCTCCAATTCCTTCCAAGATGTAATGTTAAGATTATAAGGAGAGAGGCAACTCGTTCAGCTGTGTCCTAATGAAAGTCTTAGAGAAGCAAGGTGAAGAAGAGGTTAAAAGAACATGGAGAAGAAAATATATCAGCAGAGGGACCCTGGCCAAAAGCAGTTCACTCCACTGCCAATGATGTAACTTGGGAGAAACTTTTCCACCACATATTGGATAACTACTGAATTTAATTAAACTAACCTTGGTAACCAAACCCACAATCTACTATTAAAGGTTTGTGTGTAAAGCACTGAAAAAGAGGTCGGTAGTTTGTAATAACATGACAGGCTTTGTAAGGAAGAAATTGTGAATGTGTCCAGAGGAAAAGGGTAGCTGCCACTATCTTTCCAGGGTGAGGTCCCTCTATTGGGCTGCTAGAATGGATTATTTCTTCAGTTAGAATTGACAATTTTGGGGTGCCTGGGTGGCTCAGTCAGTTAAGTGTCTGACTCTCGATTTTGACTCAGGTCATGATCTTATGGTTGTGAGATCCCGATTTGGACTCCACACTCATTGTGGAGCCTGCTTAGGATTTTCCCTCTCTCTCTCGCTGTCCCTCTCTCCCTCCCACGCCACCTCTCCTCCAGTCACTCACTGTTTCAAAATAAGTAAATAAACATTAAAAAAATTTTTAAAAGAATTGAAAATGTCATTTCGTCTTCTTTAGAAGCAACTGTACATTTATTTATCCATACATTAATATTTATTGGTTACCTTTTATGTATACTAGATTCTGGGCTAAGGAGGTTTAGGCATGTACACAAAGAGTTACAATGCAAGCAAAATGTGATTAAGTGCCATGAGAGAAACATGACCTATCCTCAATACCAAAGAGTGTACAAGGCATTAGGGGGAAGAGCCCTCACTGACTGCCAGGCAGATGCCAAGAAGGCCTAGCTACATATTAGCTGAGGGCATGTACTCAGAAACCTATCATCAACCTTGTGCTTCCATTAATCAACTGTATCACCCAGGACAGATTTCTTGCCTCCTCAGAGATACAGTTTCCTCATGCATAAAGGGGAAAGAAAATGCTACTTACTTCACAGGGTGACCACAAAGATGAACTGAAATGACCTAGGTGAAGAGTTTTGCACAGTGCCTGACCCATGGCAAGTGCTGAAGAATCGTTCATACTAGTATCGTTGTAGTGTTAGGGTGATCAAGGTTAATCAGTAAAGGCTGACTTTCGCTAAGAGAGGCACATAAGCAAATAAAAGGGAATGCGTTGGTAATTTACGGGGACAGTTTATAGATTAAAAAAAAGAGTTGAAGAATCAGGTCAGCTGATTCTGTTTTTCAAAATCCTGTTTTTCAACATCCTGTTTTTCAACAATCAGGAAAAACAGGAGTTCAAGGTCAAATCGAGGATCAATATAATAGGAACGAATGAAGAGTCATTGGAGGAGACCACTGTCAATGCTTTTCAATCCTAATGTCACTTGGCCCAGATTTACATTCCAGGCAGAAAGTACAAGACTGGCGGACATCTTGGACACATAACTGGCCACACCCACCTTCTAGACAGGAGAAAGAAGGGATAAAGAGTCAAAAGTCTTTTTGGAAGCTCTGGTGTTTGTTGGTCAAAGGGAAGAGAAGAAAGGCCATTCACAGTAAGGAGCCTGAAGACAATGGGCCACAACCAAGCACTCCTGATGGCAGGGTCAGAGCTGCTTGAATATCTGGTCAAGGAGGAGGAGGATTGTGGTGAGGCAAATGGGAAGGAGCCGGACTTTCCAGGGCTCCCTGGAAAGCCAAGAGAGAAGTTCAGAGGTAGTGTAGTAGAAACATAGAAGTCCCTGAAGGGATATAACAGAGATGAATGAACATTTCCTGTTTCATAGTTTTGCACACCTTGTAGAGCCTGGCAGTGCTCGGCAGTGTGATTTGGAAAGGGGAGAAAGAAAAAAAAAAAGTTTAGACTCCAGAACTCTGTATAGGGTGATGAAGTGCTAAAACAGAGTGGCAATGCTGGGAAAGGACAAAAAATTCTATGTGAGGGAGATGTTGTCTTTTTTTTTTTTTTTACAGAGAAAAAGAATTTTTCTCAAATCGACAAGTTAGCTAGAAATCAAAATGGGAGGCAACAACTAGTGTGGGAGAGAATGTGGAGAAGGTGAAACACTATATGCTGCCGGTAGGAATGGAAAATGGTGAAGCCACTTTGGAAAACAGTCTGGCAGTTCTTCAAATGATTAAGCTTAGAGTTACCATATGACCCAGAAATTCTACTCCCAGGTATATGCCTAAGAAAAATGAAAACGTATGTTCACACAAAAAAGTTGGACACAAAGGTAACAGCATTATCCATGACAGCCAAAAAGTGGAAATGTGCCAAAGGTCCATGAATGGAGAAACAAAATGTGATATATCCATACAATTAAACATTTGGCTATCAAAAGGAAGTGACGTACCAATGTATGAATCTTGAAAACATTAGGCTACATGAAAGAAGCCAGTCACCAAAAGACATATATTGCAATACCTTATTCATGTGAAATTCCAGAATAGGCAAATCTATACAGCCACAATGTAAAGCAGGGGCTGCTTAGGGCTGTGGTCAGGGGTGGGCAATGGAAGGGCACTGGGGTGACAGCCAAAGGGGACAAAATTTGTTTTGGAGGTAATGAAAATGTTCTAAAATTGACTCTGATGATAGCTGCACATATCTGTGACTATCCTAGAAACCACTGAATTGTACACCTGGAATGGAAAAAGTGTACAATGTGAATTACATGTCAATAAAAGTGTGTCTTAAAATAGGCAGCAGGATGTGGTGAGTTAGTATAATGGGAGATGAAGTAGAAGACGAGGTCCAAGACAGTTCCAAGGCAACCTACTTGATTCAATGGGAGAGGGTAGCATAACAACAAGGAGAGGGAAGACAGTGGAAGGAACCTGGTTGGATAGCCTAAAGAAGTGCATTGGCTCTTGTGCATGGCTGTTGAAAGAGACACGTAGGTAATTAAGGTAACCAAGAAAAAAAAAAAAGGATGTGAAAGTGCTCTTGTTCCAGCTATGCATGGTCCCTCCTCCCAGGGACCTGGGTTTATTTTAGAATGACCGAGGAACACGGTGGGACCAGATTTCAAAAAGGCTGCCCAACCCCACACAGTTTTAGAAGTAGAAGGAAGATTTGCACTGGCAGGTTATTCATAATATAATGTTGTTGTTATTACAGTACTTTCTTGAACTCTGTCTGTCGATTACAAATCTTGGCTGGCTAATCCCCAAATCCGTATTCCCCATCCTAGCTAACTCACTGTTCTGCACTTGAAGGCTACTCAATAATACTTAGAGTAATTTCAAATTTCAACTTAGATTCTCATTTTCACTAATCTGCCAAACATTTGAAATACAAAGATGGTTCAGAGATGATAGTTTAATCAGATCACTGACCAATCTCTACACATTGTATAAAACTTGGAAACACATACCTGGATCAGATTGGGTCTGATACAAGAAAGACTGTAATCATTCTTCCTGCTACAGTGACAAAAATGCATTCTTCTCCCTACTGAGGAGTCAAGTAAATCTGCACAGTAATGAATCTTTTAGGGGCTGAACCTGGCATTTTATGTTCATTGTCTTATTTAATGCTCATACTGATGAGGACATAGATCCAGAAAAGCACAGGGATTTGCCCAAGATCACTTATCCAAGATCTGAAACCAGACAATTCTGTTTACAAAGATTAGACTCATAACTAGTATATTGCAATGGCTTCAAGTGTATAACACCCCCATGAGTGCTAGGTGTTACATTTATGAGCCCTTTATTTATGAGCGTTAGTTACATGCATTTGAGCAGCGAACCATCACTCAGTAATGCTCTCGGACAGTAGTGGTCTCTTAACCCAAGCCAATAGTTGTGTCGCACCCCAGGCCTCACTGCCAAGTATACAGAACCAAGTATACAGAACCAAGTATAGTAGCTCCCTGCCACTCAAGGATGGGAAATCTTGGAAGCAGGCCTGCTGCTCTGACTTACCCTTCAAATACTTTCATACTGACCACCTCTAAGCTGGATATTGCCAAATAATTCATTCACTCTCTTCATTTTGAAGACCATGCTCATTTAAAAGGAAATGTAATCCATATGTTTCTGGTTCCTTTATACTTAAATCACCAATAATATGTTCTTTGGCAATAGCTACTAGATGTCCAAATGTCTTTGGAAACCATTTTTTTTTCATGAGGGCAGGAAGCTGATTCGGACAAGAGGAATCACCAAAAGGTTTAAGTTCACAACTTGAAAATGCAAACTCATACGGTTTAAGTTGTAAACTGTCCACTCTTACTCCGAAAGGGCCCCAAAGAGCAACAATAGCAAGGATCTGGCAAATATTAATACATGAATATCTGGGAAAGGGGGGTGGGGAGTAGGATGAGAAGATGGGACAATAATTGGTATGGATGCCATGAGGATGGCAGGCCAGGATTCTGACAAATCCAGAAGACACAGCGTCCTTGGAATCCTGGTGTTCTTTTTGTGAAGTCAGCAATGACAGTAACAGCGAGAAGAACACACCAGGAGCCATGAAAGAATTCACTGTTGAAAATAGAGCACAGACTTAGATCTAGTTTTTATATAAAACAAAATCTGTAGCTGAGCCCACGGGCTTTTATTTGTTTAAATGCCTAGGAAAAGGTCTCTACTTCTACCAGCTTATGGCAAAAGCTCAGTCTAGCAAACAAGTAAAAGAATAAGGAAAGCTAATTTTTCAGAGTCAGTAGATTAAGTAAAAGCTTTCTTGACAAGACGTATATAATACAGTGACTTATTACATGTTCATTTTGATCCTGATTTAGAAGGACTGAGGATTTTCTCAATTGTAATAAATACCACAAAATGGAAATAAAACTTGGTTCACTTGAAAAAAAGAGTAAATAAACTGTCCTTAAAATTGTTGAAATTAAACGTTTTCTATCATTAATTATAGATAACGGAGAACAAAGGCTCCAAGTTATACAAAATCCAACCACATGGGCATTCTCCTGGAGAAAAATTAAAACTACATAATACCTAGTTAAACTACTAGTTGTAGAATTAACAATAAAAAATGCATGATGGGGTTCCTCTTGTGACATCACGGGCCCCACAGAGAAACACAGGCAACACTGGAAGACAGGAAATTATTGCCTCACAGACAAATTCCATAGCAGTTGGCATGACCCTGAGTTTCATATTACTCACACACACATATCTCTGTCAAAGGCTATTCCCATCCTCCTTACCAGGGAAAGATGTAAGTTGAGGAATGGGGGCAGGAGGGCAGGGAGAAGAGAATGCCTGGGGAGGTTCTAGGAACCAAGGAATACAGGAAGAGAGAAGAGGTCTATTGTAGCTTAACTGGTCTTTATCCATTTCATTGCTTCGAAGCTATGTTTTTCAAATTCACTGGAGTACAAGAAAGAGATTTCAGTGGAGACACAACAGCTGTTAAATGCCTCTGCATAGAAATGCCATACATGACTTCTGCTGGGCTGTTGGCCATGCCTAGTCATGTGCCTCAACTGCAAGGGACACTGGAAAATATAGGAAGTCATGGATAGTTGGTGAGCTTCAGCTGTTTCTGCCATGAGCACCTACGTGACATGTGCCTGTCCTTTGACTTCCTCTGGATCTCTTTAACCTAGATTTTTTTTTTTTTAATTTACTAAGTTGAGTTGGCAGTCTCCCAATAATTCCCAGCTCCACAAAATGAATCAACAGTTAGGACAGGACATGGAAGGAATTTCCAATACTGAGAGTAGACATATTACATCAGGCCTGAACTATTGCATGGAGCAAACATGGAGCTTCCTGTCGGTGTCTATGCATCATTTACGCTATGTCTGGATCAAGTAACATGGAACTTGAGAGAAGATGGTTCCAACAGATGTTCAATTCTCAATTACCTTTTCCATTTTCTCTAAAGAAGTATACATTATTTTCGCTTGGAGAGAAGACTGCCAAAGAGGTTCCAAGTACAACTTGACGGAAAGAGGGATGAGCCTCCTAGGGAGGGTGTGCTGGAGCGCAAGGGTGTGAGAGCACATGAGTACACACTACATGTTCTGTGAGTCTCATTCATGGAATAATGGAGGCTGCAATGCTGCATGCCCCCTATGATGTCACCCCACAGTTTATGACATGAGCAGACAGAATGCCACTGTGATACAAATGGGACCACTCTGGAAGACCAGAGGCGGGGGGAGGGGGAAAGCAGAAAAGAAGGATACAGGTCTCTCTGCCTCCCCCATGGACTAACAAATATGGAAACCAGGGCAGTGGTAAGTAACCTAGAGAACAAACAAGGGCTCAGGTAATCTACAACCACCCAATATTGAACATAAATGTACCTATATGTCCTAGCCTTTCATGAGGTCACATGTATGGTAATGTTCCCAACGCACTGCTTTGGGCACTTAGTAGCAGGAATTCCAGTGCTTTCTGTCCAGGGGTTCTCTGGCCCTATGTATCTTCATGTGGTATTAACAACATGAATCAGGCATTTACTGCTGCCGCTGACACCACAGCTCCTAGAATAGATTCAGGACTAGGTCCCTTGAGGCTGGTGGGGGCCAGAGGTGGGAGGTAGAAGACAAACTGTATATTCTTGAATGACCTAACTTTTCCAGTTCATCACACATACTTGCCACAGGCTCGGCATGGGATGTTGTCAGTGGATTGTGGCAAGGTGGATTCTCCAGGGACAGAAGCTGAAATGGCGTTTTGGGAGGAAAACATCTATTAGGTATCAACTTCTGTGACAGGATGGAAAGATTGGCAGAGGGAGAAGTCAAACTATGACATAGGCCAACCCTGGGGGGAGCTCTAAAACTGACCCAAGACAAATGTCTAGGACTTTATCTCCTTGAAATAAATGGCCAGCCCATGTTCAGTCACCAAATGCAGACTGCCCCAGGCTGGGAATGACCTCAGGCAAAGCAACTCTGCAACAGAGGCAAAGCCTAAACAAGAGCTGTCTGCTGATTGCACTTCCTAAGGCTGGTCTGCAAATCATGCCTTGAAGAGGGATCTCTCCATCATGCACATTGGTATCTACCATGGGTTAATCTGAACCAGGGAGGAGGGGAAAGAGATGAGAAGATGCAAACATGTGAATGGACACAGAGTCAGGAAGCTGGAGCCACCTGCAGTGTGAAGTCAAATCCCCCTCTTGGTCTTGAGCCTAGAAGACACTGGAGTCAGAGGTCACTTGTTCCCATCCAGCCTCTTCTGCAATGATCAGCTCCATGGAGCCTCCAACAGCCGGACAGGCCTCACCTCTTGCAACCTGATCCCCTTGGCCTGGGCCTCAACTTCCTCAAAGTTGGTGAGGCATGGGACCACTCAGGGCCTGGAATTTACACAATCCAGAATGGGGAGAGGTGGGCAAGATCTTATTCGACAGCCCAAATATAAATTCTGCCTTTCTCTCAGAAGACATATTGGCTCTCCCATCTCCCCATCTCAGCTCTTTCCCCGACTCCTTTGATTGCACTCTCTAATAAAGCCATAGCACATAACCTCACTATGACCAAACAATTAAAATTTCAGGAAAGTACTTGCATCATTTTCTTCCCAACTCAGAAGGCCAGAACTATTAAGCATGCTTGTGTTTCTTCTTTGAAGGTGTGGAACTAAAAAAGATAGAGATCAAAAACGTTTCTATGTCCCCAATCTTCATCTGGTATCCGGTGTCCAATATTGAGGTATTGCTCCCATTATTCACTCAGACATCCGGCCTGTGACACACCTACAAGAGCACTTTCAGATGTGTCTTTGTGAGGAATTCCTTGGAGCTATGGTGGACTGGGCCAAATGAAAACTGAAGTCTATTATACCAAGCAGTACAGTTTACAATTCCAAATATTACTAGACCAATGTGATGTGCTCAATGGAGCCTCTTGGCAATGGGGCTTATTTTCAAGCATCACTCATAGTTCAGCAGTTGATTTGCACCTACATATACTATAATGTAGCTGAATCACCTGCCAGAGATTAAGTGTGTCTGCTTCTCCCTCTTTAAGACAGGGAGAGCCTTTGCATCTAAAGGCAGAAGTGCAGGAATAGCTAATGTTGGAATAGTGCTAGGGTTCTGTCAATTGAAAATTGTTAGGAGGCAAAAATTAAGCAAAAGCATTATTTGTGATCAGAGAATTGCAATTCAGGGTCCACAGATTTGGGCAGCAACCCAAAGAATATCCCACAAGGGAGCAAAAATCAGGGGCTCTTAAAGACAAAAAAAATTAAGCTGTAAACATTTTGATTGGTGTTGGTGGAAGAAAACAGTTCAGAGCTAAACAGAATTGATTGCTAAGACTCTCACTACACAAAGGTCTGTTACTGTAGCAAGTTGCAGGTCTTCTTCAGAGTTCTTGGAGTATTTGTGGTTTGGCCTAGTTAAAAAATTCACGGTTCTACCTGGTGAGGACGTGTGGAAGGGCCATCTCTTTAGTAGCCTCCTGACTCCACTTTAAACCCCCATGGCATAAGTGACTCCATTTTATATCACCTTTCACGGTCTCACTGTTGGAAAAAAGAGCAGGGTCATCAGCTTTTTGATGTCCAAAGTTGGTATACTACCGAATACCCCCAGACCGCCCCCAGATACCATGGGCCCTTGATGCACCCGGACAGCTGGGGTTGGTTAGAACCGCAGCTATCCTCAGCCAGAAAGTTAGGAACCCATACTCTAGCGATGAGCTGGGACCCAAGAGAAAGATGGCAGCACTCATCAGGAGGGCCTGTCCTTGTCTCCTTTTGCTTTCCCCTCCAAGCCTCCAACATGAAAGAAATAGAAGCCTCACCACAGAATTCAGCATGAGGCTCAGGGGACATAATAAGAGATCAAGAGGGCTTGTCAAAACATCAGGCTGTCATTGCATCAAGGCAGAGCCCAAGATACCTGTACAAATGTTTACACTCAGATGTCTCCTGACTTGAGGCTCCATGTGCTCTCTTCCTCCTGCGGCCATAGCTCCTTTCAGGATTGTGAGACGAGAGACCTTATTTTGAAAGAACCTTATTTTGGAAGAGACCTTATTTTTTCTCCATCAGGCAGGAGAGCGAAAACAAGAGGAAGACCAGCTTCATTTGAATTGAACCTTGATGGCGAGGGGAGGGGGGGAACAAGAGCTTGGGGCTAAGAAAGAGGCCACTTGCATCCAGGCTGTCCTTGCCAAGGGAAGACAACTGTGGGTGCCCCAGTAAGGCCCAAACTCCTTGGAACTGCAGAGTTCTTGTGTCCGAGAAGGACAGTGTTTGCCTGTATCAGAGATTCTTAAGCTTGTTTATTTTATGGCACAGCACTCTTTATTCAAAACAGATTTTGAAAAAAAGAAGACAGAAGGAAATTGCTGTTGTTGAACTTGGAAAGGAGACCATTGAGAACTAACGGCCTAAAGAATTGCTCAAGTCCCTGACTGAAATGCCCAAGGGCGCCCCTGTCTTATGCCCTTCACTCCCCACCCCAACAGATAGATGGTGTTTTGTCTGCCATGTGGCCTAGATCCAACCTTATTTTGAAAGGACATTATCCCCCACCAACAGGCGGGGGAGGGGGGTGAGTGTTAAAAGTTGTAAAGTGATATTCAAACATTGGAACTGTTATTCTGTCCTGGAGGGAGAAAAGAAAGACGAAACGCCATCTGGGCCACGCTTTATGGCAGTTAGTTGTAAATGTGGCCATGGCTGGAAAACCCTTGACAAACAGGAAGAGAAAATGTGTTAAGGAATTTTGTACTGGTCTATATATCCTGAATTTTCATGGGAGGAAATGAGAACCCTGTGCGTGGCTGTGTAGTTGAGATCCCTAGTTTGCTTGAGGTTTCGAGGGTTACCAAGGACTCCTCTGTTCTGCAAGAAAGTTCTTCAGTCCCTTGAAGGTCTTCCTTCTATCATTTAAAGACACCTTCCTTCCACCTTGACTCATCCCAACAGATCATGATTTCAGAGACCCCCATGGCTGGATGTCAAAGGCCTCCAGCCTCTACAAACCTCCTCCAGCATGCTGCCAAAAGCTTCTGAGGGTCTGGTTTTCCTTAGACACCAGGAGATGGGGCTAGGTAGATCCATTTGGTGCCTCCTGACTCACCAGCTTGTAAAATATAGGTGGAATTCTAAGCATGCAGCTGGCTCAGAACCACTAATATACAAATTTTTATATATACCTCTTGGGAAGTCAGTCAACCAATTAGCACTGAATGCAACTTTATGGGAGCAAGGTAATATTCAAAGTGTTTACCAAGTGCTATGTCGTACAAATGGACAAATCAGAATCAATGAGGGGTGGAGTGAATCCTGGAGACCTACTCTTTGTCCAAGTTGGTAGATGATGTTATGGGTAAAATTGTACATTATGGGTAGAATTTCAACATATCAATTTGGGGTGGGGGTGGTCATATGCTGAAATCCTAACTCAGAACCTCAGAAAGTGACCATATTTAGAATAGGATCACTGTGGAGACATTAAGAGGAGATCATACCAGAGAAGGGTGGGCCCTAATCCAAATGACTGTTGTGCTTATAAAAAGGGGGAATTTGTACCCAGACACTCACACGGGAAGAACACCATGTGAACATGGAGGCAGAGATCAAGGTGACAATCTCCGACAAGCCCAACGAACACCAAAGATTGTCAGGAAACCACCAGAAGCTAGGGGAGAGGTCTGGAATAGATCCTTTCCTAATAGCAAGCAGCTTAGAGGGAAGAGCTACATCTCAGATGTCTAGACTCAGAATTGTAAGACCACACATTTCTGGTGTATAAGCCCCCCTAGGCTGTAGTACTTGGTTGCAGCTGTCCTAGCAAACTGGTACCCATGGTGAGGAGGTCTGGGAGTCCCAGGGGTGGAGCACGGATGGCAGAGGGAGAACATTTGGTGGCTTGGGGCAGTGCCTGTTGACCAACAGGGATGAAAGCAAGTCAATATTTTCCCAATCAGTGTGACCATGCCATTGCACACAAATTGATTGTCAGGGCTGACTGGAAGATCATGGGGGTGCTCATCATGTCTCCCTGGGATGTGTAAGAAGGGGAGAGAGAAGTATCTTTTCTGGAGAGTTAAGGGATGCACTTGCTCTTTTTTTTTTTTTAATGTTTATTTATTTTTGAGAGAGAGAGAGACCGAGCACGAGCAGGGTTTGTGCAGAGAGAGAGATGGAGACACAGAATCAGAAGCAGGGTCCAGGCTCCGAGCTGGCAGCAGAAACCTCGACACGGGGCTCTGACTCACAAACTGTGAGATCATGACCTGAGCTGAAGTCAGACGCTTAACTGACTGAGCCACCCAGGCGGCCCCAGAATGCACCTGCTTTAAGAGGAGGATTACAGATTTTTTCTGAGGGCGATGTTAGCTTTGTGAGGAATTCAAGTTCCATTTTGTATTGTGCACCTACTATTAGCTGCTTAGGTGAGCTAGGCACTGACAGAGGAAGCAGAGGCCTGAGACTCAGACTTTTGCAATTTCTTGCACATTTCTTAGGATTTACAGTCTACTTGCAAAGACAAGATTATGTCACTTGAAAGAGAAACCTTGGATTAAAGATTCCCATCAGTCTTGGAAGCTCATTTGTGAGATGGAGAGCCATGGAATGCACAGACTGATAGTTCACATCTTTTCCTGCTCCTCCTTCCCCAGCTCTAGTTTGCAAGTCGCTCAGAATATTTGGCTATGAGGGACTCCTGGGTGGCTCAGTCAGATGAGCATTCAACTTTTGATTTTAGCTCAGGTCATGATCCCACAGTTGGTGAGATTGAGCCCTGCGTCAAACTCTGCACTGACAGTGTGGAGACGGCTTGGGATTCTCTCTCTCTGCTTCTCACCCACTCATGCTCACGGTCTCTCTCTCTCTCAAAATAAATAAACATTGAAAAAAAAAAGAATATTTGGATGTGAGCATCTCTCTCAGATGGCAGGCTCTTTCTAAAAGAACTGGAACATTGGGGCGCCTGGGTGGCTTAGTCGGTTAAGCGTCCGACTTTCGCCTAGGTCATGATCTTGCGGTTCGTGGGTTCAAGCCCCGCATCGGGCTCTGTGCTGACTGCCAGCNAGAACTGGAACAGACGTGTGCTTTCCACTTGTGTGGTCAACGTTCTCTCAATTTCTTTTTTTAAGTCTCTATGTGGACATTTTAATTCAGTTTAACATTTTAATTTCGTTGTCTGTGAGCCCTTCCTGGTTGTGAAATGTTAGGGTGGTTAGTTTGTGTTTGTTCCATTAACTTCTGCTCAAGCCTATGGAGGTTTCCAGTTTGCAAGGGCACGTGGATGTGGGCCAGACCCATAACTGTTAGCTGGGCGCTGACCATTTCTAGCAAACGCCGATGGGGTGTTCTTTGTGTGCCGAGGAAGCCGGGTCTGACTCGCAGGAAGGGGGAGGGAATGGGTGAGACTGAAGAGCAGGCAGCAACAGGTCTTCCCAGAAGTGGCAGAATTTGTCAAGGGACACATGGGGACACGGTGCCCCATTCACCCCAGGGTGGGGTGCAGGCTCAGCACTACCGCTTCCGAATGTAAGTATATGTGAACCAGGAGGACAGGGATAAGTTCCCATCTCTCCCAGGGAACTCTTGACTCGCTTTAACCAGATGTTTGTGGCTCTTGGCCTGGCATGCAAAAAAGCGATGACAGAGAACTGAGGAGGGTGAGGGCATCGGGAAATGGGTGTGACCCTGGTTTTTGTTCCTTGTAGCTGGACTCTGAAGATTTCTGAAAATGGTCCCAACCTGTTTTGTATGTTTCCAGGATAAATGAAGTTTTCTTCAAGGTCACATAAAACTTCACAGTGGGGGAGGAGGTGTCTGCCTCTACGATGCCCATGGTGCCCCGTACGAAGCCTTGCACACATTAGACGTTCTGGGAATGTGTGTTTGCTAAGTTTAGATGAATTCCTAAAGGTCATGTGTGTGTGGATTCCATTTTTATAAGCTGGATTGCACTTTAAAAGCATATGGGGAGCACATTGAAAGGAATACTGCATTGGCTCGTTTTGTAAAGTTAGCATCCACTTCCTGATTTGTTTTATAAGCAGAAGTGGGCTTGTGTGGTTTCCTTAAAACCGAGCACGCAGATCCTCCGTTCCTCTTCTACAGGTGATGGGGCAGGACTTGGCGATGTTGAATATTCCTTCCAGTGCTAAAACTATAAAGCCTTAGAATCTACTTCCAGTTAACATTAAGTTTAGAAATTGAGATATCTGCCTGCCTTTTCCACTTTGAGAGACGGCAGGAAAAGAAGAGTGGTTCCATTTATTCATCACATACTGCAGTTACGTTCGCCTGAAATGGCAGTTATTTGTAGTAAGCCACACTCTCCTCTCACATGAGGCCCAGCTCTACTCTGGATCAGTTTCATTGCTTGCTTTTTGATATGCTTTCTTGGCTACAAGGAACTGAGCTCTGGGGCACCTGGGTGGCTCAGTTGATTAAGTGCCCGACTTTAGCTAAGGTCATGATCTCATGGTCTGTGAGTTCAAGCCCTGTGGGTCAGGCTCTGTGCTGTGTGTGGAACCTGTTTCAGATTCTTTCTCTCTCTCTCTCCCTCTTTCTCTTTCTCTCTCTGTCCCTCCCTCTGCCACTTCCTCCACTTGTGCTCTCTCTCTCTAAAATAAATTTTTAAAAGAGACAAAGAGCTCACTTAAAAATAAATAAATAGGGGCACCTGGGTGGCTCAGTTGGTTAAGTGTCTAACTTCAGCTCAGGTCATGATCTTGAGGCTTGTGAGTTTGAGCCCCATGTCGGGCTCTGTGCTGACAGCTCAGAGCCTGGAACCTGCTTCAGATACTGTGTCTCCCCCTCTCTCTGCCCCTCTTCTGCTCAAGCTCTGTCTTTCTCTGTCTCTCAATAATTAATAAAAATGTTTAAAATTTTTCAAGAAAATAAATTTTAAAATAGTTTTGGATTTACAGAAAAGTTATAAGGGTAGTACAGAGGGGTTTTTTTGTGCATTTTTTTGTTTTGTTTTTAAAGAGAGAATGGGAGCGTGAGGCGGGGAGGGACTGAGAGAATGGGATAGAGAGAATCTTGTGCAGCCTCCATGTCCAGCATGGAGCCTGATGTGGGACTCAACCCCATGACCCTGCGATCATGACTGAGCTGAAATCAAGAGTCAGACACTCAACAGACTGAGCCCCCCAGGCAGTGCCCCAGTACAGAGGGTTTTATACCCAGTGTCCAGCAGTCCCCACTGTCAATATCTTACATTAGTATGCACACTTGCCAAAACTCGTGAGCCAACACATTGTTATTAACTAAAGTCCATACTTCATTTGAATTTCCTTAGTTTTTACTTGATGTCCTCTTCTGTACCAGGACCTCATCCAGGATACATTACATTGAAACACCCTTTCTCCTTAGGCTCCTCTGGGCTATGGAAGTTCCTCAGATTTTTCTTGTTTTTGATGACCTTGGCAGTTTGAAGGAGTATGGGTCAGACTACTTTCTAGACTGGCCTTCGGTTTGGGTTTGTCTGATGTCTTCCTCATGGTTTAGGTTCAGGGTTCTTGAGAGGGAGATCACAAAGGCAAAGTCCTATCCCCACCACAGAGTATGCAGGTTTCATGCTGTCCACTGACTCACCACTGATGACATCAAGCTTGATTACATAGCAGCGGCAGTGTTTGTCGGGAGGTCTCCAACCCTGTCCCCTTTCCATGCTGTATCTGGATGGAGGTCGCTATGCACAGCCCCCGCTAAAGAAACAGGACGCTTTGAGAGTATTGATTCAAGAGCAGAGGACCCTGTGTGAATTGTATGAATTTCTTTTGTAGAGCAGATTTCTCTATTCTTACACATTTATTTACCCACTCATTTGTGTCAGGGTGGACTCAGAGATATTTATTTCATACTTTGGATTATAATCCAATACTCTGTTATTTATTCTGTTGTTCATGTTGTTTCAGGTTTGGCCATTGTGAGTTCTTTCAGGTGGCTCTTTCTTTTTTAAGTTTTTCTATTTATTTTGAGAGAGAAAGCAGGGCTTAATCTCTATCTCTATCTCTATCATGACCTGAGCCAATATCAAGAGTCAAATGCTTAACTGATTGAGCCACCCAGGTGCCTCTTTCAGTTGGCTATTGAGTCCCTTTGACATGAGCCCACCATCTTGTTTTTTGAGCACTTCCTTACATCCTGGCACTGCAGATGCCCCAGGCTCCTCTTGTTTATTCCCAACCCCAGCCCTTAGACCAGCCATTTCTCCAGTGGTCCCTTTTATTGAAGAATGGTGCTTGGAATCCAAGATCTGGGTGCTGGGTATGCTCACTGACACCAGAGCATGGCACTTCTTTCCTTTTGCATCTTTTGGATCCTCTCAGCTGACAGACTAAAGAAGTATGTGGGTATGCCGACTAGCATATATACACATCTATAAATAGTACTATATACATCCATCTATACCTACAGGAAGCTAAATGTTCATACTAATGTCTCCAGTTCTAATCCATTGCCACACAGTTTGTAGACTTTGCAACTGTGAAGAAATATAAAGCCAACTTGATTTCCCCCTCTCTACAAAATTCACATTTCCTAACAATTTAGCTTATCTTTGAAATTTAGCAAATTCACCAGGCCATGTATTAGAATTCCTCATTATCACTGGACCCTGACTCCACGAGAGGGACAGATGTGTTTAGGGGGCAAGCCCAGGAAGCCACCTTCTCTATGACCCCCAGCTGAGCCCCGTGGTGATGGTTGCAATCCTGGGACAAGGAGTCCTTGACTTGGGCCTTTCCTACTGCCCAGCCAAGAAAAAACCTTAGGGCAAGAAATTCCAAGTAAGGAATCTCTAATTCTTTCAACGTCATTCGATTTTAAAATTTATGTTTAAATAAATAAATAAATAAATAAAATTTATGTTTAAATTTGTGCAAAGGAAAAGTCACTATCCGTGGTGTACATTTCCATGACCTTTGACAAATGGATAGAGATGCGTACTTATGACCACAGTCATAAGAGGGAACAGTTTACGTGCCGCCCAGATGCTGTCCTGTTGCCCTTTGTAGTCAATACCCCCCAACCTTTGTAACCACTGACCTAATCTTCATCCCTACAGTTTTCTCATCTCCAAAATGTCATGTAAGTGAAATTTTATAATATGCAGTCTTTTGGGTGCGGTTTATGTCACTTGGCAAAAATACTTTGAGATCCCTCCATGTTACTGCATAAAATAACTTGCTTTTTTTTTTTTAAGTCTCTTTTTTTATTTTGAGAGAGAGAGCACAAGCAGGGGAGGAATGGTAGGGTGAGGGGGAGAGAGGGAGAGAATCTCAAGCAGGCTCCACACTGTCAGCACAAAGCCCGATGTAGGGTTCAAACCCATAAGCTGTGAGATCATGACCTGAGCCAAAGTCGGATGTTCAAACGACTGAGCCACCCAAGTGCCCTGTAAAATCACTTACTTTTAATATTGCTATCCAGGTACTACATCAGCATAGCTTAGATTTTTGCACTAGTGATTCCCTTGAATGTCTGTATTAGTTTCCCGTGGCTACGTAACAAATTAACACAATTTTGGGGACTTAAAACAACACTGATTTATTAATACAGAGTTTCCAAGGGTCTGGAGTCCAGACACATCTTGACTAAGTCTTCTGTTGCGAGGCTCACGAGGCTGCAAACAACATCTCAGCTGCTCTCTCCTCTGAGGCTTATGAACTTCCCGAAAGCTCACTGGTTCTTGGCAGAATTCAGTTCCTTGCAGCTAGCTATCAGATTGGCGTCCTTGCCCTGTCAACAAGTTGACTGTAGGGCAGTGAAACTGATTTCAGATTACTGACTTCCAGAACTGTAAAGAAAGAAAGTGGTCTGTTATAAGTTACTAAGTTTGCAGTAACTTGTTAGAGCAGCAATGAAAAATGAATAAATACGTTGCACATTAGAAGTAAAGCAAATGTTTGACAATAAACTATTTGTAAAAAAAAAAAAAAGTAAAGCAAATGTTCATAGGATATGTTAAAATAGAATAGAGATTCTCACACTCTTTTAACACTCTTTTAATTGCCAACTCTTGGTAAGAAAAACATTTGCAGGACGGCTGGGTGGCTCAGTCAGTTAAGTGTCCATCTTTGGCTCAGGTCATGATCTCTTGGTTTGTGGGTTCGAGCCCACATTGACATCAGTGCTGACAGCTTAGAGCCTGGAGCCTGCTTGGGATCCTCTCTCTCCCTCTCTCTCTCTGCCCCTNTTCTTAGTAGCTCATGGTTGGTGGCACTGCCATTAAGGACCTCAACAGATAACAGTGCAAAGTTTTCCTCTGAAACTCTGAGTTCTCTACTTCAGTGGTTCTCAACTGAGGGTGATTTTGCAGCCCAGCATACATTAGGCAATGTCTGGAGACATTTTTTGTTGTTACAACTGGGACACAGGCTACTTACCCGCACCAAAGAGGCTGGAGATACTATGGCTAATGATTCTACACGGCAAAGGACAGTCAGCGCAACACTGAATTATCCAGCCCTGAATGTCAGCAGCGCCAAGGTGGAGAAACCAAGTTCTAGCAAGTTCTATCTGTGTCTTCTCTTGGTCGGCTGTGTCCAAACTGACTCTGTCCATCTCTCTGGCTTCCCCAGGTTTGTCCTCCCTTACTATGTCCTGTGGACCACAATGACGCGTTTCCTACCTAGCATTAAACTGACAAGCTTGTGGGAACTAGGTTTGTGTTTTAGTCCATTGAGGCTGCTGTAACAAATACCACAGACTGGATGGCTTATAAACAACAGAAATTTATTTCTCACAGTTCTGGAGGCTGGAGGTCCAGGATCAGGGTGCCGGCATGGGCAAGTGAGAGCCCCTCTTCTGGGTCACAGACTTCTTGTGGCTTCCCATGGTGGGAGAGGCTAGCAAGCTCTCTGGGGTCTCTCATATGAAGGCACTGATCCCATTCATGAAGGTTCTACCCTTGTGACCTCATCACCTCTTCTCATGACATCACCATGGGGACTAGATTTCAACATATGAATTTCGGAAGGACACAGACATTCAGACCACAGCAGCTTGTGACAGGTGACAGCTGCATTTTTAAAAAGTTTATTAATGAATCTGAGGGGCGCCTGGGTGGCTCAGTCGGTTGAACATCCAACTCTTCATTTCGGTTCAAGGTCGTGATCCCAGGGTCATGGGTTCTAGCTCCGTGTTGGGCTCCACACTGAGCGTGGAGCCTGCTTAAGATTTTCTCTCTCATCCCCCCTGCCCCTCTCCCCTGCTTGCACACACTCTTTCTCTAAAATAAAAAACTACATATATTAAAAAAATTATTAATGAATCTGAGAGCAGTGGTTGATGAAGTGTGCAAGGGACATTCTCAACACACAGTGGCATATTTCAGGCTGCTGCCTTCAGTGAATTACATAACCAGACCTGCAGATTCTTTGTTTCAAACTTCCAAAAGTACTGGGTCACCTGGGTGGCTCAGTTGGTTGAGCGTCTGACTCTGGATTTCGGACTCAGGTCACCATCTCACGGTTTGTGAGTTCGAGCCCCACAACAGGCTCTGCGTTGACTACGTGCAGCCTACTTGGATTCTTTACCTCTCTGTCTCCCTCTCTCTCTGCCCCTTCCCTGTTAATTCTCATGCACTTTCTCTCTCTCTCCCCCAAAATAAATTGGGGCACCTGGGTGGCTCAATTGGTTAAGCATCCAACTTCAGCTCAGGTCATCATCTCACAGTTTGTGAATTGAAGCCCCACATCGGGTTCTGTGCCGACAGCTCAGAGCCTGGAGCCTGCTTCAGATTCTGTGTCTCCCTCTCTCTCTGCCCCTCCCCTGCTTGTGCTCTCTCCCTCTTTCAAAGATAAATAAACATTAAAAAAAAAAGAAGAAGAAAGAAAACAGTGGACAATAATTTAAAATAAATAAACATTTCAAACTTCCAAAAGTACAAAGTACCTCCTCTAGTCATCTAAAATCTAGTGATTTAGGGGCACCTGGGTGGCTCAGTCAGTTAAGCAGCAGACTTCAGCTCAGGTTGTGATCTCGTGGTTCACTAGTTCGAGCCCTGAGTCAGGCTCTGTGCTGATAGATCTGAGCCTGGAGCCTGCTTCGGATTCTGTCTCTCTCTTTCTCTCTGCCCCTCCCCTGTTTGGGCTCTCTCTCTCCCAAAAAAAAGAAACATTAAAAAAAATGTTTTTTAAATAATTTAAATCTACTGCTTTAGGTTACTAGATTTTCCTTCAGTCAGATTTGAAGTACATTTGCAAATCATTCAAATAGGGCATAGGTAGCACTGGTCCCTTTGAAAACTGAGAAGATGATGACTTCCACATTATCAAGCAGTTGAGGAGCTTGCTTCACCCAAAAAATAATTTTTCCCAGTGTCCCTGATTCTATATGTTCTCTCGCAGGGCACTAAGAAGGCACCTCAAGGGTAGAAGGAATAGTCAGTAACCCGCCTCTGCGGTTTCTACAAATAACTGGTGTAAAACATACCATATATTTAGGAAATGACATCTAATTAAAGCCAACACAGGACAGCTCTCTGAGGGAGGCCCAGGCCACGTGCACGTGCACGGGGCCAGCTCACTGGGGTATGGGTGGTGCTTCGTGCCAAAGGGTGGAGTGTGAAAATAATCCATTTTAGCCTTCATATTTGGTGGGGTGTGTGTGTGGGGGGGGTGTCTTTGGAAAAGAAGAGTCACATGTATTGTTAATTCCAGAATGAATGGTTTTGTGGTTTGGGTGTTATTGTCTCGTGTAGTTTCACAGGAACATGAAAGCACCTATAAATAAACTGCAGGAAGTGGAAGATACACTTACAAAGAGGGTTTTAAACATAATAATTAGAATTCCTGCCTTCTGAAACTAAGATAACTTTACAGTGGAAAGCACTCTGATCTTAACGTCTGTGTTGCAATATGTAGCCCCTCCCCCACCCTGGGGGAGGGGGCGTGTGTTGGAGCAGTGGTGAGGAGCTCCCACAGTGAAGGAAGGCTGCCTGAGAGACAGCGTTCCAGAAGGGCGATGTGCCAAATAGAGCAAACCCATGCAAGTGAAAAACATTCTTTACGAACCCATGTGTATTTGCGTGTAGTTCTCTCTGAAGCAAAGGCAAATAAATTTAATTTTTTTTTTAAAAAAGCAATGATTTCATTATATGCTGACCCTGTGTTTGGCCTTGTGCTAGGCTCACATGGATTAGTTCGTGTGGCCCTCACAGTAATTCCATGAGGTAAGTACCATCCGTATTCCCATTTACACTCGAGAAAACTGAGGCTTAGAGGGATTGAGCATTTGGATTAATGAGGGGCCATGGGAGGATTAGAAATGGGACAATTTGACTCTAGAGGCCATGCAGGTGGCCCGGAACTAGAGTCCTCAGTCCTGAACATGCGGTGAATGGGCTCAAAGTGAAGGCAATGGCTGGCTGAAATACAGACGGCTGAAATGGGAGAGGTCTGTTTCTTTTTTCTTTTCCAGTCCCATCAGTATTTTTAGCCAAAATGTATTTCACATGTACCATTATGTAAATTTTAAGGTGTACGTGTTGATTTTATACCTTTACATGATGCAGGAAGATTGTCATTGTGGTTCGCACCTCTATCACATCACATATCGTCTGTTTTCCATGGTGGAAATAACTAAAATTTGGGCTCTTGGCAAGTTTGATTTTTTTCCCCTACTATTTAAAAATGTTTATTTTTGAGAGAGAGAGAGACAGAATGCAAGATGGTGAGGGGCAGAGAGAGAAGGAGACACAGAATCCAAAGCAAGCTCCAGGCTCTGAGCTGTTAGCACAGAGCCTGACATGGGACTTGAACTCAGGAACCACGAGATCATGACCTGAGCCAAACTTGGACACTTAACTGACTGAGCCACCCAGGGGCCCCAAGTTTGATTTTTATAATACAACCTTGTTATCTGTAATCACCATACTGTACGGTTGGTTTGTTCCATATCTTAGCTACTATAAATAATGCTACAATAAACAGGGGTGCATATGTCTTTACAAATTAGTGTTTCTTTTCATTTTTTCTTTTGGTAAATATCCACTAGTAGAGTTATTGGGTCTTACGGTATTACTATTTTTAATTTTTTCAGGAACTTCATATTGCGTTCCCAGTGGTTGCACCAATTTCCATTCCAACCAACAGTGGCCCAGCAGGTTCCTTTTTCTCCACATCCTTGTCAGCACTTATGATTATCTTTGTTTATTTTAGCCATCTGACAAGTGTGAGGTGATACCCCATTGTGGTTTTACTTTGCGTCTCCCTGATGATTAGTGATGTTGAGCATCTTTCCATGTGTATATTGGCCATCTGTATGTCTTCTTTGGAAAAATGTCTATTCAGGTCATCTGCCGATTTTTTAATTGGAATGTTTGGTTTTCTTGGTGTTGAGTTGTAGAAGTTCTTTATGTATTTTGAGTATTAACCCCTTATTGGATAGATTATTAACAAACATCTTCCCCCATTCAGTAGGTTCTTTTTTAGTTTTGTTGATGTTTTCCTTCACCAGGCAAAAGCTTTTAATCTTGATGTAGTCCTAATGGTTTATTTTTGCTTTTGCTTCCCCGCCTGAGGAGACATGTGTAGACAAATGTTGCCAATGGCAAAGAAATGACAGCCTGTCTTCTCCTCTACAATTTTCAAGGAGCTTTGTTCCTGTGTTTTTTTCTAGGAGTTTTACTGTATCCGGTCATATGTCTAAGTCTTTGATCTACTTCAGGTTAATTTTTTTTAAGCTTTTATTTAAATTCCAGTTCGTTAACATACAGTGTAATGTTAGTTTCACGTGTGCAAAATAATGATTCAACACTCCCATACATCACCTGTGCTCATCACAAGTGTCCCTCCTTAATCCCTATCACCTATTTAATCCATCCCCCTATCCACCTCTCCATGGGGAACCATCAGTTTGTTCTCTATAGTTAAAGAGTCTTTTTCTTGGTCTGCCTCCTTTTCCCCTTGTCTTGTTTATTTCTTAAATTCCACAGATGAGTGAAATCATATGGTATTTGTCTTTCTCTGACTGTCTTATTTTGCTTAGCATCATATTCTCTACCTTCATCCATTTTGTCAAAAATGTCAAGATTTCATTCTTTTTTATGGCTGAGTAATATTCCAGTATATACAGATATACCACATCTGCTTTATCTATTCATCAGTTGATGGACACTCCAGCTGTCTCCATAATTTGGCTACTGTAAATAATGCTGCTATAAGAAGCAGGGTATGTGTATCTCTTTGAAACAGTGTTTTTGTATCCTTTGGGTAAATACCTAGTAGTGTAATTGCTGGACCATAAGATAGTTCCCAGTTACACTTTTTGGGGAAGTTCCTTACTGCTTTCCAAAGTTACCGCAAGTCTATTTTTGTGAGTGGTGTAAGACAGGGCTTCAATTTCATTTTCTGCATGGGTCTATCCAGTTTTCCCAGCACCACTTGTTGAAAAGACAAGCTTTTCCCCATTAGGCATTCTTAGATCCTAGTCAATTACTAGTTGATGATATATGCACGGGTTTAATTCTGAGCTCTCTATTCTGTTCCATTGGTCTATGTGTCTATTTTTATACTAGTACCATACTGTTTTAATGACTATAGCTTTGTAGTATAGTTTGAAACCTGAAAGTGTGGTGCCTCTGGCTTTGTTTTCTTTCTTACGGTTGCTTTGGATAGCTGGGGTCTTTTGTGGTTCTGTACAAATGTTAAGATTTTTTTTTTCCTATTTCTGTGAAAAATGCCATTGGAATTTTGGTAGGCTTTGTGTTGAATCTATAGATGGCTTTGGGCGGGATGGTAAGTTATACCTTTATCCTTTGCTCTTTTATTTGCAACTAATTGGTCATTCGTAACGAAACAGAAGTACCTCTGGGCATTACACCAGAGCATTCAGGAGATTTCTACCAACTGTGATTCAGAAAGTAGTAGGACTGAACTTTGAAGGGGGCTGTGGAATCAAGGGAGTCCATGAGTCTGCCGCACCCTCATATGGGCAAGTGGGGGATAAGGGCACTTGGGGGAAGCAAAACCGGAGAGCACAGAACACAGCAGATACGCAAGGGACGTAGAAAATTCGTGGAGTTCTAGCATCCTGGTGGAGAAGCAGGCACGCCATCGGAGCAGAATAGAGACGAGTCTGCAGGCAGAGGAGAAGGAGGATCTTAAGGAGTCAGTCCCATTCCCCAGGGTGACGCTGCAGTGCCCTGGAGTTTTGCCAGCAGTGACAGTGACCTCCCACACAGAGAAGCAGAAAGCAAAAGAGGTGTGACTAACTTATCACCTGGCTGAGCAGGTCACAGACAAAGGGACCTGTTCCTTTCCAGGAGTGGGTCTTCTGAGGAGGGATCTCCATTACTGGGATCGGGGGAGAAGAGAAGGAGAGAGAAGGAAAGAAGCAGGCAAAAATAACCAAGGCTTTGAAGGTAGGATTACCTGCTCTCTGCTTTAAAGTTTCAGCGGGTCTGCCCATACAACTCTGGGAGTACCTCCACTCGAGGATCCCCCTTTCTGGCAGTGGGCAGCCACAAAGCCCCAGGTGCTAAGTTCACACTCTTCCCCCGCCCCCATCTTTCTTTATACCAGCTTTTTAAAATGTGCCTTCCCCAGTGCTGCCCCACAGCCAGTTCAGGGAAAGAGAAACCAAAAAGTTGAGATATACTGCCACCTTGTGGAGAACAAGTGTCTAACTGCTAGTCTGTAGCATTGTCAAAGTGAACAAGTAAGGCAAGTGTGTGCTTCTTCAGATGCAGCAACAGAGGCATGTTTCATCACACACTATGAAACATCATGGTCGTACGGTATCACAAAAAGAAAGCGATAATTCCCCAGCAATCAAACCCAAAGACACAGAACACTGTGACCTAACTGATAAAGAATTCAAAATAGCTGTTATGAAGAGTTTCAACAGATTACAAGAAAACTCAGAAAGGCAATTAAATAAACTCAGGAATAAAATCAAGGAGTTCTGCACCAAGGAAGTGGAAAATTTTAAAAGAACCAGCCAGAAATTCTGGAGCTGAAGAATTCAGTGAATCCAATGAAGAATGCATTTGAGCTGGGGAAACAGGGCAGATCAGACTGAAGAAAGAATTAGTGACCTGGAGGATAAATACTTAGAAGTAATCCAGTTAGAAGAGGAGAGAGAACTAAGATTTTTAAAAAGTGAAGACACCTTATGAGAGCCATTGGATAAGATACAAAATACAAACATAACAATAACTGGTCTACCTGAAAGAGAGGAGAGGGAAAAGGG
This sequence comes from Crocuta crocuta, assembly GCF_008692635.1. Lineage (NCBI taxonomy): Eukaryota > Metazoa > Chordata > Mammalia > Carnivora > Hyaenidae > Crocuta > Crocuta crocuta. The sequence goes on from NW_027533170.1 coordinate 4,991,907, forward strand.
AACAGAGAGTGTATTTAGAGAAATAATAGCTGAGAATTTCCCAACCCTGGGGAAGGAACTGGAAATACAAGTCCAAGAACCCTATAGAACAAACTTATCTCAGTGCAAAAAAATCTTCTCTGAGACGCGTTACAATGAAACTGTCAAAAATCAATGATAAGGAGTCATCAAAGCAGCCAGGGGAAAAGAACGCAACCTACAAAGAAGCCCCCATAACAGTATCGGCAGATTTCTCAGCAGAAATACTACAAACCAGGAGACAATAGAATGACATTTTGATGTGCTAAATAATAAAAATTGCCAGCCAATGATACATTTATGGCCAAGTTATCCTTCGGATATGAAGGAGAAACAAAGGTTTTCCCAGACAAAACTTAGGGAGTTCACCGCCACTAGACCTGCCTTGCAAGAGATGCTCAAAGTTCCTCAAGCTGAAATGAAAAGACGTTAATTACTTACATAGAAGTAAATGAAAGTGCACAATACCCTAGCAAAGGTAAAAATAAACAATAGGGTAGGTAGTATGAGGGTAATGGGGCTTTGGGTAGTTTGGACATTTTAAATATATTCTTCCAATCCATGAGCACAAAATGACTTTCCATTTGTTTGTGTCTTTGATTTCTTTCAACAAAGTCCTATGGTTTTCATTGTTTAGATCTTTCACTTCCTTAGTTAAATTTATTCTTAGGTATTTTGCCGGTTTTGAGGTTACTGCGACCGGGATATTTTTCTTTGTTGCTTTTTATAAACATTTCAGTTGGTGTGTAGAGATGCAACTGATTTCCTTGTCTAGTTTTTGGTCTTAGAGGAACAGCTTTTAATTTTTCCCCATTGAGTATAATGTTAGCTGTGAGTCTGTCATACATGGATGGCTTTTATGTACGTTACTTCTATACCCAATCTATTGAGGATTTTTATCACAAAAGGATATTGTATTTTGCCAAATGATTTTTCTTTGTCTATTGAAATGATCATGTGATTTTTATCTTTCATTCTATTAATGTGGTGAAAAACATTGACTTATTTGCATATGTTGAAACCTCCTCACATCCTAGGGACAAATCTCACTTGATCATGATGCATAATGTCCTTGAATTCAGTCTGCTAATATTTTCTGAGAATTTTTGTGTCTATATTCATCCGAGATACTGACCTACAGTTCTTTTTCCTTGTAGTGTGTCCTTATCTGACTTTGGCATCAAGGTAATGCTGGCCTTGCAGAACAGGTTTAGAAGTGTTCGCTCCTCTTCAGTTTTTTGGAAGATTTTGAGACAGATTGCCATTAATTCTTTAAATGTTTGGTATTATTCACCACTACAGCCATCTAGTCCTCTGTGTTAGAAAGTTTTTGACTACTGATTCCATTTCTTTACTTATATTGGCCTATTCATATTTTCTATTTTGTTCTGATTCAGTGATCCATGTTTCTAGGCATTTATCTAGGCTGTCTAATTTGTTGGCATATAAATGTTCACAGTAGTTTCTTCTGACCCTGTGTATTTCTGTAGTATCCGTTATAATGTCTCCTCTTTTGTTCCTGATTTGAGTGTTCTATTTTTCCTTGGTTAGTCTAACTAAATGTTTGTCCATTTTATCTTTTTGAAAAGCCAACTCAGTTTTGTTGCTCTCATCTATTGTTTTTCTTATTTTTCACTTATTCACTGGTCTTTATTTTTGGGCTTAATTCTCTTTTTCTAGTTCCTTCAGATGTAAATTAGGTTGTTCAATAACTTTCTAATTTTTTAAAGTTTATTTATTTATTTATTTTGGGGGGAGGGGCAGAGAGAAAGAGGGAGAGAGAGACAGACAGAGAGAGAGGGAGAGTGAGAGAGTGAGAGAGAATCCCAAGCAGGTTCAGAGACAGCGTGGAGCTCACAAATTGTGAGATCATGACCTGAGTTGAAACCAAGAGTTGGATGCTTAACCAACTGAACCATCCAGGTGCCCCAAAAATCTAATTTTTTTAATGGATGCATTTATTGCTGTGAACTTCCCTCTCAGACTGCTTTCACAGCATCCCATAAATTTTGGTAGGTTGTGTTTCCATTTTCTTTTGTTTCAAGATTTTTTTAATTTCCTTTTTGATTTCTCCTTTGACCCACTGGTTGTTCAGAAGCATGTTATGTTACACATAGTTTACACTTATCTTAGTTTACACATATTTGTAGATTTTCTAGCTTTCCTCTTGTTATTTACTGGTATCTAGTTTCATACCATGAAGGTAGGAAAGCTAGTATTATCTCAATCATCTTAAATTTGCTAAGAATTGTCTTTTGTCTTATATGATCTATCCTGGAGAATGTTCCACGTGCACATTGAGAAGAATGTGAATTCTGCTGCTACTGGATAGCATGTCCTACGTAGGTCTGTTAGGTCCATTTGGTCTAAAGCGTGATCCAATTCCATAAATAAATACATACATACATACATAAATACATAAATAAATGATAAAGTATGATTCAATTCTAATGTTTTCTTATCGATTTTCTATCTAAATGACCTAACCTTTGCTGAAAGTGGGGTATTGAAGTCCACTACTATTTTTTTTTAATGTTTATTTATTTTTGAGAGAGAGACAGAGTGTGAGCAGGGGAAGGGCAGAGAGAGAGAGAGGGAGACACAGAATCTGAAGCAGGCTCCAGGCTCTGAGCTATCAGCACAGAGCCTGACATGGGGCTCGAACCCACGAACTGTGAGATCATGACCTAAGCCAAAGTTGGCCGCTTAAGTGACTGAGCCACCCAGGCGCCCCATGAAGTCCCCTACGGTTTTTATACTGTTGTCTCTTCCTCCCTTCAGTTCTATTAGTAATTGCTTAATGCAGTTACATGCACCAATGTTGTGTGAGTACATATTTATGACTGCTCTATCTTCTTGATGTGTTGACACCTTTATCATTATATAATGACCTGTTTCTTGTTTCCATGTTTGGTTTAAAGTCTATGTTGTCTGATATTGGTATAGCTACCCTGCTTTCTTTTGGTTTCTACATGCATGAGATATCTTTTTCCATGCCTTCACTTTGAGCCTATCTGTGTCCTCAGACCTGAAGTGAATCTCTTGTAGGCATCATACAGTTGGGTCCTGTTTTTTTTTTTTTTTTAATCTATCCATTCATTCTGTGCCTGGATGCGATTGTGTGAATTCAATCCATTTAAATTTAGAGTAATTATTGATTTGTAAGGACTTACTCTGGTCATCTTATCTACTGCTTTCTGGTTGTTTTGTATATCCCATTGTTTATTTTTCCCTCTGTTCATGAATGGATGTCTAATTAGTTGTTGATTTTATGTAAATTGGTGATCTACTATGTTCATGAACTTGGATGCCCAAGTCTTTCCTCAGGTTTCCACAGGAACCGTGTTCCTTTAATGCCCTTTCATATTCTTATCTGTTTCCTACCTTTCCCCTCCCTCTCCCAGTCACGGATGTCCTACCCTGGGTGCTGCTGGAGGGAAATGGGTTTCTTGAGCAATGACCCACAGAACTGGGTCATTTGGGGCAGTCAGGCACTCACTCACAGCCTTCTGTCTCCTCCCCAGGAGGCGTTGTCCACACCTGACAGTTTAGCCCCACGGAGTGTTGCCCTGGGTAGGGAGGGCTCTGGTGGAGCTTCTCCCTTCCCACTGTGTACAAACTCATCCTTCTTGTTCCAAAGGTGTGTTGGAATCTCCTTGCAGGCAGGCTGGATTTCTACAAATTCTTTCTTGCCCATGTGTATCTGAACAGGCCAGCACTCTCCAGGTATTTTCTCTTACTGGGGCAGGCAGAGGTCCATAGGACCACCTTGGATGTGCAGCCTTTACCAGGGGTCTACTTTTGAAAGCACAGGTAGGTAAGAGTCCTTTCAGGTTCCTTGGTGTAGGGTGCTGGGTCCAATAGCTCCTAGTGGCACTTTTGTTCATGCATAAATTTCTAATTTAGTTTAAAAGGGGGGGAGGGGGGAAAGGAGGAGAATCCTATACCTCCATGATGCTAACATCACTCCCTACCAATTCTCAGGGGGCAACTTCTTAAAGAAGAAATTTGGACACAGAAATATTATCATCCAAATTTTGTGATACAACATGGGCGGTAACCTAGGTACCCTCACCTCTTCTTCACCTGCAATAACCAATTTCACTCTCTTCAATTTGAGGTCTCCCTCTCTCTCTCTCTCTCCACACTCCTCCCCCCAACATATTTTAACATCTGGTCTTAGAGCTGCATTAAGCTGTGTTGTCAGCGGCTGAAAACCCAGCAGCAGGGTCCTAATGAAACCTATCTCCACAAGATAGCTGTGATTTTTCACTAGATGAAGTGTGACAGCTGTTACTTTTGGTGCTCTGAAGGACTTTTTTTTGGTCAGATGTCAAGGAGCCATGGAGCAGTGGTGGACAGGGACTCTTTTCTTTGCCAACTGGTCTTTTGATAGAAGGAGCCTGAAATGAATGGAAGTCAGCTGTAGATTAAAGTTTAAAAGACTCTTGTGCTGCTGGCAGGAACCAAGACCTCTGTATCCATAGCTCCCGGAGTCATGAAAAGAGGGAACACAAATTGTCCTGGTGGGTCACTGGGAGTGCTGTTCACTTCTATCCCTTGGTACCTGGACCCATGCAGTATACCTATTGAGGACACAGCACATGATTGTTGGTTTAGAATATATGTTACACCCTGGAGAATGTTGTGTCATATTTTCCAGGTATCCTCACCAACCTGTTGCCGCTGTGTGCCTTTTAAAAAGGATATTCCATCACTTTATTAGTCCGGCAGCTTGTGAGTTTGGCAGCCAACAGCAGGATCAGTCGATCTCATCGCTCTGTGTTTATTGCTGTGCCTCCTTTGCTGTAAGGGGGATTCTTTGGTCCTTTACGATGGTACCTAGGATCCTATGTAGGTCAGTCAAACCCTCTGCAAGTCCTTGCATAGTGATGTTGGCTGAGGCCATGCAGCCAGGAAACGTAAACTCATACCCAGAATATGTGTCAATAATCTAGTCAGGATTAATTCACACCCTTTTCTAAGATGGGAGGGGTCCAAAGTTACTTGCCACTGAGTAACTGGTTGGTTTCCACAATGGAAGGTGCTGTTATCAGGGGCTCAGTGTTAGTCTGTTACTGGCAGACAGAACATTTGACACAAGCTGGGGCTAACTCAGCCTTGGTGAGAAGGAGCCCACGCTGTCGGACCCATGTGTAACCACCACCTTTTGCTACTCTGTTCAAGCTCCCACTGTACCCACATTGCGGTGGCCAATAACAGAGGCACACGGACACTTTGCGGACTCATCCTATTTGGTAGTATAGTGTCTCTTGTGTGATACATCTAACAGAGGATTCAACACTCTTCATATTTTCATGCTCATTCCTATGGATCTATTCACATGCCTCTTCTGCAAACCTCCTCATCCCTGATATTCCAATCAATCTCTTTCCAGGCCCTTGGCTAACCAGCCATACCATCAGCTATTACCTTCGAGTCCTTGGGTACATGCCCACATATACCACCCAAAGCTCTGCATTTCTCCTCAACATTATCTTTCCCCAGAGCCGAAGGAGAGGCACTGGCCAATAGTGGAAAGTTAAACAGGGGTCAGGATTTGTGCCGCTCATCTGTGCCTTCTGGCCCCATTCTTTCCCACGTACCACTTGCATCCTCCTACACATTGCTACTGGGTCCATGTAACCTAATGATTCTACATCTGGCAGGTCCCAGCTCCATTGTGGATCCATGATCATTTCCAAGATCACATGCTTGCCTCAACCAGAGCCCAGTAGCACCCAAGGAATTCTGTTTCAAGTGATGTATAATTCCACACTGCGAGTGGCAAGGGATGGCTGCAGACTCATAGTGAGTTTATGTTGTAATTCTCCAACTGGGGCATGCCATAGACACTACATGGCCTCTTTCTCCATCGTTCACAGCTCCAATATCACAGAGTCTGTCAGGGAGTGTGGTCCAAGAGGCAAGATCACTTGCATTGCAATCTGGACCCATGGCAGATCCCTCTTCTGTTCTGGGCCTCTCTCAACACGAGACGAGATGCTATTTGTGTAAATCAACCAGAACTGTGTTCCCAGTATGGAATATGCCACCTCCACAGTCTGAAGATGCCTACCAACTACTGTGCTTGCTTCAGAGTGGTGGAGTTGTGAAATATTGTTTTATGCTTCGAAAGGGATACCTTGGAATACTCTAGATCACTGGATCCCTAAAAATGTTATGGTAGGTGTATCTCCTCCTGTGGAGGGCATGTATCTTAACAAGGCCTTCAGTGTGCTTGCACCTCCTCATTGACCCAGCTCACATAACACGGTGCTATCCGTATGTGAACCAAGGTGATAACATGTCAGTTGGTCCAAACCCCTTGGGGCTGTATTATTACTGAGGGCAGGCGAGTTAACATTTATAGTACACCGTTGTGTAGCCAGAACATCAACTTTCTGTCCCTCTGAACAGGGGATGAAAAAGAAGGCATTTACAAGATCGGTGGCCACACTCCGTCTGTGTGAGCCCTTGTTCACCTCCCTTAACAAAGATGCCACATCTGGTGCAGCAGCTACAGCTGGAGACCTACATCTTGGTCAAGTTTGTAGTGGCTCCCTGTCATCCTCCAAGGTCCACCTGCAGGGAACACACTAGATAATTAAGTGTGTATGCAGGGGGGACCACCCTTCTTGTGTCATTTGGGTCTTTAAGTGTGGCACTTAATCTCTCTCTTCTGCCCAAGGTGTGATATTGCTATTTACTTACTACCTTGGCTGAGAGTATGGGGCCAATTTCAAAGTGTCCACTTAGTCTTCCTTTCTACCATAGCTCTTACTCTACAGAGTAAGGATGGTGTCCCTTTACACATTTCTTACTACTTTGGTAAATGGAGGAACCTCTGTGCTGTCTTACAGGACACTGAGTTTTTTAAATGTTTACTTATTTTTGAGAAAGAGAGAAAGAAAGAAAGACCGACTACACATGGGGGAGGGGAAGAGTGAGAGGGAGACGCAGAATCCGAAGCAGGCTCCAGGCTCTGAGCGGTCAGCACAGAGCCTGATGCAGGGCTCAAACTCACAAACCGCGAGATCATGACCTGAGCCAAAGTGAAATGCTTAACTGACTCACCCAGGTGCCCTTTCTCTGAGTTTTTTGATCCCTTCTTCTCCTTGTCTGCCTTGGAAGTTCTGTGATACTTAGCTGGGCCAAGCTAAGTGGTACGGCTTTCTCCAAGCTTCCAAGAACTATCCTAGCCATGTATTGGCACCGTCTCCCCAGGTCTCTGCCAGAGCTAAGTCTTTTATCATTGGAAAGTGCCTACATATAAATAAACTCTCTTTCTCATCCAACTTTATTGGCCCTCCCCTGACCCAGAATCCTCAGGATCCTGGCTCACATATACTCTTCCCGGCTCCTCTGAGTTTATTTGGGCAAGGTTCTGTAGCAACTGTGGCAGGCCCAGCACTTGATCCTGTGTTGTGTCTTCAGTCAAAGAGCCTGAGACAGAAGTTAAAACATCCTCTTTAAGCAAGGGAGAGGAAGGCAGTGAGTGGGTAGCTTAATGGGAAGAAGTGGGCTGCTTCTGCAGGTCCGTACGCAAGATATTCGTGGGCCTTAAGCCGAAATGTCCTCATCCCAGGTTTCAGGTCCTACTTCTTTCCAATCATGTCCCTGACCTAGGCTTAGGAGATAGGACAGTGCAAATCCAATCTTCTCTTAAGCTCTGCCAATGTTAGAGCTAAATACTGGCTCTGATCCTCAGCATTTTCCATCTTCCAGCTGCATGAGATTAGTCTTATATAAATGCTGTCAAGGAGGCTCTCTGGCTTTCACACACAGCCTTTAATTGGTGATTAATCACCCTCAGATTCCTCTAAGGCAGACTGCCCCCAACAGCCACCCTCCAATTCCATACTGTCATTACTACTTCTCCTGAACTTCTCAAATGCCTGAGACATTGTCCCTACCAGAGCATTTCCAGTATCCTATTCCAGTGAAAGTGTGGACAATTACATTGCTACAGCACGCTGGTGGCTATCCGTGCCTCCTGTGCCCCCAGTAATAGGGTCCTCCATTGCCAGCCTGCCAGTGAGCGATCCAGCTCCAAAATCTTCCTTTAGGATCTGCCTCCTCAGACCATTCTTGGCCCATATAGCTGCCTTAGACGGGCTTCCCTGAATAACAGACTCACACGGAGATGTCCATCCAAGACACTGACTATGGTAGCCACTGGGATCAAAGCCTGGAAGTGTCTTTAGGAAGCAGGATGAGGTTGAGAAAAGGAGTTAATTAACAATGCAGTCACAACTAAGGCCTCAGCTGACGTCATGGGGAGCCCTGGGGCTGGGATGGCCTTCCAGCATTGTCCTCCCTTAGCCAAGGGGGCTGGGCTTGGATAACCTTGCTGTGGGAGGTCTTTGGAGAAGAGGCATTACTTAGGTGAATTCATTCTCTTCAGCCACTGGCAGTTTCCAACCAGCAACTCTGCTGAATGTGCTGAGCCACCAACACCGCCAGCAGTGGAGGGACAGAGTGCTTCACCCTAAAGGATGTGCCCAAAATGTTAAGTCTAGAGTCCAGCCCCAGACTTCTGCCATGTTTCTTCCCCCTCACTACAGACAGATTTTAACAACTGTATAATGTATCATTCCACTTAAAAATATAATTACAGGGGCGCCTGGGTGGCTCATTTGGTTGAGCATCCGACTTCGGCTCAGGTCAGGATCTCACAGCT
>NW_027533170.1:5000656-5015784 GCF_008692635.1 Crocuta crocuta
ATACATACATACATAAATACATAAATAAATGATAAAGTATGATTCAATTCTAATGTTTTCTTATCGATTTTCTATCTAAATGACCTAACCTTTGCTGAAAGTGGGGTATTGAAGTCCACTACTATTTTTTTTTAATGTTTATTTATTTTTGAGAGAGAGACAGAGTGTGAGCAGGGGAAGGGCAGAGAGAGAGAGAGGGAGACACAGAATCTGAAGCAGGCTCCAGGCTCTGAGCTATCAGCACAGAGCCTGACATGGGGCTCGAACCCACGAACTGTGAGATCATGACCTAAGCCAAAGTTGGCCGCTTAAGTGACTGAGCCACCCAGGCGCCCCATGAAGTCCCCTACGGTTTTTATACTGTTGTCTCTTCCTCCCTTCAGTTCTATTAGTAATTGCTTAATGCAGTTACATGCACCAATGTTGTGTGAGTACATATTTATGACTGCTCTATCTTCTTGATGTGTTGACACCTTTATCATTATATAATGACCTGTTTCTTGTTTCCATGTTTGGTTTAAAGTCTATGTTGTCTGATATTGGTATAGCTACCCTGCTTTCTTTTGGTTTCTACATGCATGAGATATCTTTTTCCATGCCTTCACTTTGAGCCTATCTGTGTCCTCAGACCTGAAGTGAATCTCTTGTAGGCATCATACAGTTGGGTCCTGTTTTTTTTTTTTTTTTAATCTATCCATTCATTCTGTGCCTGGATGCGATTGTGTGAATTCAATCCATTTAAATTTAGAGTAATTATTGATTTGTAAGGACTTACTCTGGTCATCTTATCTACTGCTTTCTGGTTGTTTTGTATATCCCATTGTTTATTTTTCCCTCTGTTCATGAATGGATGTCTAATTAGTTGTTGATTTTATGTAAATTGGTGATCTACTATGTTCATGAACTTGGATGCCCAAGTCTTTCCTCAGGTTTCCACAGGAACCGTGTTCCTTTAATGCCCTTTCATATTCTTATCTGTTTCCTACCTTTCCCCTCCCTCTCCCAGTCACGGATGTCCTACCCTGGGTGCTGCTGGAGGGAAATGGGTTTCTTGAGCAATGACCCACAGAACTGGGTCATTTGGGGCAGTCAGGCACTCACTCACAGCCTTCTGTCTCCTCCCCAGGAGGCGTTGTCCACACCTGACAGTTTAGCCCCACGGAGTGTTGCCCTGGGTAGGGAGGGCTCTGGTGGAGCTTCTCCCTTCCCACTGTGTACAAACTCATCCTTCTTGTTCCAAAGGTGTGTTGGAATCTCCTTGCAGGCAGGCTGGATTTCTACAAATTCTTTCTTGCCCATTTGGATTTGAACNTACAAATTCTTTCTTGCCCATGTGTATCTGAACAGGCCAGCACTCTCCAGGTATTTTCTCTTACTGGGGCAGGCAGAGGTCCATAGGACCACCTTGGATGTGCAGCCTTTACCAGGGGTCTACTTTTGAAAGCACAGGTAGGTAAGAGTCCTTTCAGGTTCCTTGGTGTAGGGTGCTGGGTCCAATAGCTCCTAGTGGCACTTTTGTTCATGCATAAATTTCTAATTTAGTTTAAAAGGGGGGGAGGGGGGAAAGGAGGAGAATCCTATACCTCCATGATGCTAACATCACTCCCTACCAATTCTCAGGGGGCAACTTCTTAAAGAAGAAATTTGGACACAGAAATATTATCATCCAAATTTTGTGATACAACATGGGCGGTAACCTAGGTACCCTCACCTCTTCTTCACCTGCAATAACCAATTTCACTCTCTTCAATTTGAGGTCTCCCTCTCTCTCTCTCTCCACACTCCTCCCCCCAACATATTTTAACATCTGGTCTTAGAGCTGCATTAAGCTGTGTTGTCAGCGGCTGAAAACCCAGCAGCAGGGTCCTAATGAAACCTATCTCCACAAGATAGCTGTGATTTTTCACTAGATGAAGTGTGACAGCTGTTACTTTTGGTGCTCTGAAGGACTTTTTTTTGGTCAGATGTCAAGGAGCCATGGAGCAGTGGTGGACAGGGACTCTTTTCTTTGCCAACTGGTCTTTTGATAGAAGGAGCCTGAAATGAATGGAAGTCAGCTGTAGATTAAAGTTTAAAAGACTCTTGTGCTGCTGGCAGGAACCAAGACCTCTGTATCCATAGCTCCCGGAGTCATGAAAAGAGGGAACACAAATTGTCCTGGTGGGTCACTGGGAGTGCTGTTCACTTCTATCCCTTGGTACCTGGACCCATGCAGTATACCTATTGAGGACACAGCACATGATTGTTGGTTTAGAATATATGTTACACCCTGGAGAATGTTGTGTCATATTTTCCAGGTATCCTCACCAACCTGTTGCCGCTGTGTGCCTTTTAAAAAGGATATTCCATCACTTTATTAGTCCGGCAGCTTGTGAGTTTGGCAGCCAACAGCAGGATCAGTCGATCTCATCGCTCTGTGTTTATTGCTGTGCCTCCTTTGCTGTAAGGGGGATTCTTTGGTCCTTTACGATGGTACCTAGGATCCTATGTAGGTCAGTCAAACCCTCTGCAAGTCCTTGCATAGTGATGTTGGCTGAGGCCATGCAGCCAGGAAACGTAAACTCATACCCAGAATATGTGTCAATAATCTAGTCAGGATTAATTCACACCCTTTTCTAAGATGGGAGGGGTCCAAAGTTACTTGCCACTGAGTAACTGGTTGGTTTCCACAATGGAAGGTGCTGTTATCAGGGGCTCAGTGTTAGTCTGTTACTGGCAGACAGAACATTTGACACAAGCTGGGGCTAACTCAGCCTTGGTGAGAAGGAGCCCACGCTGTCGGACCCATGTGTAACCACCACCTTTTGCTACTCTGTTCAAGCTCCCACTGTACCCACACTGCGGTGGCCAATAACAGAGGCACACGGACACTTTGCGGACTCATCCTATTTGGTAGTATAGTGTCTCTTGTGTGATACATCTAACAGAGGATTCAACACTCTTCATATTTTCATGCTCATTCCTATGGATCTATTCACATGCCTCTTCTGCAAACCTCCTCATCCCTGATATTCCAATCAATCTCTTTCCAGGCCCTTGGCTAACCAGCCATACCATCAGCTATTACCTTCGAGTCCTTGGGTACATGCCCACATATACCACCCAAAGCTCTGCATTTCTCCTCAACATTATCTTTCCCCAGAGCCGAAGGAGAGGCACTGGCCAATAGTGGAAAGTTAAACAGGGGTCAGGATTTGTGCCGCTCATCTGTGCCTTCTGGCCCCATTCTTTCCCACGTACCACTTGCATCCTCCTACACATTGCTACTGGGTCCATGTAACCTAATGATTCTACATCTGGCAGGTCCCAGCTCCATTGTGGATCCATGATCATTTCCAAGATCACATGCTTGCCTCAACCAGAGCCCAGTAGCACCCAAGGAATTCTGTTTCAAGTGATGTATAATTCCACACTGCGAGTGGCAAGGGATGGCTGCAGACTCATAGTGAGTTTATGTTGTAATTCTCCAACTGGGGCATGCCATAGACACTACATGGCCTCTTTCTCCATCGTTCACAGCTCCAATATCACAGAGTCTGTCAGGGAGTGTGGTCCAAGAGGCAAGATCACTTGCATTGCAATCTGGACCCATGGCAGATCCCTCTTCTGTTCTGGGCCTCTCTCAACACGAGACGAGATGCTATTTGTGTAAATCAACCAGAACTGTGTTCCCAGTATGGAATATGCCACCTCCACAGTCTGAAGATGCCTACCAACTACTGTGCTTGCTTCAGAGTGGTGGAGTTGTGAAATATTGTTTTATGCTTCGAAAGGGATACCTTGGAATACTCTAGATCACTGGATCCCTAAAAATGTTATGGTAGGTGTATCTCCTCCTGTGGAGGGCATGTATCTTAACAAGGCCTTCAGTGTGCTTGCACCTCCTCATTGACCCAGCTCACATAACACGGTGCTATCCGTATGTGAACCAAGGTGATAACATGTCAGTTGGTCCAAACCCCTTGGGGCTGTATTATTACTGAGGGCAGGCGAGTTAACATTTATAGTACACCGTTGTGTAGCCAGAACATCAACTTTCTGTCCCTCTGAACAGGGGATGAAAAAGAAGGCATTTACAAGATCGGTGGCCACACTCCGTCTGTGTGAGCCCTTGTTCACCTCCCTTAACAAAGATGCCACATCTGGTGCAGCAGCTACAGCTGGAGACCTACATCTTGGTCAAGTTTGTAGTGGCTCCCTGTCATCCTCCAAGGTCCACCTGCAGGGAACACACTAGATAATTAAGTGTGTATGCAGGGGGGACCACCCTTCTTGTGTCATTTGGGTCTTTAAGTGTGGCACTTAATCTCTCTCTTCTGCCCAAGGTGTGATATTGCTATTTACTTACTACCTTGGCTGAGAGTATGGGGCCAATTTCAAAGTGTCCACTTAGTCTTCCTTTCTACCATAGCTCTTACTCTACAGAGTAAGGATGGTGTCCCTTTACACATTTCTTACTACTTTGGTAAATGGAGGAACCTCTGTGCTGTCTTACAGGACACTGAGTTTTTTAAATGTTTACTTATTTTTGAGAAAGAGAGAAAGAAAGAAAGACCGACTACACATGGGGGAGGGGAAGAGTGAGAGGGAGACGCAGAATCCGAAGCAGGCTCCAGGCTCTGAGCGGTCAGCACAGAGCCTGATGCAGGGCTCAAACTCACAAACCGCGAGATCATGACCTGAGCCAAAGTGAAATGCTTAAATGACTCACCCAGGTGCCCTTTCTCTGAGTTTTTTGATCCCTTCTTCTCCTTGTCTGCCTTGGAAGTTCTGTGATACTTAGCTGGGCCAAGCTAAGTGGTACGGCTTTCTCCAAGCTTCCAAGAACTATCCTAGCCATGTATTGGCACCGTCTCCCCAGGTCTCTGCCAGAGCTAAGTCTTTTATCATTGGAAAGTGCCTACATATAAATAAACTCTCTTTCTCATCCAACTTTATTGGCCCTCCCCTGACCCAGAATCCTCAGGATCCTGGCTCACATATACTCTTCCCGGCTCCTCTGAGTTTATTTGGGCAAGGTTTTGTAGCAACTGTGGCAGGCCCAGCACTTGATCCTGTGTTGTGTCTTCAGTCAAAGAGCCTGAGACAGAAGTTAAAACATCCTCTTTAAGCAAGGGAGAGGAAGGCAGTGAGTGGGTAGCTTAATGGGAAGAAGTGGGCTGCTTCTGCAGGTCCGTACGCAAGATATTCGTGGGCCTTAAGCCGAAATGTCCTCATCCCAGGTTTCAGGTCCTACTTCTTTCCAATCATGTCCCTGACCTAGGCTTAGGAGATAGGACAGTGCAAATCCAATCTTCTCTTAAGCTCTGCCAATGTTAGAGCTAAATACTGGCCCTGATCCTCAGCATTTTCCATCCTCCAGCTGCATGAGATTAGTCTTATATAAATGCTGTCAAGGAGGCTCTCTGGCTTTCACACACAGCCTTTAATTGGTGATTAATCACCCTCAGATTCCTCTAAGGCAGACTGCCCCCAACAGCCACCCTCCAATTCCATACTCTGTGTCATTACTACTTCTCCTGAACTTCTCAAATGCCTGAGACATTGTCCCTACCAGAGCATTTCCAGTATCCTATTCCAGTGAAAGTGTGGACAATTACATTGCTACAGCACGCTGGTGGCTATCCGTGCCTCCTGTGCCCCCAGTAATAGGGTCCTCCATTGCCAGCCTGCCAGTGAGCGATCCAGCTCCAAAATCTTCCTTTAGGATCTGCCTCCTCAGACCATTCTTGGCCCATATAGCTGCCTTAGACGGGCTTCCCTGAATAACAGACTCACACGGAGATGTCCATCCAAGACACTGACTATGGTAGCCACTGGGATCAAAGCCTGGAAGTGTCTTTAGGAAGCAGGATGAGGTTGAGAAAAGGAGTTAATTAACAATGCAGTCACAACTAAGGCCTCAGCTGACGTCATGGGGAGCCCTGGGGCTGGGATGGCCTTCCAGCATTGTCCTCCCTTAGCCAAGGGGGCTGGGCTTGGATAACCTTGCTGTGGGAGGTCTTTGGAGAAGAGGCATTACTTAGGTGAATTCATTCTCTTCAGCCACTGGCAGTTTCCAACCAGCAACTCTGCTGAATGTGCTGAGCCACCAACACCGCCAGCAGTGGAGGGACAGAGTGCTTCACCCTAAAGGATGTGCCCAAAATGTTAAGTCTAGAGTCCAGCCCCAGACTTCTGCCATGTTTCTTCCCCCTCACTACAGACAGATTTTAACAACTGTATAATGTATCATTCCACTTAAAAATATAATTACAGGGGCGCCTGGGTGGCTCATTTGGTTGAGCATCCGACTTCGGCTCAGGTCAGGATCTCACAGCTGGTGGGTTCCAGCCCTGTGTCAGGCTCTGTCTTAACAGTTCAGAGCCTGGAGCCTGCTTCAGTTCTGTGTCTCCCTCTCTCTCTGCCCCTCCCCTGCTCACACTCTGCCTCTCTCCAGAAAAAAAAAAAAGATAAAAAATATATAAATACATGCACACATATACAGACACACATTCTCTCTTCTTCTTAGATAACTGGTAGCCTACTGTGATGGTTAATGTTATATATCAACTAGGCTGGGCTACGTACCTTGACATTTGCTTAAAAATCGTTGATGTTTTTGAGGGTTTGGGGATGAAATTAACATTGAAATCACTATACTGAGTGAAGCAGACAGCCCTCCCTAATGAGGGTGGGTCTCACCCAATCAAAGACATGAATCAAGTAAAAAGGCTGAGCCTCATCTAAGTATGACAGAATTCCTCCCGTCTGTCTTGAAACTGGGACACTGGCTTTTTCCTGCCTTCAGAATCGAACTGAGTTCTATAATAAAGCTCTTATGTTATTCAAAAAACACCACCAACACCATGACTTTATTTAAATACAGAGACGTTTAAGATAAGGGATCAGCTCACAAGATTATGAAGGTTGGCAAGTCCGAAGATCTGCAGAGTGAGTCGGCAATCTGGAGACGTAAGAGAGCCGAAGGTGAAGTTCCAGTCCAGGTCTGGACACCCGAGAACCAGGAAGGCCAGTGCTGTAATTCCGGTCGGAAGGCTTGCAGGCTGGAGACCTAGGATAAGCTGACGTTTCAGTTCAACTGAAGGCAGGAAAAAGGTGAGGTTCCAATTTGAAGACACTCAGGTTCAAGGACATCTCTCTTATTTGGATGACAATGAGCCCTTTTACTCCAGTCAGGCCTTCAAATGATTGGGTGAGGCCCACCCACACTGGGCAGGGCAATCTGCTTTATTCAGCCTACTGATTCAAATGTTAAACTCATCATACAGGGAGTCTCCAACTTAACAATGGTGCAACTTAATTTTTCGACTTTATGACGGTGCAAAAGCCACATGCGTTCAGTAGAAACTGTACTTCACATTTGAATGTTTATCTTTCCCCAGGCTGGCGCTGTGTGGCCCAAAACTGGGCGGCCACAATGGCCCCAGTCAGGCACTCAATCACAAAGGCAAACAGCCAAAACACTTAACACCCGTTCTACCCATATGACCTTTCTGTTTTTCACAGCACAGTATTAATAAGCTACGTAAGACAGCCAACTGTTTATTATAAAATTAGCTGCGTGTCAGCTGGTTTTGCCCAACTGTTGACGAAGATGTTTTCCCATCTTGCTTTTGTCACTTAACCGTAGATTCTAGGGATCAATCTGCAGCAACACATTCAGATGGTTCTCATTCTGATAGTCCCGTAAGATTCCCAGTGGATGTAACCTAGCTTTCCAGCCAGTCCCCCGCCAATGGTCATCTGGGCCATTCCAGTCTTTTGCTATTACAACTAGTGTGGTAATTACCACACTTTTACTAGTTCCTTACCGGTAGTTATTTAAGGTATCCCTAATTTACTATTTTTTTCTTTTTTGCTGTATAAAAAACTAATGTAATGAATGCCTTTGTATATAAAGATACCGAAGAATGCTACAGGAATAGAGTCCTAAGAGTGGGTCACGTGGTTATGTCTGATACGTGCATTTTTAATTTTTGAAAAATCTCACAAAACTTGGCATATCTTTTTTAAAAACATGTTACTGTACATACATCCCCACCAGCAATATAGGATGGTTCTCATTCCTCACATCCTCTCCAGCTCTGGATATTGCCACCTGTCCTAATTTTTGCCAGTCTGACTAGTGAAAATAAAATCTAATTGTCCTTTTAACTTGCACTCTCTGACTGCTAGTGAGATGGAGCGTCTCTACATATTTCTGGGCTACTGATATTTAGTTTTCTACAAGCTGCCTATTTTGGTCATTTGCACATTGTTTTCTTTTTTCTTACTAGAATATGATGGGAGATGAAATCCTTTTATTTCCTGAGGTGGCAGTCAGAACTGGCCCAGAAGCTTTCCTGATTTTGGCACAGCCTAACCAAACCCAAATCTGACCTTCTCACAGCTTCCCCCTGAAAATGAAGGGAGAAGAAACAAGGGAAAATGTCACCAGGCTCCCCGGGTGGCCCTGTATACAGCTCCGTGAAACAAGTGTCACACGACTTTTACACATGTGTGAAATGATGGAGATCCTAAGAATCGCAGACTGAATTTCCTGTGGCCTCAACAGAAGGCAGCTTAGAGTTAGATAAATATTACTTAGAAAAAAATGACCCTTCTTACGTCTCAGAGCTCATGGGGTAAAGTTCACAACTGCCACAAATCTAAGGAAATGTATTGGAGAGAACATCTGAGAAGGGCTAGAACTGTAAAAATCAGAAACAAACAAACAAACAAAAAAACCCAAAACTTTGGCCTAACTGGACGAGGAACCCCATTCACGGTTCAGAAGAGAAGACCAAATAAGAAAACGTGGGCCAACAGTGAGAAATCAGAATCTGAGTGCTGAAACTTAGGAAAACACTTTTCACTTTGACTTCGGGGTGAACAGTCCAGTGGAGCCTCACAGGGTTTTGTGTTCAAAAGCAACTACATATTTGCCACAATTACTTTTCATCATCTGAGCGAGAAGGGAGACAGGACCAGATGAAAGACTTAAACCTATGTATATGAAACAGATTTTGCAATTCCTCAATTCAGATTTTGGAAAAAGATCTGTCCTCTCCCACCCCAGTCCTCAGCACAATGTATGACCTGATACACTTATCTTGACTTGTGAAATAATGGAGTTTTAGAATAAGTTCACGAGTTTTTAAAAAATATTTATTTAGTTAAATAAATCAACATCAACAGCTGCTTAACAGTGATAAAATAGACTTTTATTTACTTTGTTGAGTCAGAGGGTCGTAAAAAAATTATTGCTAAAGTAGATATCAGGCAAACAGAAAGGTGCTTTAGAAGTCCAGTTACCTTGGAGTTTATTTAAACTAAGAGAAAAAGGTCATAATGTTTTCATGCAATACATACTTGATTCTTTAAATAACAAGTGTGACAAGTAACAGAAAGAACAATGGAATGCTGCACTTGTGATCCATACAAAACACCAACATTTTGGATTGTACAGTTGAAAGGAATGTCTCCAACACTTCTTGAAACACTGTAGTAAGTAGCCAGTACAGAGAGGCATGCCTTACGTGGACACAGGACCGCAGTTTAGAAAAGAAAGCGAAATATCACACTGGAAAACTACCCCATTTCTTCAAAAATCACTGAGCAGGAAAAGAAACATTGAACTTCCATACCGATTTTACACAACTTCTCTACAGTACCTTGACTTCAATCCAAGAGCAAAAGTTAAGACTCTCCTCTATTTTTGGTAAACAACTGCATGGTAAACTTAGATGACTCTCCCCCTGGATTTTACCTGGGAGTGGCCTTTTTATTTATTTATTTTTATTTAAAAGAGGGCAGGTTTGGCACTTTTATACTGATGTCACCAATGTTAATATTTCTTGGGATCTCAGGAAGATTCATATTCTTTACAGCTGATACAGCACGGGCTGGAGCTCCTGCTAAGCCAGCCTGTATACAGAAGCAAATAAAAGAAAAAGAAAATGTACAACTCAGGTGTAGCTCATCAAAGAACACTAAGAATGGAGGACAATGATCAAAGATTTTCATATAACAAGCTTAGAGACCAGATGGTAGTTGGAATTGGTATGGGATGGTTACTTTGAAAATCTAATCTATAAAGAGAAAACAGTTGACACATTAAAAAGTACAGTGAATACATGCGATGGTAACAACAAAGATTTAGATACAAATTAACCTGTGCTACTTAGATACTACATACAATATGCAAAGGACAAAAACTACATCTTTACCTATATCCTGACTTACTAACTTATGACAGAAGCACAAGGCATCTTTTACATTAGTTTCCTTTTTAAACATCTCTTGCAACAATCATGACAGATTCGGGTTTGGGTTTTTTTGTTTTGGGTTTTTTTTTTTTATTTTGGGGGGATTTTTTTTTGCTTTAAAATAGCATTTATTATCAAACTGTGCTGTGAAATAAAAACTGAAAGTAATAGATCATGCTTAGTTAATTTCTTTACTTAGAGCCAAATCCTTAAAAGATTTCAAAATGACAAATTAAAAAAACATTCTTGTAACTGTGGAGGCTCTTCTAAACTTTTCTAGGAAAGTTCTAAAACATTGGGGAAAAAAAATCAGGCTTTTCAAAAAGCCTCAATCCAAAGAGAACTGTTATGCCTAAAAATGAAATTGCAACAGAGAGGATCTTTCCAACCCTTCAATGCATTAGAGAAAATATAATGATTAAAAATACTCTGCCGTATAAAGTAGATTCAACAACATATGTTCGTTTACAATATACAAATTTAGAGACAGAATAGGGTAAATGAAAAAGGCAGTATTTATATAAATAACTGAATTTTAAAACTTCCAGAAGCACTAGTGTATATTATTTGACTTTCATCTTAGTAGGGAAATTTATAATTTGTGATGTAATTTTGAAAGAAAAAATGTTTAAAATTGAAAAGAAAAATGCAAATGTGTCATCTTTCTCAAATAGCTACAAGAGTCTTCATACTTTCAAGTTTTAATTTATATTGAGATTTCATCCATTTTTATTCAGGTGATATAATAAAGCCAACAAACACATCTGAATTGAGTGGCACACATCATCTTGCACAAAAGCAGACAATTAGGTAACAAAAACAAATCTTCCGCTTTGCTTCGATCACACATATGAGACAACGTCTGTGTAATTAGAAACACTAGCTTTAAGTCCCTTTTTGAGCTTTCAGGTCTTTTTCTCATATGTAATCCTACCTCTTTTGTTAATTAAAATAATAGTAATAATAAAGCTGTTACCTGAGAAAAATCTTGACTGATACAAAATAGGCCAGTGTAAACTATTTGCTGAATAAAGGATACAAACATTGTTAAGCAATGAAATAAAAGCCATGGATTATCAAGTCAGAATTGGAAATAATAGAAAAAATCAGTAAAATAGTATTAATAATAGCTATGGTCCACACAGGCAATGATAAGGGCGATATAAATGAAACACTCCATATCCAATTAAAGAGTGAATAGGGAGGGCCGGAGTATTCAATTTTCATAACTGAACAGAGGTTAGTTGTTTCTGATTGACCTCTACATTTATACCTACCTGAAGCAATGCAGTTATTTGTATATCCCCAAAAGATGTTGGAGATACGAATAAATATCACGTAGGGTAGCATGAATCATATTCAAAAGGGTCTTTAACCTGATTATTTCAAGGTCAACGTCTAACTACCAAAATTTAGAATGGTTTAGGATCAAAGAAGGATCCATCTTGTAGGCCCTCTTCCTTTTTACCCAAAATCTGTTGTCTGCCAAGGAACAAAAATTATTTTACAGAATTACAGCCATCCTGCAGCTAGTATCATTTTCCCAGGTAGAAGGATTTTGTAATTTTTCTAATTAAAAACCAGCTTGCCACCATTTTTACTTGGATGTGTCTAAACAGGGTACCAATGATGAGCAGATTATAAAAAAAATATTGATAAGATATTTGAATACAAATATTTTAAAAGGCATGAATTAGTAGAGGATTTCATTACTGAGACAGAGACAGAGACAGAGAGAAAGTAGATATGTGTGTGTTTTACTGGATGCTATGGTTTTACTTTTATAGAGTGAAAGTAATTTTTTTCAGTATGACATTAAATGTCATTGTCAAGAAGCCTTCTTTTCCGTACTACCCTGTATCATGAACAGCTCTAGATTGAACTTGAGCAAAGAAAATGAGAATAAAAATGCGTCCTGTTAACTTTCTTTAAAGTTGTTTCTTTGTGACCAAAGATGGTGTTGACAGTCAGCTGCTAATGAGAATACATAAAGTCAATATAGCAATTGATTTAAATAGCATATCTGTGCCACGTTCTTATTATGTAAAACCAAAGAAGTTTCTAAGTACAACAATCTACAATTGCTCTAAACATAAGCAGCAAGCCAGAGACATGCAAAGGATGGTAACTATTCAGAACACGCAAATGAATTAAGAGAATCAAATTATTTCTCAAGCATGTTCAATACTTTTGTGTAGTAGGTCATGAATTTAAATGGTAGGAAATAAAAAAAAACCTGTAATGTGTACTTCAATTAAGTTTTAATTGAATGAACATTTTAAGAAGTCAGATTCCGCAGAAAATAACATATAAGAAAAATATAAGGAGGACTGCTGATCAGTAAGTAGATGCTTAAATGAGCTATCAATATCTATAAATAAAAACGGAGGGCTTTAAAAAGGAAAAAAGACTACTCAGGTGGTCAACACCAGAAGAAGTGCTATAAAACAAATTTCTTTTTCAGACTTCCACGACAGTGAAGTCTGAAACATTTTCATTCAAGGAAAACAAAATGTAAATGAGGTAATTTGCCATTAGGAGATTAGTTTGCCAACAGAGAGGTATATACATTTTATCTCAGTTAAGATTTTTTTTTCTTCAGTAGACACATTCAAAGCAAAAGATACTTGTACTAATTAATTTTTTGAACACTAAAATTTACAGAAATTAGGCTTACCTGACTTGTTGGTAGTGTGTACAATTTAAAAATGCAAAATTAGGATACTCTTGACAGCACAACATAGCTGTGAAAGATCTGAGATTATGCAGCTGACACAAAGCAGAAATAAAAAGAATGAAACCCTACTGGAGAAATAACTTGTTTCCGTCTATGTTATTTTACTCGAGCACCACCATGGCAGGTAAACCGCAGCGACTCCACTAACAGAAATAAATACGTGAACCCAAAGCAGTTAAGAGTATGAATTGGATGAGAGAATGAGGTACAGTATATAAAAGAATGGTCATGTTTTCTCTCCCATGAGATTAAATAAATTAACAGAATTAAGAGAAAGAAAACAAAATGAAGTCTGCAAGTATACCAAAATGAGGCCAAACAGATAGAAGACTTATACAGACATACTCTCGGAAATTTCAAGCACTTGAATCACAAAGATAGTAATGGATGGAATATGATTTGTTTTTGATTTTATTTTTAAATTGCCAGACCCAAAAATAAACAAAATATGTGCAAGCAAAAGTGAAAAAGCAGCACTGCTAAAATAGATTTCAAAGTCTCCCTTTTCCTCATGCAATAAAGCAATGAACTTTCTTGAAGGGAAAAGGAAAGAATCTGGATATTGATTTCATCTAAGACATCAAATACTGTCCTTCCATCTTAAAATCTTTTTTCCAGCTTGCAATACAGAGTAAAATGGTAGCGGGATTAATTTGTGCAAACTGAAACCTTCACCCACCCTTCTACTGGCAGTTGCTATATGCACATTCATAATTTTGACCTAACAGCAAAGTGAAAGAACATCAACATCAATAAACACAGTATTAAATGGTTTCAGACTCAAAATCATTAACAAAATAATGGCAGCTTTTGAATGCACGTTTTGAGCAAAATAGGAAATGTCGGTATTTTAATTTCAGAACGTAAAAGAATAACTTAATCTGGGATCGTGTAACAGGCTTGTTCTTTGCTTTAAAGGTAGTGTTTTAATACTACAATTAGAAACTGGTTAGAAATGCTAATGACGGTCCTCTAGGGAGCAAGAACTGTAACGTTTTATCAAAAAAATTTATCATAATTAGAATATTTAAAAATGTATAAATCTTCCCAATCATATAGACATTTTATAGAATCTTCAGTTACAGTTTTCACTTCTAGCACAGGATTTGCCTGTGTGAAATAGATATAGCCGACTAGTGCCCAATTCGCGGATTTACTGTAAGTAGCTCTGGCTGTGACAGTGAGCTGAGGGGTCCTCACCGTAATTGTGTAGAAGAAAAGAATAACTGCATGTCAGGGTATGTAGCAGGGACCAACTCACAGCCTGACCTGCCAACATCGCTGTGTCTCAGGGCCACTTTTCCTATTCTCCACTCTCTGAAAATAGAAACTTGATTTCAAAAAAGAAGAAATCGAATTACTAGCTCCGGTGATGGAAGTTAACAGACCCAAGTGGTTCTCGGCTAGAAAATACCGACCTGACATACATGAAAGCCTAGATCATAGACACTGGCAGGCACGTGGATCAGGGGAGTAAATCAGACCATTATGGCTTCTCTGCTCCAGGGATAAAGCGATACAGATCTGAGGACCAAGTGGGGCACCCCTCCCGTCACGACACACCCGCAATCTTGGGACAAGAGATTAAGAAGCCACCTGAACACTGCAGCTTCTGAAACCTGTCCATAAAGTAATAATGTCGTGGCTGAAAAACAATGCCAAAATCTCAGTGGCATTTGTCCAATTAGTCAAGTGGCTCATCTAACTTGTGAATTTATAGATGTTTTCCCCTTCTATGGGACTCAATATAGTATTTCACTTTGAAATTTTTTAATGGAGGCCTGTAAACATTTTCATTTTTGTACAAAAAAAGCTGTTCATCATCATTCAGATCGAAATTTCTACACAATACATTACACAGTTAATTTCGGGTGTGAAAAAATGCACAGGAAATGTCAGAGGATATAGTTTTACGGAGTCTTATTATAATATGTTTGGGATGACAGAAGGTTGTTATGCTGGAAAGCCATTTTATTTTGGTCAAAATATTTAATTCCAATTTTTAGAACATGTAGTGCAATTTTAGGAGACTTGTTACCTGATACTTTCTGTTGGCTGCTTTTAATATGCACTTGTTAGTCAAAACCATAAAAGCAATTCTGTTAAGACTTTGGAACTGAAAACCATTTGGGGGGGGGGGG
>NW_027533170.1:5017175-5127354 GCF_008692635.1 Crocuta crocuta
CCCTCTGACCTCCCTCCCCCCTCCCCCCCCAACCCACCAACCTCCCAGCTTAATCCCTCCTTTTCCCAGACCCCAGTGTTAGTAAACCATTTTTCTGTCAAATCAGGATCGATGAAAATACATTCGGAGCATATCCTTGTTTCTCCTGTCCGTAAAGATCTGGGTGATCTTGGCTTCTACCTGTCTAGGTACTGGGAATAGAAGTGGCTCACTTTCATGTGACTGGAAACGTATTACCTTTAAGCCACAATAATAAACTCTTCCATTTCTGACAAAGTAGAGGCACCTAGATATACCCATGTTATACCTTAGGAGCTTTACCTTAAATACGCTTCACCTGATTTTTAAAAGATACATGTTATTCTAAGTATCACTTCAATTAATCTTAAAAATGATAACCAGGTCTTTTCATCAATCATGATATTCTGGGTTTTGATTCTTCCTTGGCCAAGTGTTTACTTGCATTTTAACTAAAATTTAGTAAGATTCAGATGAATAAAGGCTTATGGTGTGTCCTCAAATAATTTTGGATGATTCTGTAGTCATTCATGTATTTGGAATATATGTCCAGTTAACAGTAACAGGGAAATGGAACCCATATGAAAACTTCTGACATTTCAATGTGTCTGGAATAAAGGTGGTAGTCTTCCAAACATACTTATGAAAACTACTGAAAAATTACACCAAGTAAACATTATTTTTCTTAAAATATGATCAGGACTAAATGGCCTCACTTGAACTCAAAATATCCAACTTTAAAAAATTAGCCAACATCACATATAGAGATACACTTGATAAAAAAAAAAAGGTTGTGGTTTATTCCCAAATGTAAAGAAAAACTATTTGTAGCAGAGAACAGCAGACTGTGCAAGTTAAAAGATAATCAGTGGATGAAAAATATCAGTACTTTTTTCACCAGTATTTAAAACCATTTTAAATAGAATTGGTTCTGTGAAAAGATTTTTTTTAAGTTATACTATTCTTGTAATGATTTCCATTGAAAATGTAAATTTTGTATTTTACTGCTTTTTACAGATAAGAAAAACTGCCTCATTAACAAAGTGGTACCGGACAATGAGAAAGCAAATATCCATTATACAATTATTATAGGTCCTTCATGACTTTTGTCAGTATTATAAATAGCCAACCAAGGACCAAAAAAAAAAAAAAAAAAGGATACCATCCATGAAAAGAAGTTAAATACCTGGAATCTGAATATTCTAGACAAAAGGTCAATATATTTTTACAGATGATTACACAGAAGTCATGAATTACCACATTCCCATTCATTTTTGGCAGATTATTAATGGACTGTGTCACTGTCTCTTGGCATAAAACCTATATCCAAACATTTTTTGTAAAGCAAGTTTTAACAGATTATATAAATTTCAAGTTATCACTTAAGACTTTGTAGCTCAGAAGGTAAATCTCTTACTATACTAAATAATATAAGGCAAACCAACTATACTCAATAATATTCTGAGCTCTTTTCCTTGTCCTAAAAGAAAATTTTATGTATTCATCTAGTTGGTTTTCCCTGTTCAAAAACCAGTATTTCAAAAACTGACTGTAGAACACATAAAATATAGAGAGTTATTTAAACGAATCGTAATTTTAAGCTCTTCACCATTAGAAGTCTCCTTCGGACAGTCACAGGGATGACAAATTGAGACAGGGAGAAATCCAGGACTACTTGATTTTAAAAACAGAACACTGGAAAGTGTTTCGATACAAAGTTTCAACTATTTCTAATTCTCAGGTTCTGGGTTTATCCATCATCCTGTGTTTCACTCAATTTCAATGGGCATAGCATTATGTTAAACTGATCCTTTAAAGTGCCAACAAGATAATAAGTCTTTAGAACTCACCTGTTGTAAATTAATGCTAGCATATTTTTAATACCTTGCTGCTCTCACAGTAATATTTACTTGAAATCAACCAAACACCTGAACTTGTACTAATAATTATAAATACAATTTGGTTTTCTAATCTGAGTCATGGCTATAAATATCAAAGGTAACAAATACAGTGCTGAATGAGATATCAAGACTATTCATCTTTCTAAACTTCCACTATTATAATAAGAAACCACCAAAATAGTGTGAATTTTAGTGGCTCAGCTACAGTACCTGTTATTGATATTCAGTACTTGAGGAAAGAGTCACTAAAATTCTCAAGTAGGACTCTATACAGTTCTAAAGTGGTGGTTGACCTCAAGCACTTAATCTAACAGCACAAAGTTAGGCATGTATAACTAACCAAATCTTTCTCTTCTAGAATGCAGTGAAAACCATGAATGCATGCATCAGCATATAAAATGTGTGCCTTAGCCAACTTGTCAGTGACCTCTGAGAAGGATCCAGAATTAAGTGATAAAGCAATGAACTTTTTTCAGTGTTCACTCAGGCTTGCTATGCACCAACTGTAACTGTAACGAATGGCATTCTCTATTCCTCATGAGAATGCCATTTCCTCTCCTCTCCTGTTCCGGAAATAGTTTTGTGGCACTAAATTTATATATCTTTAAAATATCAGGTCTGAGATTTCCTTGATAATTACTGACTTAGGTTTTGCAGAACAAATACTGATTTCATTATTTGAATATCTAATTTTTTTTTAAGCAGTAAGAATCTGGAACAGTGCTTATTACCCAAGGCAGTTACAACTGTGGCTAAAAAAGAATACACACTGTCAGGTGGATAATAGTCCCAGAACATTTAACATACTAAGATATGTATATTCCATTTTATAGAGACTGACGCAGCCTATCAGCTTCCTTAAAGGGTGATACTGAAGGACAAACAGTGAAAGCTACATGTCATGCATAATTTATGATCATGCTTACTTCTCCATTAACTAGAGCACTTGCCATTCTTACCTCAGATTTCTCCAGTTTATTTTGTGCATCAATTTGTGTAACAATCTCATTCATGTTGGTCTCCAACACCATTCCCCCCATCACCATTTCTGCAAGAATATTGTGAACCTAAAGGAAAAAATAATACACGTCCATAAAGAAAACTCACTACAAAAATGTTTTATGATTCCAGTAGTTTTTGCTTCAAAACTGCTGCGGCTATTTTATTTAAGTGTGAGATGTAAAAAAAAAAACAAAAACCAATAACAATAACTTGGGGGTGCCTGGGTGGCTCAGTCAGTTAAGCATCCAACTCTTGATTTGATTTAAAAAAAGAAAAGAAAATTGAGTAATATATATTTAACCAAAAGAAGTTTTTTAAAAAACTGAATTACTTTATAATACCTTTTATGTCCTCTGCCGCATACTTTGCATTAATTATTCTTAAAATAATCCTCAGAGGTGTCTATACTGTTTTTACCTCTATTTTACAGATAAGATACCAGTTGTGTGTGTGTGAAAGGGCATGTGAAAGTTAACAAGTGGTAGAAATTAGACCAGTCTAATTTCAGAATCTCTATTTTCTTTTTTTTTTTTAAGCTTATTTTTGAGAGAGAGAGAGAGAGAGGAAAGGTGAACAGAGGAGGGGCAGAGAGAAAGGGAGACACACAATCTGGAGCAGGCTCCAGGCTCTGAGCTGTCAGCACAGAGTCCCACACAGGGCTCGAACTCACGAACCATGAGATCATGACCTGAGCTGAAGTCAGATGCTAAACGACTCAGCCACCCAGGTGCCCCTATTTTATTCAATTTTCATTCTTTTATAAGGCTGTACACAAATGTATTCATGACTTTAAAATCCTATCATTATTTACTAATTTTTCGTTTTGGAAAGATGGACACCTCATGTACAATTCTTGAAGAAAGAATTAGAGAAATCCCTCTCCCTAACAAACAAAACAAAACCAGAAACCACAACTGTTTTTAAAAACTGGGGCTAGGGGCGCCTGGGTGGCTTAGTCGGTTAAGCGTCCGACTTTCGCTTAGGTCATGATCTCGCGGTTCGTGGGTTCGAGCCCCGCGTCGGGCTCTGTGCTGACTGCCAGCTCGGAGCCTGGAGCCTATTTCGGAGTCTGTATCTCCCTCTCTCTCTGACCCTCCCCTGCTCATGCTGTCTCTCTCTCTCTCTCTCTCTCTCCCCTAGAAATAAATAAAAATAAAAAAATAAAAAAATAAAAACTGGGGCTAAATTATCATAACTTCTAACTGGTATCTCTTCTGCAACTAGATAGCATTTATGAAAACGATGTTTGGGTGTTGAACTTAACAATGTCTAATTTAATTCTCATATTAAACTTTGTTACAGTTAAGAGAACAAAGCAGCTTCCTGAAGATACATAAAAGTAAGATGTGGCAAACAAACAATTCACACCTAAGTCCAAGTGACCCAAGTCCAATTCCTTGCTTTCTTCTGTTAACAGTAATACATGAAACTGATACACCAAATTAATTTTTAGCCATAATCTATGAAGAGTCGATCAAAGGCCAAGAAGGTGATTGGGTGATAAAATATAATTACCTTACAATAACAGGTACTCTACAGAGGAAAACTGTTCAGAAAGAAAGGCCATGGCCAGCGAACGGATTCATTAAAACTTCTGTTTTAGCAGTGGAATTTCCCCTTCTTTTTATTTTAATTTTTTACAGTTTCTTATATGAGAGAGAGAGAGAGAGCACGAGAGCGCAAACAGGGGAAGGGCAGAGAGAGAGGGGGGAAAGAGAGATACCAAGTGGCTCCAAGCTGCCAGCGCAGAGCCCAACACAGGGCTCACACTCACAAACCATGAGATCATGACCTGAGCCAAAATCCAAGAGTCATATGCTTAACAAACTGAGCCACCCAGACACCCCTCCTTCGTAAAACAAATTCTCTTGAGAAAGCAGAATCTGTAGTGCTGATAAAAGTGTATCAACTCCTCTAACCTGACTTTGCTCAGGCTTTCTGGGGGTTTCACTCCTTCATACACTTACTCCTGCCTTTCCAGAAACATCTCAGAAACACAAGCAGATTAGTAGAAACTGAATTTCAGTATTATAGAAACATCTACTGAGTTTAGAGGTATTAAAATATGAGTAGTCTGCAAATGTGGGTCATACCCAAGAAATGCTAAGAATGTATGCTAATTTAATAAGGTTTAGGATGTAAATTTGTCCTCAAAGTAAAAATAACTCCTATGAAAGCAAATTCACAAATCCAGAGAAGATAAAAAATGTAAATGAGAGCCTATGAGCTAAATCCTTAAACACAAAGTCATTTATCAGAAATAAAATAAATGCCTAAAGAATGTATTCTTGATGAGGAGGTACTTTATGTATAAATCCCAGGAGATTAACCGTATGGGAATGAGAAGTATTAACTGGGAGGGGAGTCCAGTATTATCAAGGTTATGGTTTGCAAGTAAGGTATGGAGGGATTTTTAGAAGCTGTCCAGTGACAGAAAACTTCCACGTTCCAGGGATTGGGAAGAACTCCTGGCAGAGTTAATAAAAGAAGATGATAAAAGTTTTGCTTTTAGCTTAGCTCAACCACATGTGGTTGACACAGTCCAGTATTTTATTTTTTTAAATTTTACTTAAAATAGATTTAATGCAAAGAAAAGGGTAACAATATGCTTGAAACATAACTCAATCTACTGAATTGTTTTGATGTTCACCTACAATAAGTGTTCGATTGGTTTTTATCCCCTTTTCCTGAATATTTATAGGTATTTAAGGTTTTTAAAAGTAGCAAATACCACAATAATGATGTATGTTTGCTTTTTTGTTTGGTTTTAACTGTATATCCCCTATCTACCCAACCACACAGCTTCTTATGGACATAAACCAGAACTTCTAGTTTCATTTTTATTTTTTTAGATCACAATAGAAGCAACTTGTTCTTTTGGATTTCTCTTTGACATCCACATTCTTGTTAAAAGTTTAAGCTCTACAGAAACTGAAGTATGAACAATAACAGTCTCCACCACCCTCTACCTCTGGGTCCCTCTATCCAAAGATAATCACAGTTAATCAAATCTTATACAAAGTTTCCTTTGCGTCCCTTCACTTTTACAAAAGACCTACGTTCATACCTGTTTTTGTTAACTGAAAGAAATCCAAAGAGAATTTTCACTTCTATGAAACGGTACTGCTTCTGTGCTTTAAGCCCCTTTGGCTTATGCAGTGGTTTGTAGGAACACTCTACTTTCTGGATAGCAAGGGAAAACCTGTACACCCTTCTTGAAAACTTTTTATGCATATACTTTTGTGTGTGTAAATCTATGTCTAATTTACACAATCCTATAATATACATTATAGTAATGGTTCTGGAAGAGAATAAAGAACGGACTTAAGAACGCAGCAGAGAACGTGAGTTAAGAAAATAATAAAAGATACTGGTGCCAGATACATGTACAAGAATGACCAATGCAACTTTGTTGGTAAGAGTAAAGAGACAAAAAAAAAAACACAAACAAAAACAAAAACCCCAAACTGTAAAATTGTAAATCTATACTATTTTTTCAAAAATTGTATTCAAATTCCAGTTAGTATAATGTTAGTTTTAGGTGTATAATATAGTGATTCAGTGCTTCCAGACATCACCAGGTAGTCATCACAACAACTGTGCTCCTTAAGCCCCATCACTTATTTCACCCACCCCCGTACTCCCTCCCCTCTGGTAACCATCAGTTTGTTCTCTTTAGTTAGGTGTCTGTTTCTTGGAATCTGTTAATTATAATACAATTAAGAATGAGAGACATCCACAGATTCCTCAGTAATATAGATTATTAAGTGAAAAAATGGATGGGACAGAAAATACCTATAATAGGATCCCACTGAAGGATACAAGAAAATTACATATACACACCTACTTGGATATACCCAGAAAATGCCTGGGAAGACATGCAAATACTTTTTATCCATTTACCCACTGAAGGGCATCTTGGTTGCTTCCAAGTTTGGGCAATTATGAAGAAAGCTGCTGTACGCATCTGTGTTCAGGTTTTTATGTGGCCTTAAGTTTTCACCTCCTTTGGGTAAACACCGAGGAGCATGACTGCTGGATTGTGTGGTAGCAACATGTTCAGTTTCATCAGAAACCACCATGCTGCCTTCCAAAGTGGCTGTACCATTGTGCATTCCCACCAGCAATAAATGAGAGTTCTTCATCACCACTAGGTGCTGTCGGTGTTCAGGACTTAGGCCATTCTAATAATAGGTGTATAGTAACATTCCACTGTTGTTTGAATTTCCTGCAAATCTTTTTATTTTTTTATTTTTATTTTTTGAATTTATTTTTGAGAGAGAGAGAGATAGAGACAGCATGAGCAAGGGAGGGTCAGAGAGAGAGTGTGACACACACAGAATCGAAAGCAGGCTCCAGGCTCTGAGCTAGCTCTCAGCACAGAGCCCGATGCGGGGCTCGAACCCACGAACCGTGAGATCATGACCTGAGCCGAAGTCAGACACTTAACCGACTGAGCCACTCAGGGGCCCCTAAAGGATAGTAGTTACCTAGAGAATGGAACTGGAGCACTGAAGAAGAATAGAGACTTGTTTATTGTTTATTTGTTTTGAAAACTTTTAGCATGTGCATATACTAAAACAAAACAAAAAGCTTACTAAAAATAAAAGAGTGACCATGTAGTAATTCAGAAGAGTAATATTAAAGACTATAGCCATGCATATATGTAGCTTAATTTAAGAGGTAGCCAAAAGGGATTGGATATTTGTGACAAGAGAACGCCACTTTTTCTACGCATTTAAATAGTAAAAATTCTATCTCACGTAAGTGTCAGTGTAGAACTTGGAGACTTTTGCTTAAAACTACTTTAACTTATTTAATATTAAATGGTCTCTGGGGGCACCTGGGCGGCTCAGTCAGTTAAGCATCCAAGTTTCACTCAGGTCATGATCTCACAGTTCATGAGTTCAAGTCCCATATCGGGCTCTCTGCTGTCAGTGCAGAGGCCACTTCAGATCCTCTGTTCCTTCTCCCTGCATCCCTCCCCAACTCATGCTTTCTCAAAAATAAATACTTAAAAATAAGTAAATGGTCTCTATATTATTCTATTATTTATAGCATATAAGGTACATTGTGGGTATCTAATAAACACTATACACAAATTTTCTTCAAAATTATTTATCTCAATTAGCCATGTGTTTTTCTTTGGCAATTTTCACCATTCCATCAGTAAACCATGTTTATTAAATATTTTTTAATTGTTTTTTAAATTTATTTTTTGAGACAGAAACAGAGCATGAATGGTGGAGGGGCAGAGAGAGAGGGAGACAGCATCTGAAACAGGCTCCAGGCTCTGAGCTGCCAGCACAGAACCCAATGCGGGGCTCAAACCCACGAACCGTGAGACCTGAGCCAAAGTCGGACACTGAACCAACTGAGCCACCCAGGCGCCCCTAAATATTTTTTTAAGTGCTGATTCAAATCCCAGTTAGTTAACATACAGGGTAATATTAGTTTCAGGTGTACAAGTTAGCGACTCAGCACTTCCGTCCATCACCCGGTGCTCATCATGCGCTTAGTACTTGTGTAAAGAGCTTATGGACAGCAGCATCCTGGTTTGAGTAAAGGGCATGCAATCACGGGAGAGTAAAATGAAGATTAAATCAAACACATTTCACTTGCAACAGTTACAAGCCCTCCACCAGATGGAACGCAGCATATAAAAAAGATGTTGGAAGGAAAGGAGGTCCAATTATACAGATTCCCTTCTACAGATTGTCACTTGTTTGCAGAGCATCAAAGTTATTCTGCTGTAACTTCTGTTAGAACTGAAGTCCTCTGCACCAAGTAGCTTTCACTTTGCACTAATATATGATGATAGGGGTAGTCAAGTGAAATAGGGCAGATCATTCTGTTTAGTTCTTCATCTAAGAATAAAGCTGATATGTATGTACCGACAGGGAGGATCTAAAGACACATGAAGGCACACAACACTGTAAAATACAAACAAACCTGATCACTCACTAGACCGAGAGAACTATGCCTAGCTTTGAAATTAGATACAAAAAAAAAAGTCTGGAAGCCTACCTAGCCCAACTAGGAAGAGAAATGACTGTAGGGAAACAGCGTGCATGAGGCTGAGTGGATGTAAGGAGGGAGACAAGGTAAGAAGAACGTTAATGTTTAAGCATTAGTCTTCAGTACTGTTGGACTTCTTTGTTTCTAAAGAAAAAGAATTATTCATGTAATTTTAAAATAAGAAAACATTTTACTATGGATAACACTGTAATGTTCTTTAATGGTTTTGCGTCTGTCAGAGACAGAGAGGCACTCCCTCTCCTTGAAAACAACAAACTAGAGGAAGGGCGGGGATAAGGGCGTGTTCTTCATAACGCCCTGCAGAGGGTTAAGGGTGCAATAATTTGTTTTTAAATGTGTNTGTCTGTCAGAGACAGAGAGGCACTCCCTCTCCTCGAAAACAACAAACTAGAGGAAGGGCGGGATAAGGGCGTGTTCTTCATAACGCCCTGCAGAGGGTTAAGGGTGCAATAATTTGTTTTTAAATGTGTTTTGCAAGGAACACTTCCTCCTTCTCTTACTTGCAGCAAAGGGAACGGAACAGCAGTTTTAAAATTAAGGGTGGAGGGAAAATAAAGCAGAGTTACTGGTCTACTCTAAGATATGACTTTTTAATTATTATGACAGAATAGCCCATTATGATGAAATGATCGACTATTTTAAATTATGTTAGAAAATTCCACCTTATGTACATCTGTGGGTCATGCTGTTGTTACTGATTTGATAATATAACTTTAATACATATATTTGCCAACAAAAATATTAAACAATATACCGAAAGTAATCTATTAACACAATAGTACTTGCAATTCTAACTGTTGTAAATAGATCGCTCTTCATATTTTGGTATTTCTT
Organism: Crocuta crocuta; assembly: GCF_008692635.1. NCBI lineage: Eukaryota > Metazoa > Chordata > Mammalia > Carnivora > Hyaenidae > Crocuta > Crocuta crocuta. The sequence goes on from NW_027533170.1 coordinate 5,026,970, forward strand.
CAAATCTCAGCTACAACTGATTATTTAAAGACCATTATTTTACATACTGCTGAAAAGGAAAAACACTGCCAATTAAATTATGACAAGGTATAGAATATAACATGCATCCCAATCTCAAAACCATTAAAATGTGAGAGAAATCTGCAATTTTAGAGTCAGTGAAATATGATATTTTCCCATTTTAGTCCCACAAATTGATAAAATAAAGCTACAGTGAAAATAAAAGTACAGTTGCTAGATAAAATAAAAGCTACAGTGAAAAATTTTAAGTAAAAAGATTAATGTTTTGGGGGTTTACTGGTGTACTGCCAACATTTAAAAAAAGCTTAATTCTGAATGTATTTTGAAAGTAAATGCATTAAGATTTCCTGACTAATTAGATCTAGGATATGGGAAAAAGTGTCATTAGAGGTGATTCCAAGAAAAAAAGAAGTGTAGCTTCAGAGATACATCCTCTCAAAATGGATTTCTCACAATTCAATTAAATCTAAAAATATGCTTTAAGCTTTTATTTATTTTGAGAGAGAGGGAGGGGGAGAGCGCCAGTGGGGGAGGGGCAGAGAAAGAAAATCCCAAGCAGGCTCCGTGCTGTCAGCGCAGAGCCCTATGTGGCGTTGGACCCCATGACTGGGAGATCATGACCTGAGCCCAAGTCAAGAACTGGATGCTCAGCCGACTGAGTCACTCAGGCACCCAATCTAAAAGTATTTTTAGGGGTGCCTGGGTAGCTCAGTTGGTTAAGCATCCGACTTCGGCTCAGGTCATGATCTCTCTGTGAGTTTGAGCTCCGTGTCAGGCTCTGTGCTGACAGCTCGGAGTCTGGAGCCTGCTTTGGATTCTGTGTCTCCCTCTCTGTCTCTGCCCCTCCCCTGCTCTGTCTCTGTCTCTCTCAAAAATAAACATTAAAAATATAAATAAAAATAGAAGTACTCTTAAATTTTGCTATAATTATTCTCCAACAGGCTATCTGACATAACAGTGTTATACAAATCAAAACTTAACAGTTGAAAATGTGATTAACTTAAGAAAGTATTTGCTGGGGTGCCCAGAGGGCTCAGTAGGGTGAGTGTCCAACTCTTGATTTCAGCTCAGATCATGGTCTTAAGGTCCTGAGACTGAGCACCGCATCAGGCTCTAGGTGCTGAGTGCTGGGCCTGCCTAGTATTGTCTCTCTCCCCCTCTTTCTACGCCTCCCCTGCTCACATGCATGTTTTCCCTCTCACACACAATTTGTTTAAAAAATAAAGTATTTGCTAAGGAAATAATCAGTTTTATAGTCCTCTGGTTAATATTATCTTGAGATGGAGTCAGTTAAGCAGGTTCTGCTGCTAAAGAGTACTATCCTTCCCAAACTACTGATGTCTTTCATACTATATTATCATAATGACATATCACTGTAATGTATCAACCTAACATATATCATGTTATGAAAGAAAAGTCTAAAGTATCACAATTGAAAAATATTTATTTGAAAAATAATTCGGAAAGTAATTAGGAGTATATTTTGTTGGCCTATCAAAATTTTGGTACAATTTTCAAGACAAAAGTAGAAATGAAAGGTATCTAACATATTAATAATAATGAAGTCAGCAATTAACAAATGGAAAGTAACAAGGATATAGTAATTCAAAGTAACGGATAAGAGTAGACCTATTTTGGTACACGATGCATTTTATACTAACACTGAATATGAATATTTCAAAATCTGAAAATTCAAAATATTCAAGTTTGATTGAAAAGCTGGAAAGCTGTTCTACTTTCTATTCTATATTCCTGGCTGAATATCAAGAAATCCTTTTTAAATGCTGCTTATTATAAAAGTCAGAGCTGCTCACTGAGATCTTAAACTATTCCAACCCCCTGCTCCCCTTTCTTGGCTTATGTTTTATTGGCAACTTGTATTTTAATGCTACAAATTCTTTTCATATTAATTCCACAAGTACTTTAACAGTCAATGTTCTTTTATCCCTCACCCACACATTTACAACTTTCTTTGTTCTTCTTCCTTCTGTAACTCACTCCTTCTGATATCTCACACTTCCGTCTGTGTCAAGTACCTTCTTTTAGAATTTCTTTTGGGAAAGGCTTGCTGAAGCAAATTCCCTCATTAGTTTTCTTTGACAAAGTCTTGATTTTATTTTCTCGTAAGGTATTTTCGCCAACTTCAGAATTACAGTTGGGCAGCTCGTTTGTCAATATACTGTCTTGTGACTTCCGTGGCTGCTGTTGAGAAATCATTTCCCAATTTAGCTGCTGACCCCGTAAAGGCAATATTTATTTCTGGATGATTTTAAGAGCTCTTTCTCTGCTCTTCAATTGTACTATCATTAGTCCAACTGTAGATTTACTTTTATTTATTCTGTTTGTGATTCTTTAACCTGTGGATTAGTATTTTTCCTTCATTGTGGCAAATTCCCATAATTTCAGATATTAGGAAATAAAAATTTATTCTTCTGAAACTGAGAATAAATGTTCATTAGGCCTTTCTTGCTCTATCCTCCCTGACCTGTAAACTGTCTTCCGTATTTTTACTCTTTGTTTTTTACGCTGCATCATGGAAGTGTTCTATCTTTCCATTTGCTCAGATATGTATAATCTATCTTTATATTCCCATCCACTGAAATTTTTTTTTTTTAATTTTTTTAATGTTTTATTTATTTCTAGGAGAGAGAGAGAGAGACAGCGTGAGCGGGGGAGGGTCAGAGAGAGAGGGAGTCACAGACTGAAACAGGCTCCAGGCTCTGAGCTGGCAGTCAGCACAGAGCCCGACGCGGGGCTCGAACCCACGAACCGCGAGATCATGACCTAAGCGAAAGTCGGACGCTTAACCGACTAAGCCACCCAGGCGCCCCGCCATCCACTGAAATTTTTAATTTCGACAGTTTTTACCTCTTCTAGAAATTCTATGGAGTTGTTTTTCAAATCACCTAGCCTGTTTTTTCTAATATTTTATTCACTGTAAATTTTATTAGAACAACTTGCTCAGTTGATGGGATAGGGGCTGGTGCGTCTGGGGCCAAGCCTTTGGCTGGTGCTGGCAGGGAAGAGTGGAGACTGGCATGTCTGGAGTTTAGCTTTCCAATGGTCCGGCCAGGAATTTGATTACAGAAAGGAAGAACTGAGCAAATAAGTAAATGCATCATGAATAATGGGAACACTAAGAATGAGAATAATCAGCATAATCATTCACTGTCAGAGTAGCAAATTGAAAATACAGAAAACGAAAAGGCTAGAATAAATTCTGTAGCGTTGCACTAGACTCTGAGGTATTAAGAACTCAATGATGTTTGATATATATAAATATTTAGACACAGGTTAGGGTGCATGTGTGCACGCGCACACATACCTACATCTATTTCCCAGCTTGGATCAGAGAACCAGGAGTTACGTGGTGCCAAGATGGTCATTTCTAAACATCACCGTCTGCTAAAAGGAACCAAGGCTCCTTGAAGAAACAGGTGACTCAAGGGTGGGTCAGAAAACATGCAAGATGCTCTGTCCGTAGAAAAGGCCTAGAAACAATGACCAGCCTCATAATTACAAGCACCTCCAGACTGTGGTTTCCATGTCCCAGTAAAAGGAATCAGGGCTCCTTGATGGAATGGCTGACAACATATCTAGAGGAGTAAATGAACAAAGCGAGTCTGTAACACCTAGTTGTACCAGAACACAAAACCGCTATCGAAGTCCACGGAGGGGAAGGGAAGAAAGGGCAAAAGGACTCAGACAGCCTGAAGGGGCTCCCATGGGCCAAAGATCTGGCAATCTGAGCATCCAGAAGAGTAATATCTTCAGTGGATTAAAACAAACCAATATGTCTAATTCCTATGTTACAGGGTACTTTAAAATAATAATAATAATTTTTGGTGGGTATTAGGGAACTGAACTGTTATGAAAACCAGTCAATAGAGGGGAATAATTTAGAATTTGCACTGCCTTTCCTACATAAACTGTATCTTCTAAACCCATCATCTGTCTTTTAATTCATTTAGCTCACACTTAGTGTGCTGAATATCTATTTTAAATTTTTCATTTAAGTTACTTTCATTTTTCATCACAAAGTTGGTTAATTTGATCAAATTTTATTCATATTCTTTCCCTCCTCTTTTAAACCAGAGCATCTCCTGCTTACAATAATGATTATGATTTCTTTCCATGCTCTCTTAAATAAATATGAATTTACTATTACTTAATAAAACCTTTCTATGTGAGTGACAAACGGTTTCAGATCAGAATGTCTTGGTGTATGTGTGGATGTTTCCACACCCAAACCAACTCTGGGCCAGGGGTGGGGGAGGCTGTCCCTCTGCCTCAGGGTGACTACGATGTCAGTTCATGTGACTGATACAGATATAAGTATGTAAAGATCCGTAATAAGGTACAATAAAGATACAGCCCAGGAAAAAGACACTGGCTTAGGGGCCGGGCAGTGGGCCACAGGGAAAGTGGTATGAGGCTAGGAAATGAGTGATCCATGTGTGTAGTAGCAAACATTTGGTAAAACTACCACCAGTGATACTCTGAAAAGCAGATAAATCTGCCCGTGAAAGCTCTCCTCTGTGACAGGAGACTGACAACGCTCCAGACAGTGGCAGCTTTGTTACTGTGGGTCCCAGAATGAAGGTACAGGGAACGTGACAAACATACTACATGGATGAGAAATATTTGGTATTTCTTAAACTATAGCAAACACCAGCCCACCCTGATTGAAAACAGAAGGGGTGATCTTCACAAATTCCTCCGTTCATCTAATCAGTTGCGGTCCAAAAGCAGCCTGAGGGCTCTGGGCAAAATTCTGTACCTGCCCCTAAGAAGAAATGAGCTGAGCTGGTGAGGAGATCCCTGACTGGGGAAGGTCCGGGCGGCTCTTAGGAACTGAAAACAATCCTACTTTCATAGAAGGGCTTAAAACAAGAATAGCATTGTTTTAGAGAAGGGAGAGATAGGAAAGGTCCTGCTATCCTGGAGCTTTTATCTCATTGCACCAAAAAAAAATTAAAACAAGAGCTTTGCCCAGAAAGAAGAGATCTAGTTAATTTTGGCAGGTTCAAAAATAGTGATACACTGTTGTGTGAAAGGAACAGGCTACACACACTATATACTGTAGGATTCCATTTTTGTTGGTCTTAAAGATGTATTTGAGTCTGTACTTATTTGTACCAAAAAAATGTAGAAATACAACACTCTAAAATGTTAACTCTAGTGTTCATTAAGCAATTAGAGTGCGGTGGTTCTAATATCTAACAGCCTAAGAAAGCAAACTAAAACCTAAGCCTGTAAATGTCAAGGTTAAGAAATCAAAACCTAAAGAGAACCAATCACAGCCAGCCTGACTTTCTCATATAATACAGCTTCTGGAGTTCTAAGCAGTCAGATAAGTCGCTGGCTTTGCTTCGGGCTCCTCTCCCCTGGCTCCTGCTGGTGGAGTACTCCTAAACACTCCTGGTTTGACACTGCCCAATTTGAATCAGTTTTGTTCAAATAAGCTGATTAAACTCTTAATATGCCTCAGTTTTTCTTTTAACATTAGACAGCCTCTGGAATTGAAATGGCTTCTATTTTTTTTCCACCTATCTGTATTTTCTGATTTTTCTTAAATGAATATATATCAATGTAAATTAGAAGTTTTCAGGGACATCTGGGTGACAGTGGGTTAAGCATCCAACTTGGGCTCAGGTCATGATCTCAAGGTTCATGGGTTCGAGCCCTGCATTGGGCTCTGTGCTGAGAGCTAGCTCAGAGCCTGGAGCCTGCTTTGGATTCTGTGTCTCCCTCTCTCTCTCTCTGTCCCTCTGCCCACTCACACTCTGTCTCTCAAAAATAAATAAACATTAAAAAAGAAATAAATTTGAAAAACACTGTGTGCTATGTATGGAATCTGTAGATAAGTGGAACTTAATTTCCCTATTATGGCGGATATTTTATATTCTCTAGCAGAAATGTGAGAACTTTACTCTTACTACAATGTTTTTAAGGGATGCCTCAATTTTCTTAAGAAATTGCTAGTTGTAATAGCTAAAACATGGAAAGAGCCTAAGTGTCCATCAACGGACGAATGGATCAAGAAGATGTGGTTTATCTATACCATGGAATACTACATGGCAATGAGAAACAATGAAATCTGGCCATGTGTAGCCACATGGATGGACCTTGAGGGTGTTATGCTGAGCCAAATAAGTCAGGCACAGAAGGACAAATACCATATGTTTGCATGTATAGGAGGATTAGGAGGAACTTAACTGAGGACCATGGGGGAGAAGAAGGGGGGGAATGGTGGGGGAAAGGGAGAGAGGCAAACCATGAGAGACTCTTGAATGCTGACAAAAACTGAGGACTGATGGATGTGGGGGGGAGGGGGGGATGGGCATGGAGGAGGACACTTGTGGGGATGAGCACTGGGTGTTATGTGGAAACTAATTTGACATAAACTATTTGTAAAAAAAATAAAATAAAAACAAAATAAAAGAAAAATACTGAAACATTAAAAATAAAGAAATTGCTAGTTGTATTACATAAACTAATAATTTTGAACAGTCTTTTGAAGCATTTTAATCACGTACCAAAACAATTCTGAATACTGCAAACCCTAATGCCTAAAAATAACAGAAGTCTTTGTAAGTGTGAAAAAGCATAAGATACGGTAATTAGAGAAAAGCTAAAAATAGACTCTTAAAAATATCAAGTTTAAGTTCTCTGTCCAAAATAAAGTCATTTAGTAAATGAGAAATATGACCTAGAGGATTGGTTAATAATAAAAGTATTCTTTGATGATTCAAACATAATAAAATGCATTCGTTTCTTTGTGCTGTATCTTGAATGTGGTAGCAGTCATATAACTATATACATCTTCCAGGATTAATAAACTATCTGCTTAAAACTGCTGAATTTTGGGGGCACCTGGGTGGCTCAGTTGGTTGAGTGTCAGACTTCGGCTCAGATCACAATCTTGCAGTTTGTGGGTTTGAGCCCCGGGTCAGGCTGTGTCTCCCTCTCTCTCTGCCCCTCCCCAAGCTTGTACTCATTCTCTCTCTCAAAAATAAATAGAAGTTAAAAAAAAAATTTTTTAATGCTGAATTTTGGTGTGTGTGAATTACACCTCAATAGTGTTGATTTTTAAAAATCGCCTTTTCTGCTAAATTTTTCAGCGTATTATTTCAGACTATTTTTTCAATGGCTTTATTACTCAAAACAATTTGTTACAGACACCTACGTGGCTCAGTCAGTGAAGCATCTGACTTCAGCTCAGGTCATGATCTCATGGTTTGTGAGTTCAAGCTCCACATTGGGCTCCGGGCTGACAGCTCGGAGCCTGGAGCCTGCTTTGGATTCTGTGTCTCCCTCTCTCTCTGCCCGTCCCCCGCTCAGGCTCTGTCTCTCAAAAACAAACCACTAAAAAAACAAAAACAAAAAAACTTGTTACGATATATAAGCTTAAAACAGAAAAAAACCTGTATATGGTAAAAGTGGACTGTCTTTTGCTGAAATCCCCCATCACCAGCACCAGGTAATACTGGCTATGAGCTTCAGGGATCCTTCCCTCCTCTCACCTCCAGCTTTCAGCAGACCATCACGTCTTGTCAACTCACCTTCCCGCACCCCTACTGTACTGTCTTACAGCTCTGCTTTCTGGGACTCCTCAAATAGATTCCTAATGGATTTCTCTGCCTTTAATCTCTCACCTACCAATCCAATCTTCGTAATGTAGAAAAAAATGATCTTGCCAAAAAAAAAACCAAAAAAAAACAAAACAAAAAAAACCAATGTACAAAGCAACAATAAAGGCCAATACAACATTTTTCGATTAAAAATATGAAAGTGCTTCAGAACAAAGTCCAAAATCCATGGCAGTAAAGACACTTAAATCAGGCCTCCCAATCAATACCAATTCCCCCCAACACACCAAAAGCCTCTATTTTCTATCTCTGCCTCTAGAGCCATCCTCTCCAATTCTGTCCGTGAAATACCTACTAATCCTTAGACACCCAATTCAATGTGATCTCCTCCACGTACATCCTCCTGGGCAGAGGCAGGAGGGACAGCTGTGTTCCTGTAACACTCAACACGTTGCTACCTAATTAACACCACTGTCTCCTCCTCCAGATGTGGATTCGTCCAGGCAGGGTCTGAATCTCCTCCATCAAGCTCAGTGGCTGGCTCACGTAAACGTAATTTATTCGTTATACTAAACACATCAAGGAACAAAAATAGTATTATTCACTAAATCCATTTCTACTTTGACAAATACAAATTAACATTTTTCTCAGATATAGCGCTTAGAAGATTTAACAATACAGAAAGAGTACCTTGTCTACATGGAAAATTAAATCCAGTTCACAGACGTTTTCAAAACACTTGTCTAACGTTTCCACAAATACCTGAAGCAAAAGAAAAGAAGAAAGGTTAAAAGCTCTTGAGAACTGCATAAATTCATTCAAACCGATCATCTACAAAGGAGACAATTCTTCACTGTGAACTAACACTTTTCTAAACTCCGCTATCACATTTGTTTTAAATTAAATATTACATTAAGTGCAACAGGAACAGTTTTAGACTATCGCTCATGGTAACTACATTGCAATACATGGACGTACAAAACAAAACAAACTTTGCTGAAGATAACTAAGAACTAGAAATTCTTAGCACCATTACTTTAAACAGCACTGAAAAAATAATCAAATCAGGCTCCCTATCTTCAGTGAGGAAAAAAAGAAAGCTTATTGGAAATATTTATCATGATAGATGGACACAGTCCAAGTATCTACCACATCTAATGCGGTCAGAGTTTGTAATAAGCAATTCAGTATAAAAGATAGCTCGAAATTATTTATGGCAAGAGCAAAGACTTTGGAATCAGACTTAACCTGAGTTCAAACTCTGTTTTGAACACTGTGTAGGAGCCTGTGTGGGAAAGGGTTATTAACACAGCAGACCTGTGATGCTCAAAACCTACACGTTCCCCATAATGGGCTGCTGACCAGACTAGCCCTTGACCTGCTCCTGGGAGCAGAGCGCTGAGCCCTGAAAGTTCTGGTAAGCATGTTCTGGCATGCCTGAGTCCTCGGGCTGCACTGTGTGCCAGTCTGAACGAACAGTCTATGCTAACAAGGTGATTTATGATGAACACCTCTTCATCTCTGAGGTTCTAGAGCTTAAGTAGGCAAGGTCAGTCACCATGGTGCTATACGCCTCTGTGACTGACCCCCACCAAAAATCCTGACACATAGGCCAGGAGTGACCATCCCTGATTGCGAACACACTGCACATACCACTGCTGGGGAATTAAAATCTATCTCCCGGGACTCTAGTGGGAAGGGACACCGAAGCTTGCACCTGGTTTTCTCCAGACACCTCCTCAATGTGCTTTTGATCTTTCCTATTTCGTACCACTGTAATAAACTCTAACCATGAGCACAGCAGCCTCGGTGTCATGTGAATCCTAGCAAATCAAGGAGATGGTCTTGAAGACCTCTGACACAAACTTCCAAAACTTAATCTATTAAATTCCCCTGCATAGGGTGTCACTCTGTTCCTATCTCTATCGCTACCACCCTTCTCAATGTACTGTCACAGACAGAATGATCACATAATTTATCATACAAAGTGGGGGCATGAGAAGTAAAATGGAGCAGCTAAAATTTTATGATTACTGAGTTATAACAGTATGCACTGTTATCATAATTTCTTAACAGCCTGGAACAAAAGATACAAAGGAGGACTGTTCCTTGCAAACGGAAATGCAGGGTTACTTTATTCATAGGTGATCCTAGAGGACAAGGAATAAAATGGAAACAGCAGGCGTCTTGCTAAAACTGCTCTTACCTTAGACCAATTTACGCAGACTGGAAACCCAAGGTTGCTTCCATCCAAGCACAAGGGTAAGACAGGTGAAACACTGTAAACAGGGAACTGTAGGACTGTAATCACTATCACTCAGGGGCGCCTGGGGGGCTCAGCCATTTAAGCATCTAACTTGGGCTCAGGGTATGATCTCCTGGTTTGCGGGTCTGAGCCCCGCGTCAGGCTCTGTGCTGACAGCTCACAGTCTGGAGCCTGCTTTAGATTCTGTGTCTCTCTCTCTCTCTCTGCTCCTCCTCCCCCACTCACACTCTGTCTCAAAAATAAACAAACATTAAAAAAAAAAATCTGTTTAAACAATGAGCATGACTCTGCTCCAACAAAACTTTACAAAAAGGTGTAGCAAGCTAGACTTGACCTGCTGTAGTTTATTGGCCCCTGGCTTAGACCAAAGTCACTTGGAGAAGTAAGAGGTCTGTATGAAACCAAGAATATGCAGTTTTACTCAACAAGTTCATTTGTGAGAAGGCTAATTATTCAGATGACCAAGTGTGGGGCATATGCGGGTCAGCCTCAAGTGACTTTCCAGTTTATTTCTGCTTTGAGGTATGTAGGAAATAAATAACATCCACTCAAACTCCCAACTTTATCTATTTTCCTCAAGGTCTTAATGACATTATACCTGGAATGGCTTTATTGATTCTACTTGAAACTAGTTCAGATTCATTTTCCTTCTTTTTATAGCGATTTCTTGTTACAAGCACTGAATAGGATAACGCTGCTTGGACCAAGAGTTGAACAAGCTTAACAAACATGAACTTCTTAGGAGAAGTAAGAATGTGAGAAGAAAAAAACTTTTCCCACCGATAAAAAAGAAAATATTTACTTTTGAAACCATGTCTTTAAGTTGGAAATGGTCTGAATTCCAATTTATAACATCATAGTTACATAAGTTATAGGAAGTAAAGCCATTTCAGTTCTGCCCTCCTCCAGTAAATTTTTCCTGAAGCATAACAATACATACTCAGAATTACACAAAGCACAAGAATGTATACAACCTGATGAATTTTCACAAGTAAACATACATGTTGTAACCAACACCCAAATCAAGTGTTGGAATATTACCAGCACTGCAGAAGCTCCTCATACTTCACTTAGTCACCATCAAAGGTAATCACCTTCTTTCTAATACAGATCTAATACTACAGGTCTGTTTTGCTGGTTTTTGAACTATATCATATGAGAGCGTATGTAACCTTTTGTGAGTGGTGCCTTTTATTCATGAATATTTTTGTGAGATTCAATTATTACNGCTACAGATCTGTTTTGCTGGTTTCTGAACTATATCATATGAGAGCGTATGTAACCTTTTGTGAGTGGTGCCTTTTATTCATGAATATTTTTGTGAGATTCAATTATTACCCAATAGCTCATTCATTTTCATCTACGTTCTGCCATTGAATGAATATACCACAATGTATTTATCCATTTCGTGGTTGACAGTTGGGGTTGTTTCCAGTATGGAGCCATTAGCAGTGCTAAGAATATTCTAATTCGTGTCTATTACTGAATGGATGCACACACACCTACTTAATGCATGCACAGAGGAGAAGTGTGGGGTCTCAGAGCAGCAGACCACCTCAAACAGACTTCCAAAGCAATTCTAAAGCTTTACACTCCAAAGAGCAGTATATGCGAGTTCCTCAAATCATACACTCTTGTCAGCACGTTATGTTGACCATCTCTTAATTTTAACCATTCTCACAGGTACGTGGTGGTTTGTTACTGTAACATCAATTTGTATTTCCCTGATGGCTATACTGACATTGAGCACCATTTCATATTTATCAGCCAGTCAGATCCCTTCTTTGTGATGTCTGTTCAAGACTTCTGCTCTTTTTTGTACCGGTCTTTCTTGCCAGTGTCTAAAAATTCTTCAATTATTCTAGATACAATCCTGTCATCTATATATATTACAGGTATCTTCTCCCACTCTGCGGCTTGACTTTTATTCTCCTACTGACTTTCTTGGAAGTTTTCATTTTCAGTATTTTCCAATTTATCACCGTCTCTAAGGTTAATCTTTTTTTTATGTCCAATTAAAGAAATCTTTGCCTACAGTAACATCAAGAAGATATTCTCCCAGAAGAAAACAAAAGCTTTACTCTTTTATCTTTCATGTTTCAACTAAATCTAGTAGAACTGATTTTTGTGTGTGGAGTGATTTAATCTCATCTTCTTTAATTTAAAATCATAATGGGGCCTGGCCAGCTCAGCTGGGAGAGCATGTGACTCTTCATCTCAGGGTCAGGAGTTCACGTGGGTGTGGAACCTACTAAAAATTTAAAAAATACATAAATAAAATCATTATTAGACCTACTTATCAGAATCAAGTTTCTAATATGCCTTTATTTTTCCATGCTTGCTTTTTCCAAATCCAATGGTTTATACTATAAGCCATGGTTTAAGCCATCAGAAGATGACTGTGCTGGTGAAAATACAGTCTAAATACTTCCCGTCACTTATGTACACTTAGAAAAGATCGGTGGAACCCACTGAATCCATGTGCAGACTATGTTGGGCAAAGCAAAAAACCACTTTCTTGGTAGCATTAAGTGCGCCACTGGCGAAGGATGGAGTAGCAAAAAATATGGCCACCAGGGAGAAAGGATGGTCTAGTGGTGAGGAAGCCAGAGAGACATCGCTTCAATCCTCCTCTGCTGCGGCCCAGCTATGTTAGACTGACTATCACCTACTCCTCCAAACTTCAGAAATGGAACACACTGTTAAGGCTGCCTATGTTTCTGGATTATCTCACAGATTTAGTTAAATAATTTTGATTAAGTGCCCAAAACACATCTAATAAAAGGAAACCAGTACTGTTCATCTGGCTGTTCAAAACATGTAAGGATTATGAAATTAAAATAGAAATAGAAAAGTCTAACTCTGCAGACAAACACTGATCCAGAAGCAAGGTAACTACCTGCTGAGGCTGGTAGGCCTTCATGATATACTTATTAATACAGAGAGAAAAGTGTCACCTTTATTTAAACCAGAACAATACCACCTTTGAGAAATGTAAATACTTAACCAAAAAAAAAAGTGTCCTGCAGTAAAATGTCATTATAACGACATGTTCTTAATTTAGGAAAAGAATTCTTAAGGTTTAAGACATCTAAATGCTAAGTCTGGTCTAAAGAAATCAAAAGCCCTCTTCAAAAAAAGTTTCCACTGGGGGCGCCTGGGTGGCTCAGTCAGTTAAGCGTCTGACTTCGGCACAGGTCATGATCTCAACAGTTTGTGGGTTCAAGCCCCGCGTTGGGCTCTGTGCTGACAGCTAGCTCGGAGCCTGGAGCCTGCCTCAGATTCTGTCTCTCCCTCTCTCTCTGCCCCTCCGCTGCTCACACTGTCTCTCTCTCTAAGAAATAAATAAAACGTTAAAAAAAATTTTTTTAAATAAACAAAAAAATTTTTTTTAAAAGTTTCCACTGGGTGCCTGGCTGGAGTCATAGAACACGCAACCCTTCATGGCTGCAAGTTCGAGCCCCATGTTGGGTGTAAAAATAAAACTAAATAATAAATATAAAAAATAAATCTTTAAAAAAAAGTTTCCATCAATTTTATTTTGATTCAGCAAAAATTCTTAATGAGAACTCCAGAGCTTCGTAGGTAGATACATACAATGAGGTGGTATACAGACAAGGTCAAGACAAAACTAATAACCTACAAACTGAAGTAAAGAAATTCAGAAAAACAAACTAATGGGCCTTTGGGGTTCTAGTCAGAACAAAAAATAGTAATAAAGGTGCTCTTGCATTATATTTCACAAAGAGATAGATAAAAAGAACAAAGTACTAAAAGTGACATGGTAAACACCACTCTCTAATGTTTCTTTTCTTTTTTTTTAAAGTTTATGTGAGAAAGCAAGAGGGAGAGAGCGAGCATAGGTGCGGGAGAGGCAGAGAGCGGACCCCCCAAGCAGGCTCCACACTGTCAGCGCACAGCCCAAGGCAAAGCTGGACCTCGCGAACCGCGAGACCATGATCTGAGCTGAAATCAAACCACACACTTAACAAACTGAGCCACCCAGGTACCCCTCTTATGTTTCATTTTTTAAACGATAAGAATTTTGGGGCACCTGGGTGTCTCAGTCATTTAAGTGTCTGACTCTTGATTTTGGCTCAGGTCACAATCTCAAGGTTCAGGAGATCGAGCCCCCTGTCGGGTTCTGCACTGGTATGGTGGAGTCTGCTTGGGATTCTCTCTCTCCCTCTCTCTCTCTGCCCCTTGGCCCCTTCCTTCTCTCTCTCTCAAAATAAATAAGCTTAAAAAAAATAACACAAATAAAAAAACAAAAATGATACAAGGTTTAAAGTCAATTTAAATAGAACAGTTATCTACTAAGTAGCAACTCCATAATCTTTGGCCTCCAAAAATTCAAAGCTTAATGGGAAAAATATTAATTACTAAGAGAATCATATTATAAGTTTTCCTGCATTGTAATAACTATCAAATTTTCCACAAAGAAACAAAAAAGATTCTGAAAAAAAAAAAAGCCACATCCTCATTGAAACAGTCTCCCTTCCCAGTGCCCTTCTAACAGCAAAATTTTCTTGTGTTTCCTTTAACTACAAACCTGTGGGTCTGGGCCACAAAGGTAATAGGAATCTGTTATGAGGCAGCTTAGTATTTAAGAGTGCTTAGAACCTAAGAGCATAAGCTTTAGCAAGCATGTCTCTATTAAAATTCCAGCCTAGCCTCTATGAAATCTAGGGTAAGTTATTTAGCTTTAAACCTCAGTGTCTTCATCTGGACATAACAATGGTACCTATGCCATACAGTTGTTTTAGTGATGAATATACATAAGGGGCACCTGGGCAGCTCAGTCCATTAAGCGTCCGACTTCAGCTCAGGTCATGATCTCACAGTTCGTGGGTTTAAGCCCCACATCAGGTTCTGTGCTGACAGCTCAGAGCCTGGAGCCTCCTTCAGATTCTGTTTCCCTCTCTTTCTGCCCGTCTCCGCTCACACTGTCTGTCTCTCTCTCTCTCTCAAAAATAAAATAAACATTAAAAAACATAAATAGACTTAAAGAACTTAGAATAATGTCTCCCCTCAAGAATATATGTGTTGGCTAGTATAGTATACACATATGGAGAAATAAAAATATGCCCTAGATAAAAGAAATACCACAAAATATCCTTAAGCAGTATCACTTACAGGGCAGACCCACCCCCCCTTTATTTTTTTTAAATTTTTTTCTAAGGTTTATTCATTTTTCAGAGACAGAGCATGAGAAGGGGAGGGCCAGAGAGAGAAGGAGATGCAGAATCTGAGGTAGGCTCCAGGCTCTGAACTGTCAGCACAGAGCCTGACATGAAGCTCGAACTCACAAACCATAAGATCATGACCTGAGCTGAAGTTGGACACTTAACTGACTGAACCACCCAGGCACCCTGCCACACACACCAGCTCCCCATTTAGAGTTTCATTTCTAGGTAAAAATATAATTTTTTTTTCAGGTTTGGGGATTTCTATTAGATTTTTAGGAGGAAATCTGTAACTTTAAGCGAAATACATAAATGTTAAATTGACATATTATAAGAAAGAAAAAGTCTTAAACCTCAAAACAGGAGACACAAATTTAAGAATACTAATAATATGGCAAGAGAGCTAAAAAAAATTGTTTTTAGTCAGCAGCAAGATGTTCTAGAGAGATACTGGTTTAGCTCAAGCCAAGAACCAAAAAACGCCACTGGAAATGTACCAGAAGAGCTGGGAAGGCAAACTAAACTTAACATAGATCAACTGCCTTTGAAGAACATGCTGAATGCAGCATAGGGACACCCTCCAGTACGTACTACTGCATGCAGGAGTCAGGATGTTTACGGTGTGGCGCTTACGGTGCATGAACAGCACTCGACTTGGAGTAGGACTGGGTTCTGGACCGAATTTCCACCACACGTGACCTGGACGCTAACGTGCCAACGAGGACAGTCTTTGTAAAAACAGAGCCATTTACTGTGCATTTACCTTGTGGCGGGCACTTCACGCAGAGTAAGCTCTCAACCTCAGCATGAAAAAATGAAAAGCTGACGTGAGGACAATCTGTCTTCTATACTCACGTCAAGAGGATTCTAAAAGGGTTCACATCAAGGATTCTTTTTATGATTTCTTTCTATTTTTCTTAAATAAAAGGTTAATGATAATAGCCAGAGTCTACTGACTATATGTTATAGCACTGCTATGGTTCCAAGTGCTTTAAATATTTTATTTCATTTACTCCTTCATGGTGATGTCATAAGGCAGATACTTTTATTATCGGCCACCTGGAAAAGGGTTCTAAATTAGCAAAAAGTCAACTAACTACTAACACGGTAGGAGGGAGAAAGCCTCCTTGCAGAATTCAAATTCTTACTCACTAGGCATACTGCCTCCAACAGGAAACAGTACTTGATTTTAATACAGTAAGAGGTAGTTACTCAGAAAATTCAGAAAATACAGAATAGTATAAATCAAAAATACTAACTTTGCATACTTGTACCACCCACATGAACACAGAATTGTGAAAGTAGACTGCTTGTACCA
Source organism: Crocuta crocuta (assembly GCF_008692635.1). Taxonomy (NCBI): domain Eukaryota; kingdom Metazoa; phylum Chordata; class Mammalia; order Carnivora; family Hyaenidae; genus Crocuta; species Crocuta crocuta. The sequence goes on from NW_027533170.1 coordinate 5,043,353, forward strand.
TAGGAAATTTAATTACATTGGAGCTTCTCCATTAAAATGACTTAATATGATTTGTATGTTGGATTTAGAAGTCTAAGGAAGAACCAGGGTTTTTAATCAAATATTAATTTATGTTTATTTTTGAGAGAGACTGTGTGTACGCACACAAGCAGGGGAGGGGCAGACAGAGGAGCACAGAGGATCCTAAGCAGGCTCTGTGCTGACAGCAGAGAGCGTGATGTGGGGCTCAAACTCACAAACTGTGAGATCATGACCTGAGCTGAAGTTGGACAGTCAACTGAGCCGCCCAGGTGCCCCAAATACTAATTTTGAAAATGAAAATAGCCTCTGAATCATTTCCTTCTGTGCACAAAAGCTACTCGTGAGAGATTTTTAAAAACCTGTACTAACACAAATTGTTAAAATTATATTCAAACTTCTAAGCAAAAGCTGATCTCAAAATCTATCTGGTCTTGAAAAATATTCTTCTATATATATGGTACCATTCATATGACTTAAAACAAAATGAAATAAATGCAAAACCTAGAAAGATTTTCCTTATATAATTTCAACTAGTCAATACAGAGGGCATAATGGAAAATAACCATTTGGCAAACACCACAACAGTAATTCCTCAGGCAAGAAACATCGATACATCCTAAAATTAATGACCAAATGATGATTAGATAAAGGATATTCACATCATCTCAAAATTATTCCCCATAAGATACTTTCAAGCACAAAGAGGTAATAACAGAAGTTTACAGCAGACGAACCTGGCAGACACTGTCTAAACCAAGGGGTCAGAATAAACATTACAAATAGTGACACAAAATGAGACCATGTCCCTCCTGATAAAACGCACTGCAAAGGAGGTAAGAGCGCTTCTGTGATATACCCGAAATGAGGAATATTCTACAAAATAACTGGCTTGTACTCTTCAGACTGTCCAGATGTGAAAGACACAGAACGCACAACAGACAAAAATGAACTATGACAGAGTAAGGGAGGCTCTGGAGACCTGAAAACTAAATGCAATATGTGACTTGAATTAAACTCTGAATGAGAAAAGTGACATTAATGCGACAACTGGCAAATTTTCAGTAAGGTCTGTAGATTAGATAACAGTATTACATCAATGGTGATTTCTTGATTTTAATCATTATACTGTCATTATAGAAGATGTTAAATTCATGGGCTCTGGGTGAAAGTGTGATATGCAAACTTTGTACTGTATTTGTCACTCTTTTGTAAGTCTGAAATAACTGCAACATGCATTTTTAAAAACTTTAACGGAAAAGAAAATTTGAAAACCCAAGCTCAAACGGTACAAGTCTCCTCCTCTATTACCAACTGCTCCCTGAAAACCTACCATTCTACACTATGAATAAGGAATTCACCTTAAGTCAAAGAAAAACACCAACATAAGTTGAGTTTTTCTCTCTCTCAAACCTACTTTAAAGGGGGAAATTTTTTTTTTAAGTTACTTCTAGCTTCAAATTTCTACTTTCAGCACTTGAGTTCCAAAATACTTTATTTACAGGGGCGCCCGGGTGGCTCAGTTGGTTAAGTGTCCAACTTTGGCTCAGGTCATGATCTCACGGTTTTTGAGTTCAAGCCACACTTCGGGCTCGCTGCTATCAGCATGAAGCCCACTTCAGATCCTCTGTCCCCCTCTCTCTCTGCTCCTCCCCCACTCACACTTTCTCTCTCAAAAATAAACATTAAAAAAATTTTTAATATTTTCTTCACCCATTACAAATTAAATAATAACATGTCTGCCATATTCTAGGCCCTAAGCTAACTATACACATTAGCTCTAATTCTTACAACAATGTTGATAAGGTAGGCATGTGTGCCAGCACCTAGAGACAAAGAACTGAGAATGGATACAGTTAAGTAATTTGCCCAAAGTTATGTAACTGTTAGATGGTAGTATTCAAATCCATGCCACCTGACTCTATGATGCCTCCCAAGAGAGCAGCTGAGATGTTAACAAGCATGTAAGTTAGAAAAGTACCTTGAAATTCAATACCAGGATTTATCATGAAGTAGCAATGTAAATTACTGAAAAGTTAATATTTTATTTCCAATTATTGGAAAAGAGACTTCTCAGGAAAAATAAGACAACAGATTTTAGAAATGCGGAATCACTCTAACAGTGTCTGATTCAAGGTGTTAACAGAAATATTTTTCGGTTTCCTACATGTATATGAAAAGTGCATCTTACTGAAAACAGAAACTTTGAATACTATGGTAAAAGTATGGTGTAGCAAATAGAATTTTCCTAAAATGATCGCACGTATTTACTCTGGAATGCTGGGAAAATAAGCCAACTGGGCCAGGGCTCCCTCTTGCTTCAGCAAGAGGAACTGCACCAGAACTCACCCTCCCTTACACCAGGGGTTTATCTCCGCCACCCCAGGGGAGCTGCAATTTCCCATAGTCCCCAAGTGTTGGTCAGCTGGTCTTCCTAGATAATTCTTAAAAGTAACCTATACAGCCCAAATTTTATGCAGTATGCTACTTAACAAGGTGCTTTTGAGCCTACGCTTATAATCAAAGAGGACAATGACACAGGATGGGAGACAGTGAGGCTTCCCCTGGCCAGCAGCACCCACCAAGCACAATTTCCTACGTGATAAAGGGAAGATCATGGGTTCTTTCTTCACTTAAGTATTCTTGACTTATAAGTTCCTCCAATTAGGTCAATTTCTTAGCGTATAACTCTATCCCCATATAAAATTCATCTGAAGCCGTTACACAATATAGAGGATAAGAAGATGAACAAATTCTCATAAAAATAAAAAATAAAGATAAAATAGGACTTCTCTATCCAATTCAATTTGCATATTAATGGAATAATACTTCGTATGTCTTCCTTATAAATTCATGCTTTAATGGTAATATTAGCTAAAAACCACTGACTACTACTACATGTCAATCATTTAGCCATAAGCTTCATGTATCTTTTCTAATGCTGGTACCTACTCTATAGGGAAGTATTATTATTATTATCACTCCATTTTGCAGATGAGGAAAATGCAGGTCAAAAAGGTTAAGTGACTTGCACAAAGTTACACAGCCAGCACAGGGCAGAGGCTGAATGATGTTAACCATGACTAGCTTGCTCACTCTTTCTAACTCCCTCAGGAAGTTTGTAGGCAGCATATGAAAATAGGCATACTTGGGGCACCTGGGTGGCTCAGTTGGTTGAGTGCCTGACTCTTGATTTAATTTCAGGTCATGATCCTAGGGTTGTGGGATCAAGCCCTGCATTGGGCTCCATGCCTAAGATTCATTCTCTCTCTCTCTCTCTCTCTCTCTGCCCCTACTCCAACTCACCTGCACACCCACTCTCTCCCTCTCTCTCTCTACAAAATATAAATGAATGAATGAGTGAGTGAATGAAATAGGCATGCTTTATACAGGTGAAAAAATTCAAGGTCTATAAAGATCAAATGACATGCTCAATTTTAGGTTCAATCAGCATTAGCAGGCGTAAGTAAAATAATTTCACAAAAGCCAGTCTAACATTCAGTACCAACGCAACAGCAAATGCTATACATGGAGCTCTGGTTTATACACATATTATAACATGATGCGTGATCAAACATCTTTTTTAACCTCAGCTGTTAGTACAATAGGGAAGAACAGGTTAAGATAGGCTGAGAGGGAAAGGTTAGGACCTGAGGTCCCTGGGTGGGGAAAAACGTAGTTTGTACCAGTGCTGGGAGCTTCTGACCACAGCAAACCCCCTTGTGCATAAGGTCCCTCTTAAGAACGTAACAGACACAACCTACTCCCCGCCTCATGTTTCCCTCAGGAATCTGACAATCAAGATACCTAATGAAAATAAATAAACCACAGGGACGCCTGCGTGGCTCAGTCAGTTGAGCATCCGACTTTGGTTCAGGTCATGACCTCACAGTCCGTGGGTTTGAGCCCCGCGTCGGGCTCTGTGCTGACAGCTCAGAGCCTGGAGCCTGCTTCGGATTCTGTGTCTCCCTCCCTCTCTCTGCCCCTCCCCCGCTCACTCTCTGTCTCTCTCAGAATAAAGACATAAAAAAATTAATAAGTAAATAAATAAAATAAGTCAACCACAAAACTTATGCTATACGAGGAACAGTGTGACCAGTCTGACTCCTCACATAATGGAATGGAGCCAATCAGGAACAGCCAGCCCAGCACCAAGAGCTCTCCAGCACTAAGGGCAGAACCCGAGAAGAAACAAGGGGGAAGGGGGGGGGAGGCGACCAGAACCTTATAAAACAAGGAGCCTTGCCCATAGTCGCGGGAATTCACTTTCGAATGTCCCCTCTCTGTAAGGAGAGCTTTCACACCACTCTTCCTTTCTTACACTCTAATAATTTCGCCTGCTGCTCATTTTGTGCCCAGCTCTTTCATTCTTCAAAGCGGCGAGACAACGAATCCCGGGTACTGAGGTAAAAAGTCCTGCAACAGTAGCACTCAATTTTTTCCTGACTCCAACTGAACAAGACCTGATGCTGATGTAATTGCTATGTGGAGTACAGAAAACTGTAACAGAATTTGGAATTATCTAGTGAACTTTTATGCCTCCATTTATTATCGGCTTGGCATAATAAATTAATTGAGGACAATATGACTGCTTATAAATAACCAATATCAATATTTAATGAACCTCTCATTCTCACTCTGTAAATATTTTAACACTTCCACTGAAGATATGCTACAACAGAAAGACTAAAAAAAGCCAGGTATCAAGTGTGAAATTTGCTGATATGGCAGTCATTATGACACTACAATAATACGTATCAGAAAGAAAAAAGAATCACCTTTTCCCCAACTTACTTACAAAGAATTTTTAAAAGGAACAAAAGAAAAACAGGAGCTGATGTTACTCGATTTGGTGATATAGTGGCCTAAATTCCACAGGGAATTTAGTAATGATGCATTCTCTCAGATTTCACACAAGATAAAACGGCAGATCTGGGACAGCATTATGCATACCTTAGAAACACAAAACCTCTGCATAAAAATACTCCCAATGATCATTTGAATGGTATCATCTTCAACATTTGAAAAAAGCAACATTTAGCATGTTTCTGAAATATATGTTGATGTTTGGGATGCCTGGGTGGTTCAGTCGGTTAAGTTTCTGACTTCAACCCAGGTCATGGTCTCATGGTTCATGAGTTCGAGCCCCACACTGCACTGTCTACTAATAGCATAGAGCCTGCTTGGGATCCTCTGTCCTCCTCCCTCCAGGCCCCTCCCCTGTCTGGGCTCTTCTCTTCTCAAAATAAACTTGTTTTTTAAAAAAGCATATGCTCATGTTTTAGGTTTTCTTGATCCATTCTTTAAATATGCAAGACCAAGAGGTTTTGATCTAAACTCTCTTGATTTATAATTTTCCATCTCTACTTCTGACACCACACTTGACTTTCTTGAAGCTAGGGGATAGACAAAGCAAGAAAATCAGTTCTAACTAAGCTTCTGATTAGCTGTTTCATGAAACAGAAGCAGAAACTATAAGCTACTCTCTTCCATCTTTATTCATTCAACCAACATTTTTAAAGTGACTGCCTCATGTGTGCTCAGCGCTCCCTCTTAGGTATTTAATGTTCCCTGGTAACCGCGGGGGAAAGAGCAACTGCAGAACTTCCAACGTGTTGGTGATAGCAGTACATTTAATTAGTCCCTGTAAGTTACAGAAGGTTTTTTTTTATGACATGAAAGAGCAACATGTGATAACTCAATCGGATCCTCTTAGAAAACCAGCTCTAGCCTGTAGTAACAGGAAGATGACACAATACTCCTGAAATCCTCTTTTCTGCGTCTGACCTAATATCAAGACAAATTATCAACAGCTGAACAGCAATGGCTAAACTATTTTACAAGACAAGACCTAGATTCCACTTCCCAGAAACATATCATAGGATTTACTTCAGATTCACACAGGATATTTGTTCTTTGACAACTCCCCATATAATTCTCTTCTGAAGTAAAACCATGAAGCTATCATAACCATTAAGATCAGCCACAGCAACAAAAAATAATCACTGATGATGGCTTAAATCCCAGGACACAAGTATAAAGTACTTCTGATTTGTCTCTAGGAAAATGCAGAATTGTTTCAGTCTTTCTTAACTGCAATCTTTCTCTTACAGAGTAAATTTGAAACATTACTTTCCTCGTTTGTTCCCTCTCCTAACATCAGTAGCTAGCTCGGGAAAACCAGGTGTTTTGGAACATAGTGCGTATGTCTACCACTCAGTTGCGGACAATGGAAAGAGAAACAGAAAGCACAGCTTCGTATTAACAAATGATTTTCTAAAAAACACAAAGCTTCTATGAAGTAGTGCTGTAATGAATTAACTACTACCATATGGAATAAACCATATGCCACAAGAAATGTGTCAATGAACAAACTTAAAAGGCAATGCAATACCAGGTTCTGATTAACCCTTAACCCCTAAATAATCAATACATAAGTAACTTTGCTTCTCTTTCTTTACTAGAAAAGCCTTTGGGAAAATCAAACACAATAAAACTTAGCAGTGTTTCTCAAGGAGGCCCCAGGAGGAAAGTGAGTATCTATCCAAGGGCTCGGGAGGCATATTCACCTCAAACTCAAAATTTCTTTGAAGTTTCCTCTTACAGCTTTAAGTATTATAAAAATTTCTATTCTACCTCATAATACAAACATATTTTTCTTAAAGGTGTCATTTCCTCACCACCAATTAAAAAAATGAAAGAGCAAGGGCGACTGAGTGACTCAATCTGTTGAGCGTCGACTTCAGCTCAGGTCATGATCTCATGGTTCATGGGTTCAAGCCCCACATCGGGCTCTGTGCTGACAGCTCAGAGTCTGGAGCCTGCTTTGAATTCTGTGTCTCCCTCTCTCTCTGCCCCTCCCCTGCTCGTGCTCTGTCTCTCTCTCTCAAAAATAAATTTTTAAAAATGAAAACAAAATGAAAGAGCAAGAATGTCTGCTATGATCACTTTGTGGTTTCACAGAACTCAGAAACCCACCTCTTCCTCAAAACCAGTTTTTAAACCCAGTTTAAAACTATGGGTCAAGAGTAATTGGGCATATGAATTGTTCCATTTATTGCTTGTCTTTTTTTCATTATTAACAATATTTGATACCAAAAGCCTTAATGTAGCCACTTTTACTATTTTTAAAATTTTTTTTTAATGTTTTATTTATTTCTGAGAGAGAGAGAGCATGCGAGCATGAGCAGGGTAGGGTCAGAGAGAGAGGGAGACACAGAATCCAAAGCAGGCTCCAGGCTCTGAGCTGTCAGCACACAGCCTGACGCGGGGCTCCAACCCATGAACTGTGAGATCATGACCTGAGCCAAAGTCGGATGCTTAACCGACTGAGCCAGCCAGGCGCCCCCACTTTTACTATTTTTAAGCTTTGGTACTCAGAATTACCACCAACGTTGTCTGCTTTGGTTAATTGCTCATTTACTCTCTCATACTAATGAGATCTCCAAGCATGCACACTTCTTGCTGATGTTAAAACCATGACCCTTATTTGGCACAGAAAACTTCTTCTTTAAATGTAGCTTTCTCCAATCGACTACGATGTGCCTACACCATGCCCCTATGTTTTTGCCCTGTGTAGGGCCCAGAAAGAGAAAGAAAACATGTGTTCAGAGCATCCCCTCATGATAACGAGTGTGGTCAGATTCTGCATCTCCTACAGGGCTTGCGGAAGAGGAGGTCAGAGACCATGCGACGGAGATGAAGCACCTGAAGGGGCGGATGCAAACCCGCGAGTGCGGTGTCCTAGAAGCAGGGTTAGCGAGTGAGGAAGAATCTTAACCAAATAAAAGAGGACTGATGAGAGCCTCTGGATGCAGCAACAACAGAGAACCTGAATGGAATATGTTTAAGAGTGGAGAAGAGAAGGCAAATCTGAGACCATGTGTACTGACAACCGGTTGACGACATCTTGACAGAAAGAGAGGGAAAGACAGGGGCAGTGGCTGAAGGAGGGAGTACAAACAGGACTTCTTTCAAGATGGGAGAACGTACTAGAGCTAGTGGGAATGACCGGGGACAGGGAGGGAAAGGAGTCAGGAGAGAGAGGGAGAACTGCTAGAGCCCTGGGGAGAAGACTACTTTGTAAGCGGGTGAGCTGGCCTTAGGCAGGCGCATGGGGAGCTCCTGCCTCACAGGTGAAAAAGCAGAGAGCACGGACCCAGATGTGGAGTCTGCAGAAGTTCTCTTCTGATGGCCTCAATTCTCTCAGCGGAGGAGGAAGCCAGATGCTGGCGGTGCCAGAGATTCGACAAAGGAGGCCTACCAGTAGTTGACCAGGAGTCTGGGAGAGTGAGGGACCAGGGAAATATGATCACTGGGTAGCACTGAGGACTCACCAAGGCTGGAGATCATAAATTTAAAGTGAGACCTGTAGAACGGTTATTTTTTTTTTCTACAAGTACATTCAGATGTAGGGGTACCAGGAAGGAGCTGAGTGTATACAAGACTATGATTATCATGACTGACCATGGAATTTAAGCTGGGTGAGGAAGGTAAGTCATCAGGAGGATGAGGGACAGACAGTATTAAAAAAAAAAGTAAGATTCAAAAGACTGAAGTTCCCAACAAGCTCGAGGAATTACTGCAGTAATAGAAACTGATAAGAAAACAGGTGGTAGACAGAGGGGAAACCGAAATGGAGATTATGGAGGATGGAAGTTTGGATAAAAACAAGGTCTAAAGTCAAGCAGCGAGGTGCGGCAGAGGACAAAAGTTCAATGGAAAGGAATTCCCGATACTAGAGTCCTGGAAGAGTTATCCACATCAACACTGAACACTGAAATCACCAAGAATTCAAATGCCAAGTAGTACCAGTGAGCGCCAGTGAGTAAAATCTGTTAGGAGACCCCAGAGCTCTGGCATTTCTGCATACAATTTGAACAAAGGTACAGACTGCTACTATTGCAGACTATCTTTTTAAACAAGCTTGCGTAAGAAAACAGCCTCAGAAAATAGAGAGTGTCTCTCTCCAAAGCAACAAGTAGGTTTATCTATACCCACAGAAGACAGTCTTTTCCTCCAGCACATGGGCCGACATGATTAGTGTCCAGTATAAACGATCCCATTCCTCTCCCACACTTCAATCCACTGTTTGTATAGGTATCAATCTGCCCTCTTAAAAGTCACCCTTTGGTGACTCTGGAATTGGCGTGGGGAATCAGTGCAAGCACGTGCTGTTACTATGTCTACTGTTGGAGCCGTTCCGAATCAGTCCTTTGTTTCTAACCCACAAGTCTCCTGTCCTCTGCCGGCATCCACGACACTATGGTAGTGAACTTGTTAGCCTGGAAGTACGGTTGAATCTCAGACCTTTGAAAAGTTTTTGATAAAATCCCCAACAAACAGGAGGTGGGGATGAGAGATTACTGAAACAGGATGGGCAGAAGGTGGTAGAGTTTAAAAACAAGAAATAAAGTTTGTAGGCATTTTACAACAGAGACTGGTCTGGGAAAGGCAACGAGAAGCAACAAAAACACGAGCAGGCTCGGCAGTGTGAGGAGGCCAAGACTGTTATTGCTTGAGACAATTACAGATCGTGTCAGCAGGGAAGCCAGGTGTAACTTAATAGAGCAAAAAATAAAAGGGAAGGTAATATTAACAAAGAGGTTGAAGATGAGGAGGAATGTGCTTATGACTGACCTTGAGTTCCAGGGACATTAAGAAAGATTTTCAAGAGGCAGGGAAGGGAGGGTTTGGGGGTCAGCTCTGGATACACAGGGAAAGAGATCCGTGCATCTTGGGCTGCTTGCATGACTTACATTAACAGGAAAAGAGGGCAGGATTAAATTAGTTGTGATTAGTCTTAATCTGATTAAATTTGCCCACGAGTTTTAGCATCCCTGGTCCCCGTTTTACTCTGATATCTACATGCCACAATTTACTTCTTACCAAACAGAACATCATTTTAGGATACTTAGCGCAAACAAGTTTCAAAATATATAAATGCCAAAAACGCTATTAAGACAGTAAGTGTTAACTTACTTGAATTAAATCTAAAATGCCAAGTTCACTTTCCGAAGAATCCACACAGAAGACAAAATATAATGTTGCATAATGCCTATAAATCAGTTTGTTGTCAGATCCTCCAATTAACCTGAATGACAAAACAAAACAAAAAATGGAAAGTTATAGGAATAAAATGAAACACATTTCCATTAGCTCAAGCAAACTGACAATGTGTTTAAAACCTTTTGTAAAATGTCTGGGCATACCATTTAACAGCATAGCATTCAGGTGAACTTAGAGACTAAGTCAATTATCATGGCTGTTTTCTTCAGAGATAACAAGTAAAAGAAGCTGGTGCTTAATTTTAGTTCAATCATTCATTAAACTATCTACTGAGTACGTACCATTTGCCAGGTACTGACAGTGGGTAAGAAACAGTAAACAAATTAGTAGGAAAAGATGATCAAAGCAGAAAACACTACAAAGAGATTCAAATAGGAGGACACCAAATTGATGGCTTTGCTGCCCAACATGGATTCTTAAGAGTGACATCTTAATGTCACTGCGAGCTGGGGGCTGCTGTTGGTTAAGCTGAGTGACAAGCTGAGTGTCTGACTCTTGATTTTGGCTCAGGTCATGGGCTCATGGTTCCTGGGATCCAGGCCCATGCTGGGCTCTGCGCTGACCGAGTGGAGCCTGCTTGGGATTCTCCTTCTCCCTCTCTCTCTGCCCCTCCCCTGCTCACGCTCCCTCGCTCTTTCAAAAAAAATAAATAAATTTATAAATTGTAAATATGTATTTGCAAAATTTAACTGGAGCATGATATAACCTTTTAGGAAATTCAAGTAAACTTTCTACATGACTAAAAAGTAATTTATGATCAAGAAAGAATGAATTTTTCATTATCCAAACTAGTTTTTATAATATACATCATACACATTAAAATACAGAAAAGTGTAGGTTTCTCTGGCAAATCTGTGATTATTCATAATGGGACTCAGCTAAAGTTTAGTTTTTTAATTGTCAATGAGGAAATATTAAGAAATTGATTATATAAACGGCTAGAGGGAACATTTACAAAGCTATTCTGAGAACACTGTTTTCATGGAATCTATTAATTTAAAAGTATTTATAATAGTTGGCAAGCTAATTACAACTACTTTTTAATTATTCATTTTAAAAACAGAAAACTTTATTAGCTGAATTCTATCTATATATATATATGCTTATATATAGATACACATACATGCATAGAGATACGTGTTTTAAAAGCAGACTTCAGTCTTGTTTACAATAATAAAGAATGTAATCTAAATTTTTATGACAGGTCCATTTACCTAGATTGTTCTAGATGTGTTACATGCTTTTCAAAATACTAAGTGAAAACAAGTAACGTGCAAACCAGCATACCTAATGTGATCCCGCAAGTAAGAGTTTTTAGGTTTTGTTTGCTTGTTTTTTTAATATTTATTTACTTTTGAGAGAAACAGAGCATGAGCAGGGGAGGAGCTGAAAGAGAGCGAGACACAGAATCTAAAGCAGGCTCCAGGCTCCGAGCTGTCAGCACAGAGCCCAAAGTGGGCTCAAACTCACCGATGGTGAGATCATGACCTGAACAGAAGTTGGATGCTTAACCAACTGGGCCACGCAGGCGCCCCATAAGATTTTACTTTTATATGTTAGTCATAGAAAACTTAATTTTCTAGAAGAATACACAAGAAACCGAGAAAGACTAGAGTCAGGAAAGGGAGACTTAGTTTATAATTTTACACGTCCCTGTAATGTTTGAATTTTTGCCATATGAGTATACGACCTTTATGTAAAATGCCTCCCTAAAAATTTAAAAAAAAAAAAAAAGATTGCAGATCTTCAAAAAATTCTTTAAGCAGCTAACATTTGTGGTAATTAATCTCCTAATCCAATTCCTGAAAAGTGGGAAACTTTTACCATAACCGCTTAAACAGCATATTATTTCGATCATATAGCCAAAGATTAGGAATGCTCATGAAACGCTTTACTTACAATCCTCCTTCTAGGAAATTACAAACATTTTCATCTCTCTTAGATACCAAATGGAATGTCTCCCTGATGATTTGCTGCTGTGTATCTTCACTCTGAGAAAGAATAATTCATATATGTTAGGATTAAATGTCTAGATTTAACAGCATTTTAAGAATTTTAAAAGCAAAAGGCAGTAATATCTGTCAGGGACATGAATCTAAGAGAGCAGTCCTTGGAGAGCGAACATCACATCTCACAGAAACAAAATCCACCATTTTCTGACGAAGAACAAAAAGGAAAAAAAAAAACAAAACCAACACTTCACAGTTTGCTACTGTAATAAAACTAACGTTTCTAAGTTTCAAAAACAAGAAGAAAATTATTAGATGAATTAAAGACACTAGTAACAGGGACACTAGGAATTAACCAGTCAAAGTCCCTTGTTTTACAAACGAGTAAACTGAAATAGAGAGGTAAGGTTATAAATAATTCATGTACCTCATCTATATTTTATTGGAAGAAAAACACTGTAGTTTAGAGCTTCCAATTGTTTTAAAGGCGCACCGAGATGAATTCATCCATGATAGCCATATAAGCACAGCCTAAAACCAAGAATTGGCTCAAGAGATATTAAATTCACCAAACAATTCACATCCTCCCAGTAAAAAAGAGTCAGCCTCTCAAACAGTGCAATAGAAAACCGGGCAAAATCACTAATAGGAACTTCACAGGAAAGGAAATATGATGGTCCATAAGTAAATGAAAAGAAGTTACCCCGTAATAAGGTGAAATACACATTAAAGTACAATGAAATAACTCCACATGCACCACAGTAGCTAAGTGTCATAGTCTGACAGTACCAAATGTGGGGCCAAAGAAACTCATCACACCAAGTGGGAGGATAAATGGTATAATCACTTGGGAAAACGGTTTTATAATCCAGCATTTCCTCTCCTAGGTTCCTAGATACTATACTAAACCATATGAAATTGTTGTTTTGAAGATCCAAAGGAAAAAAAAAAAAAAGCAACGTTGGCAATTACACATACATAATCAACTCTTAACCTGTGTACTAAGAGACATGTCGATGTTGATCAAGGCACTGTAACGACAAAAACACCCTGAAATGACCCAAATGTCCACCAATTCCAGAATGGACAAATTATGGTACATTCACAATATGGAATCCTAGAAGAAATAAAACTTAAGGAAATAAATTATACCCATCAATATGAAGGATTCTCAAAAAACGTGAAAAAGGGAAGGTATCTTAGCTCGGGGCTACCATAACAAAATACCATAAAACTGGGTGGCTTAACTAAGAGAAATTTATTTTTCATTATTGCGGAAACTAGTGATTCAAGATTTAAGTGACACATTAAAAAAAAAAAAAAAGGCTGGCATAGCTGGTTTCTGGTGAGCTCTCTCTTCCTGGCTTGACGCCAGCTTCTTCTCCTGGTGTACTCACAGGGTGGGGAGAGAGAACAGGACCCGACCCTCTGGGGTCTCTACTTAGAAGCACACTAGTATCATGAGGGCCTCACCTCAGGACTTCATCTACACCTAAGTATCTCCCAAAGTCCCAATACCAAATACCATCGAATTGGGGGGCAGGGCTTCAACATAGGAATCTGGGGGTGAGGGGACAGAATTCAGTCTATAGCAGGGGAAGAACGCATATACCAGAATGACATGTAATCATTCCACTAACAGAAATTTCAAAAACATGCAAAACTAAATATTTTCTTTAATGGTACACATATAGGTAATAAAAATAAAACTATAAAGAAAATCAAGTGAATGATTATCAAACTTTAAAGGGCTGGTTTCCTAAAGACTGTAGTCTTTAACCACGTTGCAATCAGGTGAAATAATCCATAATTAAAGGGATGTTTCCGGGGCACCTGGCTGGCTCTGTCAGGAGAGCATGTGACTTTTTTTTTTTTTTAACATTTATTTATTTTTGAGAGACAGAGAGAGATAGGATGAGCAGGGGAGGGGCAGAGAGAGAGAGACAGAATTTGAAGCAGCCTCCAGGCTCTGCGCTGTCAGCACAGAGCCCAACACAACACGGGGCAGGAGAGCATGCAACTGTTGATCTTGGGGTCATGAGTTTGAGCCCTACACCGGGTGTAGAGATCATTTAAATAAATCTTTAAAATAATAATAATTAAAAGAATGTTTTATAAAAAATCACAAACAGGCATTCAAACTGGAATGAAGTAAAACAGATAACATCTGTGACAGACTTGTCATATATCTAAAAAGCTCTAAAGAATCCATAAAAAACTTAGAGTTAATAAATCTATCCAAGTTCAAGATACAAAATTAACACTCAAAAATCAACTGTATTTCTATATGCTAGCATTGAATAATCCAAAACGGAAACCTAGTTACAGATGCTTGCAGAAATTCAATAGGTAATAAGTTAGTATGATGAACATATTAAGCCAATAAATTTAAAAACCTAAGATGAAGTGGCAAAAATGCCTTTAAAAAATCAGTAAAATGGTCCAAAGGAGAAAAACTTCAATAATCTTATTATTATAAACAGAATAAACAGTAATTTAAAATATCTCCACCAAAAATAAATCAAGCCCTGATGGTTTTAACACCAAGTTTGACCAATGATTCAAGAAACAGAGCATCCCAATTTTACACAACTCTTCCAGGGCACAAAGAATGAACATCCTCAATTCATTTCATGAGGTTAATGTAACACAAAATGAGACAAGGAATGTATGAGAAATGAATACTGCAGGCCAATCTCACTAAAGAACAGAGATACAGAAATTAATAAAGAAACTAATATAACATGACCCAAACAAACGTGTTTATTCTAGTGATGCAAGGTTGATTTAATATTAGAAAACAGATCACTATAATTTTCTACATTAACAGATCCAGGGAGAAAAAAACAGGTCATTTCAATGGGTGAAGAAAAACCATCTGATAAAATTAAACATCAATGCTTGAATTTAAAAAAAAAAACCTCTTAGCAAATTAAAAAAAAAGAACTTCCTCTAATTAAGACTATCCTATAAAACACCTTTTGCAAACATATTCAGGAACAAAATGTTTAAACAGAGTCTCTCTTTTAAGATCAGAAGCAAGATAACGAATAATGGTTTTCCTATTCAGTGCCATACCAGCTGTCATCAGTAGAAGAAAAACAAGAAAAATAAAAGACAAAAGAATTTGAAAGAAAGAAAGAAAACTGTCATTCAAAGACCCCAAGCTTTTCCATGTAGAAAATCTAATACAACTTACACAAAAGTGTTAAAACTAACAAATAGAACAAGACATAGCCCACACACAAAATTCTATTACAATTCTAAATTTCTCCAACTATCAGTTGGAAAGGATAATTTAAAAAAGATACCATATACAATACCATCAAAAAAAAAAAAAACAACAACAACCATGCAGTGCATAGGAATAAATGAAACAAAACATGCAAGATTACTATGGAGAAAATATAAAACTTCACTGAAATAAATGAAAAAGAGCCCCAAAATGGAAAAATGTACAGTGATTGTAGAATGAATGATTCAATATCATGATGATGTTCTATTTCCCCAAAATGCTCCAAAGGGTTAAGATAATTCTAAACAATTTTTTTAAATATTTTTATTTATTTCTAGGAGAGAGAGAGAGAGAGTGTAAGCAGGGGAGGGTCAGAGAGAGGGGGAGATACAGACTCCGAAACAGGCTCCAGGCTCTGAGCTGGCAGTCAGCACAGAGCCCGACGCGGGGCTAGAATCCACGAACCGCGAGATCATGACCTAAGCAAAAGTCGGTTGGAAAGTCGGATGCTCAACCGACTAAGCCACCCAGGCGCCCCAGGGTCAAGGTAATTCTAATGAAAATCCCAGCAGGAAGAGAGAGAGACTGAGGGCAACTTGAAAACCTGAATCTGATTCCAAAATATATATATTAGATGAGAAGACAAGAATGACAAGACACTCTCAAGTACAATGTAAGACGACGTGCTGAGCAGGTAAGAATTATTATAAAGCCACAGTAATTAAGATAACACGATACTGGTACAGAAATAGGGAAAGTGACTAATGGAACTGAACCTTAAACATGCCCACACAAATATAAGGTAATTTAATTTAAACCGGAGTGGGCACTGTAGGTCAATAGGGAAAGGAAGGACATTCCCATGAATTGTGCCAGAATAAGTTGTTTTCATTCCATTTAATTACAATGAACTCTGACCTCTTACATTACGCTAAAAAAAATCACTCCCAGCTGGTTAAAAAGAATGCCAATGCTCAAGCTACAAAGCCTTAAAAATGTATTCAGAAAATATCTATATGACCTTATAATAGTGCTGAACTTTTAAATAAGACACAAATTAAGGCTAACTGTAAGAAAAGACTGGCAAATTTGATATCAAAAGCAAGCATTCCTAATGCTCAAAAGACACTAGAGAAAGAAAGGAGAGCTACAAACACAAAGACTATAGCATCAATACATAAAAAATGGCAAGGAAGAATACCCAGTATATATAAAAAACACTTAGATGCCAGTAAGAAAGAAAAATACCTCAAGATAAAAATGACTTAGCAAAACAGAAGACTTTGGAAAATCAAAAAAAGGAAAAGAAAATGGTAAACTATGAAAGATGTTCAACTTCATACAGGAGAAAAAGAAAAACTTTTGAAAAAGGGAGGAAAAAACCTCTTACAGTTAAACCTATAATGACAACATTAAGTACTCATGCTATCGGGGAAGAGATATAAATACATCTAACAACATAAAGTGTGGGCAAGAATATGGAGCAACAAAGCACAGATACTGCTAGAAAAACTGCCAGCTGTACGGTACAACCACTTCTGTAAACAGATCAGCACTCCCTCGTAAAGCTGAACATGAACAGACCCAGCTCCTAGTTATACCCCAAAGATTTTCAAAAAGACATCTACAAGAATGCTCAGAGCCGCAGAAAAAAAAAAAAAAGAAAAAAAATTACAAAGTGAAATGTCCATCAGTACAAAACGTAGAAATAAACTGTTTTAATCTCACACAGAATACGACACAGCAATGAAAATGAATGACCAAACACCAGTAATGATCTGAGAAATGTTGAATTAAAAAAAAAAAAGGCAAGTCACAGAAGAATATAAATACTATGATCCTATTTTTTAAAAGTTCAAACACATGTAAAACTAAACAGTGAACTGTTTGAGGACAAAAATGTGGTTCAACAAAAATAAGAGAATGATTTAAAAAATTCAAGGTGGTGGTTATCTAAGTATAGGGGGAACAGGACAGAATGGGAGAGGCACACAAAAACTTGAAGGGTATTAGTAATTTTTCTTGAAAGAGGATAGTGAACACACAGCAATTAGAGGAGCATTTTCTGTCCCTTGTGGATATTTAATATGTAAATTTATTTTTCATCTCTTCAATATTTCATAAAAATACTGAAAAGAGTGAGGGAGGAAGAAAAAGCATTGTTTACGACAGCTGCCCTCTTCCTTTATCATTTCCACCACCTCCTCCTAGTCTTCATCTAGAGCTAAACGGTGTTGCTTGAATGACCTGACCTATTCATGTAGCTTCGACCTTTTTTATCTCCCCAAACTTTTTTCTTTAATGACAAACATCTTTTATTTTTCCTATGTTAGCGATCTCCCTAATCTTTATTCTCCTATATTCCCAGTGCTTAAAAGAAGCCTATCTTCTTTCCTGAGTTGGTGACAGATGCTTCCAGCTTGCAAACAAGACATCTCCATTTATATTCCATAAAGTGATATTAAACCTTGTGTGAAAGACTACATCACATTTTTTCTAAAATCTGTTTTTTTTTTTTAATTCAAGCGTAACTGACATACAATGTTATATTAGTTTCAGGTAGAGGACATAGTGATTCAACAGTCTATACACTCCTTAACGCTCAGCACACTTAAGTGCAGTTGCTGCCATCCGTCGCCATTCAACATCCTTACGATGTTATTGACTATATTCCCTCATGTGTATTTTTCATCTCATTTTTCTCATCATTTTTCATTATACATTTAATCAGAAGTCTGTATCTCTTAACAAAACCCATTTTTATTTCTATATTTCTAATCTCAGTTAATGGCACTACCATTCATCCAATCTTATCTTAAGCCAAAAATCTTGAGGATTCCTTTTCTTTCACCTCCCATGTCTTTCAGTCACAAATTCTGTTAATTCAAACACAGTAACAACAGTAAACCTGGACTCGAAGATACTGTCTCAACTCAGATTCTTTTTACCCAGAATACTGTAAGAGCGACTAGGGCGCCTGGGGGGCTCAGTCAGTTGAGCGTCCTAGTCTTGGTTTCAGCTCACGCCATGATCTTACGGTCCCTGAGACAGAGCGCCAAGTCAGGCTCTGCACTGGTGGTGTGGAGCCTGGTTGGGATTCTCTCTCCCCCTCTCACTTTCTCAAAATAAACTTAAAAAAAAAAAAAAAAAACAACTAAACATTTACTCTGCCATCAGTCTCTCCACTCCAAACCACCCCACACATCACCAGAATTACTTCCTAATAAACAGTATTTCTTTTTTTTTCTTAAAGTTGTCCAGTTTCCATCTGACCTAATATCCAAACCAGGCCGTACACAAAGCCTTCCAAAATCAAATCCAGATCTACCTCTTAGCTTTCATCACCTCTCTCTCCTCCCTACACAACCCACTTCAACCACACTGAACTTCTTACCACCAATCCCCTCCTATTTTCCTACTCTCTCACCCCGTTCTCTAGCAACACCATTTGAAGACTCGGATCAAACGTGATAGCTTCTGTGAAGTCTTTTCTTATTTTTCCAAGAAAAATTAGTTCCATCTTCCTCAGGGCTTCCTTTGCACTATCTCTATTCCTATGATACATTTTTTTTATAAGTTTATCTATTTGAGAGAGAGAGAGAATCCCAAGAGAAAGAAGACAAAGAGTAAGAAAAACAGAACAGTCCAGAAGGATGCTGAATAAAAGCAGATTCAAAAGAGAACAGTTTAGAAAATGGAGAAATTTCTCAAACGGAGAGAAAAAAAGAATTTTCAGAATGAAAGGTTCATTAAGTACTCAGCACAGCTGGTAAAAACAGCCACAGAGGAAGGGTCTGTGACACTCTAGAAACTGAAGAAAAACGAGAGTCTACATACTTTCTGGACAGTAAAAATAGACCATACACAAAGAAAAAGTAATCAAAATTGCTTTCAGCTTTTCGATAGCAATACTGGAAACTCAAAGGTAATGGAGCAGTGCCATCAAAATATTGAGGAAAAGTTATTTCCAACCTAACATTGGTAGACAATGTGAAGTTAGAATAAGAATCTTTGCATTCAAGCAAGGTCTCAAAAAATCTATCTCCTTATGGGCTTTCTCAGCAAGCTGCTGGAAGGCATGTTCCACCGTGGTAAGGGACTAAACCACGCCATCAAGCAATAGGAGGTCTGGCGTAAAGCAAGCAAAAGACAACAGGCACATTTGCCATCCATCAGGTCTAGACTGGGCCTAGTCAAAGTCTCCAGAAGATACTTCTTCAGGAATGTGAAGCCGATAGAACCATATGTCTGACACATCTGACAAAGACGTGAATTTGTAGTAAGTAAATAAAAAACCAGATCAAAGGAAAAGGCGATTGTTTATTTCCAAGGAAAATAAACTGTCAGGAATGAAAAAACTAAGCATGATTTACGACACGGTTCAGGTGAGAAAAGCGTTTACCCAGTAAATGAATGAAAACACAGTATACTGCTATAAGCAGTATTATCAAACAACACTGAAAAGACTGGGAAGGATACAGACATTGGGCGGGAGGGCTGGGGAGTAAATAAGCATTTTCAATAGCAGAAGTCAATAGATTATGCCTGCAACTGAAGTCAGGCAGGAAAACAAGCGTGTTATTCAGAGACATGTACATAAATACTGAGGAAGCAGCTATAAGTACTTACCTGTGGGAAGAGGGAAATCAAAGAATGTTATTTGTCATAATAAACCTTACAGAAGAACCATTAGATCCTTTAACCTATGTGGATGTATAACTTTGTTAAGCAAAGTAAAAATAAAGAAGGAAGGGAGGAAAGTAAGAAATCTGCAACCAGACTACATGGGTCTATTCCTGGATACCCACCTTATTAACTGTGACTTTGAACAAGTTACTTAACCTCTATGCCTGAATAAGGTAACATTTGTAGCATGAACAACATTACAATATCTACCTCACAGAGTTGTTGGGAGGATTGAGTTAATACACATAAAACTCTTAAAAACAATGCCTGGCACATAAGCATTGATTAACAATGACTTATTTTTAAATATCTATGTCTGGGATTGCCTGTAAAATAGGCTCTAGAATTCTAATGATGGGTGTAAAGATCTTATAGGAGTTTTCTTTTTGAAAAGAAAAGTTATCTTTTTGCATCATGTTATTATTTATAAACAAATTACAGATTACATACACTAAACCTTAGTGATGTTTTATTATTTTATCAGTGAGAAAAATTTCTCATATAAACTTTAAGAATGTCACTCGTAATCATCTTTCTTAAAATGCCTCATCTGAGAAAATCAATATTGGAAAAGAATGCCTTAAAATGTTAAACATCCCAAGTCTAAGATTAAACAAATCAAGTCTCTGCTGACATAAGACAATGTCCCTTTCTTTAATAATCAATTTAATAGCTTTGATAAAGAAGCCTGGAGCTTGTTTCAGGCTGATCAGATTTCCTAACACTACAGCCTCATCACAGAAGTCAATAGATACATTTCAGTTGGTCACAATGCCTAGATTACATCAGTCTAAAGATAATCAGAGTTGCATAAAGGCAACAACTTTTATTACTTTAAATACTTAATGAATTAACCAAAGTTAATTTTTAAAGCTTCAGTAACCCACTAATAAAACTTTCTCTTTTCCAATGCTCCTTTCCTATTCCTATACTTTTGTCATAATGGCAACTTTAAAAGCAAAACGTGCCTCTAATCAAACAGTAAATATGTCATAATCCTCATCTTTCCCTCCTACACACACTGGAGAATTTTTTTCTTAAAATGCATGCACTCACTCTGCTTGATGCTAGAATATCAAAGTTTACCAAGAAAACAGATCCTTTTCTCAGAGAGCTTAAAACAAGAAATAAAATGAATACAACCACTTAAAACTTTTATTTAGTGTTCTGTATCTTGCTTTCTTTTTAATATTCCCAAAATGAAATAGATGTCTTTATAATAAAAGTTAGAGAGCATTTTCTGACATAAGAACAGTACAAACAACATGCTACAAGAGGTAAAGAAGAACAATGATTTTCAGCAGCAAGATCGTCCTCTTCAAAAAAAGAGACCGGTATCGGGGCGCCTGGGTGGCTTAGTCGGTTAAGCGTCCGACTTTCGCTTAGGTCATGATCTCGCGGTTCGTGGGTTCGAGCCCTGCGTTGGGCTCTGTGCTGACTGCCAGCTCAGAGCCTGGAGCCTGTTTCAGTCTGTGACTCCCTTTCTCTCTCTGACCTTCCCTTGCTCACGCTGTCTCTCTCTCTCGCTCTCTCGCGCGCTCTCTCTCTCTCTCCTAGAAATAAAAAAAAAAAAAAAAGAGACAGGTATCTACAAAGAAACTTATAGAATAAGTAGAATTTAGAAGTTCAGAGAATAGAGAATGTGAAGTTGTGTGACATTCAAGCAGAAAAAAAAAATGGACAAACGCATGGGATCAAGAGAACAAAGAGCATACATAGTAATCATAATCAGTTCACTGCTCTTAAAGGCAAGAGAGGTATTGGGGAGCCTGCGTGGCTCAGTCAGTTAAGCGTCCAACTTTGGCTCAGGTTACGATCTCACAGTTTGTGGGTTCGAGCCCCGTGTTGGGCTCTGTGCTGACAGCCCAGAGCCTGGATCCTGCTTCAGATTCTATGTCTGTCTCTCACTCTGCCCCTCCCCAACTGTGCTCTGTCTCTCTCTCTCAAAAATAAAAAATAATAATAATAAATAATTTTAAAAGTAAGGGTATGAAGACTAAGCCTCAGAGCAGTCCAACATTGAGAAATCATGAAAAAGAGGACCCAGTAGAGAAAATTCAGTGAGTGAGGTTTCTCTGCCAGGCCCCTTCCCAGTAAGAAGTCTGGCTAGGGACTTGGTGTGTGCGAGTAGGCCTTACTTTGGCCTGAGTGCATCAAGAAGGAGCAATCAGGATGGCGCAACACTTAAATCCCAAACAAGGAGGGAAGAGTATGAGTCCTTGCCCAGATACTCCATTACATTTCTTAAGAGAAAAACCCTCTGGCATCTTCCCTCACAACCTATAAAAATGTATGAAAACCGCTTAGGACAACAAAGAAAGTGCTCAATAAAGGGCAGCTGTTACTGACACTCTAAAACTTCCCAGTCACTATACGAAGATATTTCCCAGTTTCGGTGGCAAAGATCCTAGTTTGTTTTTTGTTTTGTTTTTGGTTTTGTTTGTTTTTTAATTTAAATAACATACAGCTGAGAAGGTGACAGACTGAATTCAAAATATTGAAAGAGAGAGAGTCTGAATCCTGGTGGTGGCCAAAAGGTATGAGAACTTAAGAACAAGGGAAAACTGGCCAGGGTTGCGGGGAGCTGGAGTAAGAGACCAAGACAATCCAATGAGTAAAGAACAGTCTTTTCAACAAATGGTGCTGGGAAAACAGCCACGTGCAAAAAGAATGAAGAGATCCCTACCTCATGTCATATATAAAACTAACTCAAAATGGATCACAGACCTAAATGTAAGAACTAAAACTACAAAAGTCTTGAAAGGAAACACAGGTATTAATCTTCATGATCTTGGATTAGACAAACCTTTCTTAAATATAACACCAAAAGCACAAGAAAAGAAAATAGGTAAACTGGGCATCAACATTAAAAATCTTTGTGCTATAAACGGTATCATCAGGAAAATGCCAACAACCAGAAGAGAAGCAAATATCTGCAAATCATATATCTGATAAGGCCTTTGCATCCAGAATATATAAAGGACTCTTACAACTCAGTAATAAAAACACAACCCCGGGGTGCCTGGGTGGCTTAGTCGGTTGAGCGTCCAACTTTCGCTTAGGTCATGATCTCGCGGTTCATGGGTTCAGGCCCTGCGTCGGGCTCTGTGCTGACTGCCAGCTCNCACAACTTATAAATGGGCAAAGGGTTTTAAAAGACTTTTTTCAAAGAAGATATGTAAATAGTAATCACATGAAAAGATGCTCAACATCATTTGTCATGAGGAAAATACAAATCAAAATCGCAATAGATGAACTGGATACCCACCAGGATGGTCACAACCAAAAAGGGACAAAACCGAGAGTTGGTAAATGAGGATATGGAAAAACTGGAACCATCATACACTTCTGACGAGAATGTACAATGGTACAGACAATTTTGTTTTTTTTTTTTAATAGTTTATTGTCAAATTAGTTTCCACATAACACTCAGTGCTCATCCCCACAAGGGTCCNCAGACAATTTTGAAAACACTCTGGCAGTTCTCCAAACAATTAAAGATAGAGTTATCATATGACCCAGCAATTCCACAGCTAGATTTATAAGCCCAAGAGAAATGAAAACAAATG
The DNA here is from genome assembly GCF_008692635.1 of Crocuta crocuta. Lineage (NCBI taxonomy): Eukaryota > Metazoa > Chordata > Mammalia > Carnivora > Hyaenidae > Crocuta > Crocuta crocuta. The sequence continues at coordinate 5,066,878 of NW_027533170.1, forward strand.
TCCACGCAAAAATGTGTACATGAATGTTCATATCATTCTTCATAGTAGTCAAAAGCGGAAACAACCCAGACACCCACCACCTGATAAAGAGATAACAAAGGTGGTATATCAGTACAATGGGGCATTATTTGGCCATTAAAAGGAGCATGTGCCAACACATGCTCTAACAGTGAAAGCATCATGGTAAGTGAAAAAAGCCAGTCACAAAAGACTACACATTATTAAATGAGAAATCTAGAAATGATGAACTTCTAGACAATGGATTAGTGATTGCCAGGGACTGGGGAGTAGAAGGGACTGGGAAGAAACTGTTAATGGGTACTAGGTTTCATCCAGTCTGATGGAAATGTTCTAAATTTAGATTATGGTGTGGGTCATACGCACACTGAGAATACTATAAGTTGTGTTGAACTGTACACTTTCAGTGGGTGAGTTTTATAGCATGTGAATTATCTTTTAAAGATTAGGACTTTCGTTAAACAAGAAAAAAAAGCTGGGGCAAGTTTTACAACTGTCTCCTAAAAAGTCTCCTTATGAAACCGCTCTCTGGAATAATTTTGGAGGACTCTGTATTCTGTAATAAGAAAGAAGTTCATTCTAAAACAAAGCCTACAGGGGCACCTGGGTGGCTCGATTGGTTAAGNTACAGCAAATCCTCAAAAATATTAAACACAGAATTGTCATATGATCCAGCAAGTCCACTGGGTAGAAAAAAAAGTAAAAGTAGTATAATGGATTAACTAACTTAAAAAGGAAATTTTGACACATGCTACGACACGGGTGAACCTTGAAGACATTATACTAGTGAAATAAGCCAGTCCAAAAAGACAGATATTATGATTCCTCCTTCATGAGGTTCCTAGAGTAGTCAAATTCAGAGAGAAAAAACAGAATGGTGGTTGTCAGTGGCTGGGAAAAGAGGAGAATGAGGAGTTAGAGTATAATATGTACAAAGTTGCAATTCCTAAAGATGTAGGAATTCCAGGGATGGATTGGTGTCCTTTGTACAATGTGAACATCCATAATGCCACAAAACTGCACGCTTCAATGGTAAATTTTATGTATGTTTTTCGATCTGTTTTTTTTATTTGGGGGGTGAGCACAGGGACAGAGGCACAAGGAGAGACACAATCNCTGTCATATAATCCAGCAAGTCCACTGGGTAGAAAAAAAAGTAAAAGTAGTGTAATGGATTAACTAACTTAAAAAGGAAATTTTGACACATGCTACGACACGGGTGAACCTTGAAGACATTATACTAGTGAAATAAGCCAGTCCAAAAAGACAGATATTATGATTCCTCCTTCATGAGGTTCCTAGAGTAGTCAAATTCAGAGAGAAAAAACAGAATGGTGGTTGTCAGTGGCTGGGAAAAGAGGAGAATGAGGAGTTAGAGTATAATATGTACAAAGTTGCAATTCCTAAAGATGTAGGAATTCCAGGGATGGATTGGTGTCCTTTGTACAATGTGAACATCCATAATGCCACAAAACTGCACGCTTCAATGGTAAATTTTATGTATGTTTTTCGATCTGTTTTTTTTATTTGGGGGGTGAGCACAGGGACAGAGGCACAAGGAGAGACACAATCTTAAGCAGGCTCCATGCTCAGAACGGAGCCCAACGCAGGGCTCGATCCCATGATCCTGGGATCGTGACCTCAGCCAAAATCAAGAGTTGGGACGTTCAACCAACTGAGCCATCCGGGCACCCCTGTAGATTTTTCCACTTAAAAAACTCATAACCATCACACTAAGATACATTAATGACAGGAAACAGCAGAATTATATTTGTGGTAGGATGAACTGGCAATCTTCCCCATTTAATTAGACAGCACACAGAAATCAAAACAATTCGATGGAACTGGCACATGGAGAAAGAGCCCTTTCCTCCTGGTAATGAAGAGAACAATGACTGACGGCTAAGGACTCCTAAATTACACCAGGCTTCAAACAAGGCAGGAAAGATGGAAATGCTTCTCAGCACAATAACACAGGTGGTCTACCGGGTTCACATAAACTTTGCTCACCTGTAATTAAAGGTGGGAAATATCTGAGAAAAATAACTGCTTTTCTGAGTTCACAGGTCAGTAGGAAACGGAACCAGCTTGATCACAGGGCTCAGCAGTATAGAGACTGCACAGAATTGGGGCAATTTTCCATTCATTCATCGGGCTGGCACTCCCACCTCTCTGGAGCCTATTGTAGACGGGGCAGAGAATAACTGAGCAGAAGAAAGCACCACTGCCTATCCTGTAGAGGCCAGAGGCATTGCTCAATTGTGCCAACTACAAGCAGGATTCAAGGAGAAATACCCCTTCTTGTGGACAGCATGTTGGGGATGACATCATGAAACTGAAAGAGTTTGGGGGAAAGGGGCTATATAGGATTTGGCATGCAGGCATGATCTGCCCCTGCCTTTCTCTCCAGCCTCATCTCCTGACACTCTTCCCTGGGATCGCTCAGGCTGCCTTCTTGCTACTCATCAACACCAACTTTGGTCCCATGTGAGAGATCGGCACCATCTTCTGCCTGTAATAGTCTTTGCTCAGCTGTTCTCATACACTCCCTTACCTCATTCCGTTCTCTTCTCAAATGTCACCTCCTGAAGACGCTTTCCTTGATGATCTTATCTGACAGTCTCTTCCCCATCGTTCTTTCTCCCTTTTCACGGCTTGATTTCTCTTCACAGACTAATCACAATTCCACATAATTTGTTTACTGTCTATTTCCTGTCCCTAGAACGTAAAACGCATCACACAAGGATGATATCTTAGTCATGACAACATTAGCTGTTGTTTAGAACAAGGCTATACAAACAAAAAACAGCTATCTGTGGAAGGAATATGGGCTGGGAAAGAGAGAAAGGAGAGTGGTCAGGTAGTCTCCAAAAAGACCATTCCTCTCTCAAAGATGGAGTGTCTAGAAATACCTCCCCTCAGAGTCTTGAGAATTTAACACCCATTAGCTAGAATGCCGACCTTTAATTCCTTCTACACTACAATACCTTCCTTCTGCGTTGCCTGATGGTTCGGTGAACAAACGTGTTTATCTGTACTTCAGTTCAAAGGATGTGCTAAGTAGAAGGCTGATAAGGCAGGATGGGCAAGGAAAGAATTTATCCCAATGTCGAAGTTTTCTGTGACAAGAGTCTGGAAGAAGACTGGCTCCACAAGGTGGATGACATCTCAGAATCACCTTGCTTATGGGCAGCAGTGAAGAAATCCATAACCCACAAGTACAAAGACAACTCCAAGTGCTAATGACAAGAAAGAATTCTTTCACTTTCCAAAAAAAGTAGCAAAGATTTCCCTTTGGGATAAGAAAACGGAAGGGATCAGTAAAATCCATGCAAATTATTAAAGTTCTATTTACATTAATGTTATTATTAAACATTTTAACAATAACCAGACATGAACGTATCTGGTTATCTTAAAGCCACAAACATTCGATAAATCCACCAATAGTTTCAATGAACTCATTTGATATTATTAATGTCTAAAAGGTACACATTTTTCACTGGGACATTATGGGAGGAAATACAATAAATGTTAATCATTAACTATGGATGGTGAAATCAAGGATGACCTTAGTGATCTTAACACTTAAATATTTTCCACGGATTCACAAAAAAGGAAATGTATTTAAAAATCAAAATAAGTAACTTAATAATCAACAACGTTACTAAAGGAACATACACTGCCACCCTATAAAGAGCCTTAGCCTTACACTTTTTTGAAAGACAGAGGAATGCCCTATAATACTGTCTTACTTATAACCTTCTCACAGAAACTGAAAAGCACTGTAATTTTGAGCATTTTATTTCCTTCTTCAGAATTTTCAACAGGTTTAATATTAATTCTTTAAAGGAAGAATTCAAGGATACTACCTACAAAAATGATGATATTAGAATCTGGATTTTTCAATGATACTTTGATACAAGGAATACCTTGAACTCAGATCTTTTGTGCTACAGTGTTCAGAACCCCATATTATCAATATGTGTGTCCTGATATCAACCACTTCAGAAGCAACATAAAATTACAGGAAAAGAAATAATAGTATCCAGTCAAAAGAAATAACATGTACTAATCAAGAGGGAATAGTGACACTTGTTTGCCTACCCAACATCCACTCCTCTCTTCCATGTTTCCAAGAGAATGCTAATTTCATTCACATTTTCCCCCCATCCTCGGCTCCCAGGGCGGATCCTGAGGAGTATAAGCTGCGATTTATCTTGGGCAGAACTAACCAGACTGGAGGGGAACTGCACAGGACTACTCCAGGCAGGAGAACAGATCGTACTGTCCTCACAGACTACAATGATCACCACTGATTTCAAGGAGGAAACCAGCCTTTGGATGTCAACTGTGCAAGAGTAAGGCCCAGAAAAGAGAGAGAAACTGGATCTGTGATGAAGTCATCAATTTGCTGAAACAAATAATTTTGCAATCTGTCTACTACTCTGCGCTTCCTATTATGGATCCCAGCACGATTCTTTTCGAGCAAATTTAAGTCAGGCTATCCATAAAACCCTACTTATATAGTCAAAAGCATCTCAATTAACATGTTAAGAAATCAAATCATTTGGAATTCTTTTCCTAACAGAACAGCTCAAATGGTATATGCTATTATGTATTAACACCTTAATCCTTACAACTGTTGACAATTATATTTTGATCATAAAGAGAAGTTTAACTATCCCATCTGCCACGCTGTCTTAAGAGTCACTGAGAAAAGATATCAGTAAACAATGACGCGTCTTTCTTAAAATTTTTAAAAGGAAGGGGCGCCTGCGTGGCTCGGGTTAAGCGTCGGATTCTAAATTTCAGCTCAGGTCACAAGCTCACAAACAGTGAGATCCTGCTTGGATCCGGTACACATCCTGCTTGGGATTCTCTCTCTCCCCCTCTCTCTGCCTGTACCCTAGTCATGCATGCGTGCTGGCACACACATTTGTGTGCTCTCTCTCAAAAATAAACATTTTTTAAAAATTTTTAAAGGAGAAAAACTTGCACATACTTGTAATTTTTACTTTTCACGTAAACCAATTCAAAAAAGGAAAGAACAATCTTAGTTTCCTTCTAGGGCCTGTATTTAGTTGACAAACAATAATAATCTTTTTAGCTTCTAACACAATTGAGGCAACTCACATATGCAACAGTTTGCAACTCAGTATGAACAATGCATGCTCTACGTGCAGTCTTTTGTATCTGTGGAAACTACTATAATTCATACAAAAGAAAAACTCTTTTACTTTATTTAAAGCGATGTGTCATAGTTTATTAATAACACAGGAATCAAAACCCAAGGGTTTTATTTCTTTGATGGCTATGTAAAAATAAAGCTGGCTTATGAACTATACATCCCATTAGTCCTTTATAGTAATACACAAATACCGCCAGGCAAATATTAAAAGACTAAGGTTTATTGTTACCAAGTTGCTGGGGCTGAACATCAATTAGAGAAACAATTAAACCAAGGAAAACGTTTGAACTTCTGCAGTTATAGCTCAAGGATACAGAGGGCAGAAACATGAGGTGATGACATTCTGAGTTCACCCTTGAATTCTTAACATGTGACTCCAGCAAAATGAATAAAAAATTTCAGTTTAGCGAAACAGGTGTGTGACTTCATCTACATCAAACCTCACAGCACCTTGGAGGAACAATCAAATCTAAAAATCTACTACAGCAGGAAATGGAAATCTGCACTACTAAAGAGTAAAGATGAACATATAAATTGCTCTATCATGAGGAACGATAAACGAGAAATGGAAATTCAGTGCAGTAAGAGACACCGGTTGGCAAATGGTTCAATAGTTTTCCAAGTGCTCACTGTTCAACCATTTCTGTTGGACTCAAATCTCTGTATCTTATCAGGACCACACTCCTAGGTACTGCTTCATAAACTCAAAACTGTCAACATTATGGAATATATACTTCTTAGAAACTTCTTCAACATAAAACAGAAACTGCTGAAGTAACAGCTATTTCACCATTGCTTTTATCCTGAAGACATGAATTATTTTCATTATTTTTAATGTTTGTTTATTTTTGAGACAGAGACACAGAGCGCAAGTGGGGAAGGAACTGAGAGAGGAGACACAGAATCCGAAGCAGGCTCCAGGCTCTGAGCTGTCAGCACAGAGCCCGACGAGGGGCTCAAACTCCTAAAGTAGGAGATCATGATCCTACCCCAAGTCATATGCTTAACGGACTGAGCCACCCAGGCGCCCCCTGAAGGTATGAATTCTTAAAACCTCTGGTTAATGAAGGACAAAACGTTAGAAGTTGGAAGGAGCCCCAGAAAGTCACTTCTAATCCAGACTCCACATTAAGCTAGGAGAATCCAATGAATCTGTTAGGCAAAGATTTTTGAGAACTTTCTACATTCAGGATTCAATGGTGATTGCTGGGGGTGACACAGATATATCTAAAACCTGATCCCTTCTCTCAAGGAATCTATAGGATGCCCCAAGCAATTACAGGCTGTGAAACCGAATATTGTACCATTAAGAAAGATAAAAATAAAACCCTAAGAACCATGAGGTGTCATCCAGCAAGATAATAATGGTTCAGGAAATGCTTACGTGGTTTTTGAGTTAAATGTGGCACAGAGGTCAAATCTGGACATCTGGCAATGGAAGGGAAGGACAGTCCAGGCAGTGAGAAGAAAATAAACTCTGAAGCCCTATACAAATACAGCTCGTTTCCGAGGACTCTTTCCTTACACAGTCTGCTTGGGCCACACCAGGTCTCGGTGTTCTGGATCTTCAAACAGGCATTCCATCCTCAGGGCCTTTGCACCTGCTGCTTCCTCTGCAGGCATGACCTTCCTCAGATACCCATAGGCTGGCTTTCTTAACTCCTTCAAGGCTTTGCTCAAACGTCACCCTCTCAGTGAGAACTTCCATGACTCCCCTATTTTAAATGGTCATCCTCACGGTCCCTGTCACCCCATCACCCATGCCCACTTTGTTTTCTCCACAGCACTTACTACCATCTGACACAGTATGTGTTAGCTTTGTCCATCCCCTGCCGAAAGAGAAGTTATGTTTGTTCATTTCCAAATTTTAAAACAGCAGCTGGACATGGTAGACATAAAATGAATATATCTGGACATGGTAGACATAAAACGAATATATGCTGGCAAACTGGCTAATGGGATAAATGAATAAAAAAGATTTCTGCCCTCCAACAAGTTCCGATGTAGTGGAAGCAAATAAATGTGACATTATTCTTTTCTTTTTTTAATGTTTATTTTTGAGAGAGAGGGAGAGAGAAAGAGTGTGAGCAGGGGGCGGACACAGAAAGAGGGAGACACAGAATCCGAAACGGGCTCCAGGCTCAGAGCTACGAGCACAGAGCCTGACATGGGGCTTGAACCTGCTTTCCACAAGACCATGACCTGAGCCCAAGCCGACGCTTAACTGACTGAGCCACCCAGGTGCCCCAATGTTACATTATTTTTGAATGAAAAAAAATAGTTGGCAAAACCCAATGTATAAAAGACTAACATACAGAAAAAGCTCCTGGCATCCTCACTTCTCCATGGCCAGTGAGCGCGAGGTTCTTCTTCTCACACCTCTTAGCTCCCTGCCCCCAGTAACACTGTCACTAATACAATGGCCAAAAATGACACCAGAGTCGCCGCGACTGCCAGAACGGTCTCTTCCCGGATTAACCTTCCCTGTCACCTCCAAGTAAAGGCAAAAGGTATTTCTAATTCATTTTTGGGGAAGAGAAAGATGTATTCTTGGATTTCCAAATTAAATACATTTTTCTGCAGATGTTTAAATTCTGCATTACACGAGTGGTTAGTCTGACATTACGAATTTCCGTGAAACTTAACTGTTTTGAATAAAGATTAATTATTAAGCATAGGTATAAAAAAACACACTTCGATTTGTTTCTCTATTGTAACGTACCTTTTCTATATTGCAAATGGACAGCCAACACAACATGGTTAAGAAAAGCATTCCTTCAGTAAAGGCTAGTACTGTATTTTAGGCAAATGGGTAACAATGTAAAGTTAAGGGTATTTTTCTTCCCAGTCCAAAGGATCAACTACCATTTTATTCTGGGTTGAAAAATGATGTTGGGTTCACGAACAGAGCAGGAGTGTTTGAATGATACCACACACGAAAACCAAGCCGGAATAGGAGAAAATATTCTTTTATCGCTAGCAAAAGCAAAACCACTTAAGAAAATGAGGAATAAGCTCAAGATTTCTCACTTCAACTAACACCTCCACAGACTGCATTATCCTTTTCAGCAAAGCGACATTTTCACATTTAATTTTTAACGGCAAGCAATCCTTTCCATCTGGGGCTTATCTGCAGAGAAGTGTCAGCCTTGGCACGAGTTCAATCTTTAATTGAAAGTCCATTTCTGACTCTAAGCAAAATGCCCAAGAAGACCCAATACTTGTATCTCTCCATGAATCCCAACACTGACAGCTCAATTTGATGTTCTACCTGGTGGTGAATTTTGCCCCCAGATGGGCACCTACGTCTGTAACCTTCCCTCGATCATTAATAAATTATTTATCCTTACTCCTTAAAGCCGCCTGCGTTTTTTCCCCAACGTTTACACTTGTCAAAAGAGTTTCAGGAATAGGACTATTCCTCCTAAGTGGGAGGAAAGCTACAGATGAGGGCAAATTCCCTTCGGCAGGGAAATGCCAGACCGGCAAGCTGACATCGTTAACTTTCAGGTAGAGAGAAGTCGACCGTTCCGAGTGGCCACACGTCGCCACGCCAGTTATTGCAGGACCTAATTTACCCACTAGGGGAGAAGCCCGAGGGAAAGGTTAGGTCCTCACATCTCATTTTCTTTAATAAGTCACACCTGAAAGTCACACCCGGCGGCCGATGGCTGTATGGCCAACACAGGCCAACAACAGAGACCGCACAGGGCGAGCGCTCGGCCGATCGCAGGAAGCCAAGTTCCGCGACCAGAGGATTACGGGGGGGAAACAGTAGCCCATCTGTCCACAGGAGGAGGGAAAGAAGTCGACCAGGAAAGGCTGCGAGTCGGGGAGGTGGGGTTCGGCGCGCACAGGAGCCGCGGGCGGAGGGAGGGCCGGGTGGGCTCNTGACTCCTTCCGGGGGCTGTTGCTGTGAGAAAACCGTAGTTGCGGGATAAACAGTCAGGGCTTTGCGACAGGTTCCACATAGACGACCAACCGGCAGCTCCAATTAGCACCGTTGGGTTGGGTCTTCCCCGCCCACTCCGGAGCCTCCGTAGCGACGCCCCTGGCGTAAAGCCCGCCCACTGCACGCGCTGCGCCACCACTTCCGCCCTCGCCTTCCACTTTGCAAGATGGCTGAGGAGCCCGAGTCAGCGCTGCAGCTACCTCCCTCAAGTACTACTGATGGCGAAGGACCTACGGAGGTCTCCCCAGAAACAGCCACTCCGGAGCCCCCTTCTTCCGCTGCAGTCTCCCCGGGAACGGAGGAACCTGCCGGCGACACCAAGAAAAAAAGTAATTTTGAGAGCAGTTTCCTTCTAGGCAGTGGCGGGAGGTTTAGAGTGCGTCCGACTAGGTCCCTGGCGGCCAATAAAGAAGCAAAACTGAGAGGGCTGGTCCCGAGCGTGGCTTTTGACCAGTCAGGAGAGAGGAAGTGTAGTTTTCGGCTTTCGAGACCTTTGAGGCGAGTCCTTCTCTAGAGAGCCATCTCTGGACCCACCTTCTCAGTGTGGTGCCGGGTACTTGGCTGCCACGGTACTTCCTACACTGCCTTCGGCTCTTGCTTTCGGTTGTTCAGACTGCGAGCTCGTTGAAGATGGGAGCCGAGTGGGATCTCGGTGGCTCCAGGTTCTTCATAGGGGATCTCATTATTTGATCAATGACTTACGGTGCTAGGGATGGTCCGTAGCATGCCTGGATAGAACGTACGCCTTCCGGCTGTGTCGTCGTTTTTTGTACCAACGGCGCGTGAATGTACTCCTTGTACCAAAAAAAACCCTGAAATTTGATCAAGAATACAGAATGTGCAGAAAAAAACCAAAGGCATAGGGCGTCGNCCTGTTTTGGAGCCTTTGTAAGCGAGTCATTTCATTGCTTGAACCCGCAGCCCTTATTGCTTGAGAATTGGTTCGCCGTTGTAAAATACGGAGAATCCTAACGAAATCTTGTACTTGAGCACAGTATGCAGAGTTACAGATGAAAAAGCCCTCAAGTCAGCAATTACGGTTCGGATTGTTTGACCGTGGGCGTCAGGCAGCTTTTCTCGCTCCAAGAGTTTTAAAGTTTGGGAATGGCATGTTTTTACACTTCCTGATCTCACAGCTTCTCAGTAGAACTGCGTTGGGTTGCTGTTGCTTTTGGAGAATTGACTACCCCAGCACTGTCTCCCTCAAGTCAGATCGCCTCTACATCTGGGGAAAACTTACGTGTCATTTCCACATGAGACATTAGCAGAGAAACAGAAACCTAAGATTATTTGTGTAGATAAGCACTAGAATCTTTATTGCTGAAGAATTCCGTGATTTTTTACAGGTTCGTGGGATTTTTTTTCTTTTTGCTGGAACCAGGAACAGACTTTTCAAAGGTTCTTTTGTTTTTTGGCTTTAACAGCCTTAGTCTAAAGCTTACAGCTTGACCGTGAAGATAGCTGAGTAAAGCAGAGGCGAAAAAATAAAGGCTCACGACCCAGATATGGACTCAGTTTATATGGCATATTTTCTTTAGTCTGCATAGGTTTTTTTTTTGGGGGGGGGTGCTTTGTTTTTCTTTAAACCACCTTTGAAAGATCATATTTTCATTTTCTGGAGTTTCTGTCTGTGAGGTAAAACTTAGTTGCTATTTAATTTCTACCCTGAAATTGTCCCTTTTTTGAGGATCTCTTCTGATGTAAGAAGCTTCAGTATTTCCTATGATCCGCTTTGTTTTAATCTATAGAAGAATAAAGATTCTTGAAGGAATCTTTAGGAACTCTTTAGGATGATCTGGGAGAGCTTTTGAATGTACCAATGCGCTACTTCCAAAAAGATTCTCATTTAATTGACAGAGATATCTGTATTGTAAATGTTCCCCTAGTTGATTTTAATATACAGCTAGGGTTGAGAACTCTAAGCAAATCGCATTTAGAATTTTAAAAAAGAAGTTAAGGTATAGTTGTAATAAGTAACTTTCCCTTTTCTGGCTTTTTGTCCTCCCACACTTCTTCCTTCAGCAGCATATATACCCCACAATATTTTCTGCTTCACTGAAGTAGCCAGTTACAATTGAGTTGTTGATAGTCCCCAGGGAATGAGGGGAGGTATGGAAGGTGAGTCCACCAAAATCATCTGTTACCTCCCAATTCATCCTATTTAGATGACTGAAGCTATAATTACTAAATAGAGAAAGGAAGATGAACTTTAGCAAGAATATAAGTTGTATGTGTCCTGTGTTCTAGTGCCTTCATTCCAGGAGTAAGCTTTGAATAAATTGATTTCAATGACCTGTTGGGAATCTCCATCCATTTTTCATACCGAAGAAGTCAAGGAGGATGTAATAGAAGAGCGCTAACTCTAGGGGGCAGCAGTACACTACTTTGCTTTCAGTGTTCCTTTTGATTGTGGATGTCTGCGGTTTTTGTTTTGTTTGTTTTAAGCAAAGTAACTTTAGGAAAAAGATTCATAGTCTTTGCATTATTAGCATTGCTATTTTGGGTTATTGAAACAATTTATCTGAAATTATCTAGTACTTTCTAACGCCTTCTATTATTTTTCTTTATTACATTTATTGTGAAAAACTTAGTGGTTACAAAAAGCACAAATAAAATCAAATGATCATCTATAATGTCTCTACTGAGGAGTAGCATGTAGGTGCATGTTTCACATTTATGTGTTTGTGATGGTTTTAATGAAATCGATATCCTACTATACATGCTGTTTTATATTTAGTGTATTTTGATAACCTAGTCATACTGTTAAATGTTCTTTTATAATGTGTTTCTCTAATGGCCGCTTAATCTTAAGGTTCAGTAAGTATAAGCTGATACTGCTCTAAGTACTTTACACATATTAACTCATTTAATCCTGACAACAACCTTATGATGTAGATGATATTATCCTCCTTTTACAAATGGAGAAACTGTGGCCCAAAGAGATTAAAAAGCTTATCCATGGGCCACCTGGGTGGCTCAGTCAGTTGAGCTTCTGACTCTTGATCTTAGCTCAGGTCATGATCTCATGGATTGTGGGTTTGAGCCCTGCATCAACTCTGTGTTGAAAGCATGGAGCCTGCCTGGGGTTCTCTCACTCCCTCTCTGTCTCTGCCACTCCCCTACATGTTCTTCCTCTCTCTAAATGAATGAATGAATGAATGAATACATCTTTTTAAAAGAAAAGTTTATCAATATATAGATATAGATACCTAACAAGTGGCAGAGCCAGGATTTTAAATCCAGGGAGTTTAGAATGTGTGTGCTTTACTGTATTCTTTAAATTCTATCAGAGAGTATAATATCCTTCATTTAACCAATCTCTTCTAAATATTACCAAGTTTTGTTTGTTTATGTAAAAATGAATTCTTCAGCAAAGGTGAAATTCTTCTAAGTGACTCTTTTCACATCTTATATTTTCTTAGACTAGAGTCCTAGAAGTGTTATGAGTCAAAGTGTATCTTTAAGTACTTGATATATATTATCCTAATACTTGCCAGAAAATGTATATATACCATTTGCTTTCCCACCAGTAATCGTGTCTACACAGTTATTGTAATTTTGCTAGTTTGGTCTTTGAAAAAGGCCATGACATGATCTTAAAGATTTTGTCATATCTTTATTGACCAGATACTTACATTTATTCTCTTTGGAATTACCCATTATGTCCAAATACATTCTAAAGGTCAGTTTCATGGGGAGATCTTTGTGGACTGTAGAATCATGGGGGAACATCCACAAAAGTTTGTTGAAAAAGAGTATCGCCTAACATTTCTGCATCTGAGACATCCCTCGAGTATCATAAATGCATAAACTGTGTGTAGATTAAAGGTTTAAGTTTTCTGAAGTCTTTTATATACCATTTTCTTTGGATGCTCAGTATTGTTTTTTCTTTAACAGTTGATGTCCTGTTGAAGGCTGTGGGAGACACCCCTATAATGAAAACAAAGAAGTGGGCTGTAGAGCGAACCCGAACCATTCAAGGACTCATTGACTTCATCAAAAAATTCCTTAAGCTTGTGGCCTCTGAACAGTTGGTATGAAAACAACAGTGATCATTTCCCCCACATACATTCACCATAGTACCCGGGCAACTGCAAATAATGGTATACCGAAGTGTTGGTGGAATTTCTGTACTTTAGTAAATTCTCTGGGGAACCCCAAAATGAAATGAATTTTAGATTTGCTTTTACAATGTGAACCACTTTTGTACCTGCTATGTTGGTAGTTTTTCTCAGTCATGAATGCCGATGCAGAAAGGTCTGTCATAGAACATTAGTACAGAAAAGTTCTGGGTTTTGTGGTGGTGGTGGTGTTATTGTTTTTAATTTATTTTGCTATCAATGTTCCTTTCTTCCCAATATTCTTGAGGTAAGCAATATGGAGAAGAATACTGCTTACATGAATATTGCCAGATGTCATGGAAGAACTAAGAGAAATATCTATTTCATAATACAGTACTTTCTGGTAGCGTTTGTAAGGATTAATATTTTAAATGCCACCGGTGGTTAACTTCGTATTTGACTACAGAAATTTAAATGTCTACATGCATTCGGGGGTTTTTTTGTCACATGTGATAGTAATGTATGAGACACCTTTATCTGCAGATTACAATATTAGTATTAATACAGATAGTGTGAGCAGATAGGTAATTGAAGAATCACTAAAAATTTTTAAAGTACAAATTAAGGGGCGCCTGGGTAGCTCAGTCAGGTAAGCGTCCAGCTTTGGCTCAGGTCATGATCTCACCATTCGTTCATAAATTCAAGCCCCACATCGGGCTCTGCTGACTAATCAGAGCCTGGAGCCTGCTTTACATTCTATGTTTCCCTTTCTCTCTGCTCCTTCCCTGCGTGTTCTCTCTCTCTCTCTCTCTCTCTCTGTCTCTTTCTCTCAAAAATAAACATTTAAAAAAATTTAAGTTCTCATCATTAAAAATTTTTTTTAAATGCAAATTAAGAGCTCGTATGTGTTAGTGTTGGGGAGGGATATAGTTACTTGTGAACTTCAGAGTGGGAATGCATAAAATGAGTGAATTAATTTATTAAAGTGGAATGTGTTGGAATATATTTCTGCCATTAAAGAGGAAGAAATGGATCTAAGAGTTTGGCTAGAAGTGGCTCTCACGAAAGGTTTATAGAAACAAAACTAAGTGCAGGGTAGGTCAATCACTATAAGCTATTTGAGACAGGAATAGCACAGAGCCAAAGATTTCCTCCAGAGGAAGTTGCCTTTGTGACCAATTAGAGTGAGTAAAGCATCTGTTTTATAAGAATGCCATATAGAATTTAATTAAATAAATGCCAAAGACAGGCAGAAGATGAGAGTGTCATCCACATGCATATAGTAGCAGAGGACCTTGTCTAGACTCAAAATCTAAACGGGAAAATTAGGGGAATGAGGACATAATATTTAAAAGAAATGAGCAGAGGCTGTCTCTATTGAGGGTGCAGCCTGAAGGGATGGTGAAATAGAAACCCAGAGGAGTACCAAATAATTAAGGCATTACTATTAGAAATTTATGAACACAAAATGAAATGATGTTGTGTTCTATGTTAATGGTAGAGTCTTGACTCTTTGTATGGCCTCTATGCAGTAATCTGAAAGGACCTGATTGATATCAGTATGTATTAGGTTGAACCATGTAAAATTACCATCATTCATTCACCCACCGTAATACATAAAAATAGCATTCATATGGTTCAACTTTAAACCTTTGTAGTGAATCTGATTAGCTCTTCACATTTAAGCAATAGGGGGGAAAAATAGAATCATTTTGTCGCTTCCTTCAATTAAAGTAAAACTCACATCTGACTTTCATCCAGCTGTACCCCACATTATTTTAAGCAAAATGGATATTATTTTAAGCCAAGTGGTATCAAAGGCATCAATGAGTTTCCAATTCCCACAAAAACATAGTTAACTAAATTGTAAAACCAAAAAACGGTCAGTATTTATAATAAAACTCGATGACAGGGACATCTGAGTAGCTTAGTTAAGCTTGCAACTTCGGCTTAGGTCATGATCTCACAGTTTGTGCGTTCAAGCCCCGCATCTGCTGACAGCTCAGAGCCTGGAGCCTGCTTCAGATTCTGTGTCTCCCTCTCCCCAACTTGTGCTCTGCCTCTCTCTCTCTCTCTCAAAAATGAGTAAACATTAAAAAAAAATTATTTTTAAAAACCTGGGGGTACCCAGGTCGCTCTGTCGGTTAAGCGTCCAGCTTCGGCCCAGATCATGATCTCACAGTTAATGAGTTCCAGCCCCATGACAGGCTCCATGCTGACAGCTCAGAGCCTGGAGCTGCTTCGGATTCTGTGTCTCCCGATCTTTCTGCCCCTCCCATATTCATGCTCTGTCTCTCTCAAAATAAATAAAAACATTTTTAAAACATTTTTTTCAAAACTGAATGATAGAGTATCCTCATGAACCGTAAAATGCATGGTGTCAGTAAACATGCTGAAAGAAGCATGGAAGCAACAGTATTGGCATCTGACAGCCCTGAGAGAAGGAGAAGCTGAACATAGCCACAAGTGTTTCCTGGAAAGTGGAGCAAGTCCATTTAAGAATGGCAGCTGAACTTGAGAGGGTGTGGTCCTCTCCAGCGGCGGGTGATTATAAGGTACCAGCACTAAGGAGGACTGGAGGGGCTGTAGCAGTCTAGCCCCAGAGAGCTCTCAAAACACTCAGTGGGACTCCCTTGCAGGACAAGCACCCCCACTAAGGAGGAACTTCTGCAGGGGAAACAGAATTGAGCAGGGTAAGAACCTGAGAGAAGAGAGAAAGACCAGACCCAAGTAGAGAGGAATCTTGGAAAGCTCAAAGTCGAAAACAGATTATAAAAGCAAGCGACAGAGAAGTACCAAGGTCAAATGCCATACAATGTTATAAGAAAATGATGACATTCCTAAAGCATGCCAGAAAGATGTGCTTGTGATAGAAGTTAATAACTGATTTCAAAATGAGCTAGAAGACATTAAGAAAAACATAATCAGCATCAGTAAAACTCAACTGAAGTGACCGCTCAGGAAAAGATTTTAATTATAAATAAAAATTATTTCAGAAATGGAGATTTAAGTAGGAGAAACATAAGAGCAAATAACAGGTAAGGTTTGGGAAATGCTTTCCTAAATGCTTTAGGAAAGGTAGGCAAAAAAAAAAAAGCCAGTTTTTTAAACCAGAAAAAAATGGAAGGTAAAAAAGGTGGCAAGGATGCCTGGGTGGCTCAGTCAGTTGAGGGTCTGACTTCAGCTCAGGTCATGGTGTCGTGGTTCATGAGTTCGAGCCCCACATCTGACTCTGTGCTGACAGATCAGAGCCTGGAGCTGTTTCAGATTCTGGGTCTCCCTCTCTCCCCCTCCCCTACTTGCTCTCTCTTTCAAAATAAATAAACATTTTTAAAAAATAAGGAAAGGTGGCAAATAGTGAATATATGGATAACAAGTCCCTGAAAAAGCAAAGGAACAAACAAATATTTAAAACTATAAATTAAGGAAAATTTCTTTTTTTATTAGTGTTTCCAGTTATTTTTGAGAGACAGAGAGGGAGACACAGAATCCAGAGCAGGATCCAGGCTCTGAGGTGTTACAGAGTCTGACACGGTGCTTGAACCCATGAGCCATGAGATCATGACCTGAGCCAAAATTGTACACTAAACCGAGTAAGCCACCCAGGCGCCCCCAAGGAAAATTTCTTTAAAAGACTTGAAACTACATATTGAAAAATTGCATGATGGGGTGCCTGGGTGGCTCAGTCGGTTAAGCGTCCAACTTTGGCTCAGGTCATGATCTCACAGTTCATGGGTTCAAACCCCGCATCGGGCTCTGCTGACAGCTAGCTCAGAGCCTGGAGCCTGTTTCAGATTCTGTATCCCCCTCTCTCTCTGACCCTCCCCTGCTCATGCTGTCTCTCTCATTCTCTCTCAGAAATAAATAAAACATTAAAAAAAAAAAAAAAGAAAAGTTGCATGAGAATATCAACACAGAATAACAAGTACCAAGGAACATTCTGTTGAGATTGTACTATACTTGAAAGTAAAAGACAAAATTTCCTTGCACATACAAGGGGGAAAAAAGAGAACATGACTTTGAAAGAAAATTACGTATCAAGTTTTGACATCAAAGTTACAAGGAAAGAAAATGTGAGATAAGGATTTTATATGCCACAAAACTGAACTTTTAATAGGCACAAGCTATTAGCAATGTGCAAGAATTTGGAATTGTCCCCATGAACCCTTCCTATAGAAGCTACTAGAAAAAAACTCCATAATGATGAAAGACTAGTAATTTAAAAACCAAATCAATTTGCTTTTTAAATGTTTTTATTTATTTCTAAGAGAGAGAGAGAGCGCGCGCACACACAAGATACTCTACGCAAAGCAGGCTTCAGGCTCTGAGCTAGCTGTCAGTACAGAGCCCAATGCAGGGCTCAAACCCATGAAGCGTGAGATCATACCCTGAGCCAAAGTTGGACACTTAACCGACTGATCCACCCAGGCACCCCAATAACCAAATCAATTTTTAAAATAATTTTATCTTCCCAGAGTGGCTGGCTGGCTGGCCTAGTCAGTTGAGCATCTGATTCTTGATTTCAGCTCATGTCATGACCCCAGGGTCGTGAGACCAAGCCCTGCATCACACTCTGTGCTGGGTGTGGAGCCTGCTTGGGATTGTCTCTCTGACCCTCTGCCCCCCTCCCCTGTGTGTTCTCATGCTCTCTTTCTCTCAAATAAAATAAATACAATCTTAAGTGTTTCCTGGAGCGCCTGGGTGACTCAGTCGGTTGAGCATCCAACTTCAGCTCAAGTCATGATCCCACGGTTCGTGGGTTCAGGCCCCAGGTCAGGCTCTGTGCTGACAGCTCGGAGCCTGCTTTGGATTCTGTGTCTCCCTCTCTCTGCCCCTTCCCTGTTCCGACTCTGTTTCTGTCTCTCAAAAATAAACCTTTAAAAATAAAATGTTTCTTGAAAAAAAAAGTTTTATCTTCTACAGTAGTCACATTTAACAAAAGATTGCATTTTTAACATTTTACTTTTATGGAATTTTTTTTTTTTAAGTTTATTTATTTTGAGAGAGAGAGTGCATGACTCAGGGGTAGGGGCAGAAAGAGGGGAAGAGAGAAAGAATCCCAAGCAGGCTTTGTGCTGTCAGCACAGAGCCAGACACAGGCTCAGCCCCAGGAACGGTTAAGATCATGACCTGAGCCGAAACCAAGAGTCATTTAACCGACTGAGCCACCCAGGTGCCCCACTTTGCTGGAATTTTAAATTAGCTGTATTGCTGGGTTGGGTTTTTTTAATTTTATTAGTCACTTTCAGTTGCTAACTCCCATTATGGAAACCACATTGAATTCCTGTAGTGGTCTTCTCTGGCTATGCTACTGTCTCTTCAACACTGACGCTCATTACTTTTGCCCCATTTGCCTCCAAAGCCTATGTTACTCTCTTCGCCTACTTAAACCCTATTTATTTCTCAGGTATCTCCTCCAGGAACCTTCCCTGAGCTTTTTGCTAGTCTGAACTAATGCCACATCTCTATACTGTGCACCTTGTCACGTGCACATTTCCCAACCATCTACTTACCTATTTGTGCATCTGCCTCTCTGTTAGATCAAAAATTCCTTGAGGGGAGAGATCACAATAATCTCCATGGTTCCACACTTTTTGCAGTTTCTAGCATATAATAGACAGTAACTGTTTGCTGAAATAAACTTGTCGTCAAGAGCCTGTCTCCTAATTTAAAATGCACCAAGAATAAAATCTAAGTCCACTCCTACTTAAACTGCCAGGAACTAAACACAAAATATTATATCTGTATTATGGGACATTCACATTAAAGTGCACACCAGTTTCTGTTAAAATTTCTGAGTGTTTGTATTAGAACATTACTCAGCCTTAGCCATGAATTGATAATCAAGCATGGACTGTTTTTAAATAATCATTAGAACTAGTGTCTATTGAGTACATGTACCAGGCACTGATCCATGATGTGTCCTGTCTCATTTTATCTTTCTCAGCACCCCCATGAAGTATAGGTACTGCTCTTTTCCACATTTGCAGACTAGGAAACAGGGTGTGAAAGGTTATTTGAATTTGGAGCCAAGATTCAAACCTATATCTGTCTCTGTAGAGCCTCTGTTCTTAATTACCACACTGGATTGCCCAAGGGGGAGACAGACAACCTTTGTCCTTGCTATAGCTGGTGATCCACGTAAAGTCTGTCACCCAACTGTTCTGATACTGTTTTCTTTGAAGACCATGCTAGGCCCAGGAAATTTTAGTCTTCAGGTTTGATTACAGACAAAGGAAAATTGAGTATGTTACTTGCAAATAATGTGCTTTGTTTTTTAAAAAGGAAATTATCAAAACCCACTTTGACACTGTGGCCTTTTGTCTCTGTTATCTTCTGAAATGTTTTAGTGAAAACAGACAACTGAAACACTGAACAGTATATCCTTTAAAGAACACGGCTGTAAGGACATTAGGTTTCAGTGGCTTTTTGTTTTAACCTCATATGGCCGGAAGTGACTTAACAGTAGTGGCACTCCACCTGATGTTCAGTACCTTTGAGAGTTTTCAAAGGTGATAAAGGTAAAAAAAAAAAAAAATAATAAAATTTAAGTCCAAATGTGTGGCATTTATACTCCCACCCCAAAGTGCACAAAGTAGCTCAACTACTAGATTCCTTGATACGGAGCTGTATATTGTATATGTATGGGATTTCCTTAGGAGAAAGCCTGTCTTTAAGAATGAGTAAATGGAAAAATTTATATTTCTAGGAGTTTCTTGAGTAAACCTTCAAATGCTATTTGTAAAGACAGTATTTAAAGGTTTCTTAGTTATAAAAAGTTGGGAACCACATTGTAGGACCAGAAATTTTGTTACGTGTATTCACCCAGAGGAAAGACATAATTGATCTTTTAAAGCTCTCATTGGGTTGACTGATTTATTAGTATTAGAAGGAGTTTAGGGAAGCTGTTTTCACTTCTGAAGACAACTTGAAATAGCTGAATGATTGGAACCCAGCAAAGTGCAGATTCATCAGGATACCATTAAACATGAATCACCTTTTTTCTTCTTTCTCGCAGTTTATTTATGTGAATCAGTCCTTTGCACCCTCCCCAGACCAGGAGGTTGGAACCCTCTATGAGGTAAAAACATCAGTGCTTTGTTTTCTTTCCTTTATTTTTTTTTAATATATTTTTTAAGTTTATCTATTTGGGGGAGCACACCTGGGCCTGTGCACTTGCTCGTGGGGGCAGGGGCAGAGAGAGAGGGGGACAGAGGATCTGAAGCAGGTGCTGCACTGACAGCTCAGAACCGTGAGATCATGACCTAACCGACTGAGCCTCCCAGGCACCCCAGTGCTCTGCTTTCTTAATGGAGTCTGCACATCTGTATATATTATGTGATCATTAACTGACAACATTTTAAGAGATGATAGTCCATTCTTAGTTGGTGTGAAAGAAGAGATTACTTTCTTGTCGTCTTCTAACACTTTGAACATAGCTGGATCTCATATAGTGATGGCGGAATTAGGAAATGAATAATATGAACAGGAGATGGCTGTGAAGTACAGTAATCCAGATCTGCCTCCCGAGGCGCTGAAAAGGAAGACGACGTAACAATGACCTTCTTACTCCCCACTCTTATGAGTTACTGGTCATAATCATTCGAGTGTGCATCGTAGCACCACTGCTAGAAAACAGTACATACCTTACAGTCAGAGATGGACAAGATAAAATGCAAGCCCAGCCATGCCTAAAATACTAGGTTTTATTCAATGTTTATGATACTGATATGTGTCCGCGAGTAACCTGGACCTGTTGAAAGGAATAGTCTTACGGAAAACTTAACATGTACCAGGAGGTTTATAATATATATAACTTTTTTCGTAGTTTTATGTAGGAATATCAAAAATTGAGTTTAATATAGTGCCTTTTTTTTTTTTTCCTTTTCTTTTCCTTTTGTAGTGTTTTGGCAGTGATGGTAAACTGGTCCTACACTACTGCAAATCTCAGGCCTGGGGATGAAGCACAGAGGAAAGAACTTGCTACCCAAATGAGTCTTCGCAAAGGAAACAGCCTTGGAAAAAGCACTGATGCTTGTGACAAGAGACTTGTGTATGTGATCTTCCCAGCATGTTTCTACTGTGACTCCTGTTTATGCCTAAAGAAATCCATAGAGTAGATGGACTCACAAAAATGTGATTTGTACTAATACACAAATCATCATAGAAGATTGACTTTAGAGTATACCCATTACTACAGCTGTTGCTCCAAATCTGCCTCCAATGTATTGAAAAGGAGACTCAGGCTGTAGAAAGCTTCTTCATTACCAGTTCTCAATGACTGAAATTGTTTACTTGTAGAATGAACACTCTGCTGATTTTTTTCCACTGTAAAAGTCAGTTTACTAAGGGATTCTTTTCGTGTGTGTTCAGGGAAGTTCAGTGAGGTAGGGGTTAGGCCTTTTCTCCTATACATTCAGATCTACAGTGTTAGGAAGTAATAACATGGACCGGCTGGCTTTATAGTGCACATCGTCCAGTAGGGGGCGCAGCCTAGCTGGCGGAACGATTCCAGCAGTTTGGTTTTACATTTTTTCCAGATGATAATGGAGGGAAGAAGCGGTTCCTCCTATTTTGTAGCAAACATCTAGCGCAGAGAGCATGTGTGTTGACCCACTGGAAGGCTGCTTTAGATAATGTGTGTGGTTTACAATTATTTTATGGGGAAACAGAAGGAATGTTACAAATTCTGGCAACTGAGTCATATAGCTCTTTAGTCCTATCATTTAATGATTGGGTCCTAATGGTTGTAACTGTGGTGTCGTTTTGTGTCTTATTTTTACAGTAATGAGTAAACCCGGGAACGTCTTTTGAGTTTTTTATAATCCGTTTTCAATCCTGAAAAGACTCAAAGAGTAACGTATAGCCTTGGGATTTTTGTGTATTTCATTCCGTGACTAAAAGTACCATTTTTCCTGATGCTATAAGACTGGTAATTGCTTGCAGGTGAAATACTGTATTATATCATTCTGTACTATTATGGTAATGCAGCATTTCAAAAAAGCATTCCAATAAATGAAATGGAATGTTCATACAGGAGCTAACACATGGATGAGAATTCTGAGTGTTTATTTTCAAAGATAATTATGATTTTACCAAAAGACTTTGAACTACACTCTTGTCCCTTAAATCCCACAACGTGCTGTATGGTTAATGATCTGCCATATATTAGCACTCAGGCATGCGAAGGAACAGTTCCATTTATAGTGATGAAGTCTCTCTTCCATATTCATTCTTCTGCCCAAGAATGAATTCTGAAGTGCCCTTATACCAGTGTCCCTGTGTCCTAAATTATGTAGTTTGGAGTTAGCGCTGGAATAGTACAGGGGGAATTAGGCAAATTTATCTGGGTAAGACTAGGTAAGAAATTTACATGTATGTTGAAAGCTGGGAAGTGTCTTATTTTCGAGTCAAATAAGTTGGATTTGGAAAAGATCTGATCTCTGACTTTATCCACTTATAGTTACTGAAGCGTGTGGATATAATTATTTATATGCATGTGTGTAGCAAAAATGTGTTTAAATTATATTAAATTTCCCATAAGTTTTTGGATAGAATATTTACTACCTCAGTAATCAAAACTGCTTGAGTTTGACTTTGTGACATCAACTTGATTATTCTTTTTTGATCTAAATAACATTAAATCTAAGGGTAGCTAAATATGCATACCTTACTTGTTTTCATCCCTTATAACCTTGAAGAATATTTGGGGCTTTACATATTTTTCAAACCTTATTTACATTATTATCTCTTAAATCCTTACCCAAAGGATTTAATCATTCTGTGCTAACTCTGCAACAGTTAATTTTTAAGCCTGGATCTCACAAGTTACTGAGTGGCTAGAAACTAAAACACACTGCACAGATATTTTACAATTATTTGGTTTAAACTACCTTAATTATAACTGAGTCTGGGGACGGGAAGCCCGAACCTTACAGTTGCACCTTACAGTTGCTTAAGTTTTCCATGTTTATGAGGAAATCGATGTCAGTAACTTCATGCCTTATCTTGCGCAAAGATGACCCACCGCACACAGGACATGTATCATGATGGAATATTGTGCTTCCGTCTTTGAAGCCACCAGTGCCAAGGATTTGATAATGATCCTCCACATTTAGGGTATAAGGTACGCGGAGACTTTTATCTGCAATCAAAATAAGATTTGCTACCTTGTGGAATCTACAATTTTCTAGATGCTTCAACCCTCAAGGGACCTTAAACATCTACTCTAACCAGATCAGAAAACAAAGTGCAGACCGCTCCTTAGATTATGGGACACTAGTCAGCCAGATTCGTTTGTGTGCAGCCCAGAGCGGGAGGGTCATGGTGTCGAAGGGCTGTGAAAATGAAAATCCCCTTTCCTGCACCTTCTGCATCATGCTCCAAAGATTATAATATAAAGGGTAAGCATCCGGCACTAGGGAAGTCAGCCACAGACCGCATCATGGAAGGGAAAGCACTCAAGTCCGCTCCGCAGCCAACCCACACTGCACTATTCCCTGTCGCCCCAACAGGCCTTGTGCTCCGTCTCCTGCATCTGTGTATGCGATCCACTTCTAGACGTGTACTGAGACCTTCCCCTCTGAAAGTCCTACCTCTCTGCCTCATTTCAGTCATAACTTTTCCTCAAAGCCTGTCTGAATCATTCAGGGCACCTCCCACCCCCCTCATCATGAGATCACTCACAGCAGCCTTCCACTCTTTCAGCTCTTCCTGTATGCTTTGTTATAAGCGTGCGTGTATAACACCTTTCACGTTTGTCATGATGTTCAATATATTTTCTTATATATGTATAATCAGCAATTCACTATATGATACAACCTTGGATTGCGAGTCACTTGTTCAGCACATGTTCACAAGACGGGCAAGCATTTCTAATACATTTTAACTTGATAAATGATGTCTTGTGATCGAAATAGTACGAATCGCCGATGTCACATGATCACAACTGAGCCAATGGCTCTTGAAATTCACTTTTATATACAAGTGCTTAGGATGACAAGCATGTTTCTGAAATGAATTATGCTTGCAAGCCAAGGTTTTACTGTATACTGACTGAGTGAATTTTTTTTTGAGAGTGAGAACACAAGCCTGTACATGCACATGAATGGGGGAGGGGCAGGGGAAAGAGAATCTTAAGCAGGCTCCATGCACAGCCCAGTGTAGAGCCTGATGCAGGGCTCTATCTCACAAACCCTGATACCATGACCTGAGCCGAAATCAAGAGTCGGGCAGACACCCAAGTGGCATGAGTGAGTGAACTTTTTAAATGTGGCTTTAAAAGATTTAATCTAGCAAAACAACAGTAAAGGAAATATTTTTAAATTTTTGTATGGGAAAAGATAAAGGAAATTATTTGCAATGTATGTAGGGTTTGAATATTGAGTATGCATAAAGAACTCATTTTAATTGAGAGTAAGGCATCTGGAAAATGGGCAAAAGACATTAAAATGCCATTCATAAAAGAAAATTCAAGGTGGGGGTTAGTGGATGAAATAGGTGATGGGGATTAAAGAGGACACTTGTGACATACGGAAGTGCTGAATCACCATATTGTACACGTGAAACTAATATTGCACTGTTAACTATACTGGAATTAAAAATTTTCAAAAACTGGGGCGCCTGGTGGCTTAGTCAGTTAAGCGTCCGACTTTCGCTTAGGTCATGATCTCGCGGTTCATGGGTTCGAGCCCCGCATCGGGCTCTGTGCTGACTGCCAGCCCAGAGCCTGGAGCCTATTTCAGAGTCTGTATCTCACTCTCTCTCTGACCCGCCCCTGCTCACGCTGTCTCTCTCTCTCTCTCTCCTAGAAATAAATAAAAATATTTTAAAAATTTTTTCAAAAACTAAAAATAGAGATGCTTAATAAAGCACAAAAAGGGCAAAACCCCATTATGCAAATAAAAACTATGAGATGCCAATTGTCACCTGTACCAGTGGGCATCACAGAAAGCACTGTACTTGTAGTACTGGCAAAATTGTGGGGAAATAAATCCTGTCCTGTTCTTAGTGCTCGGAAGACGAACTGGGCACTACATACATTTTCAAGGGGCAGTTAAGCAAAACCTGTCAAAAGCCTTGAAACTCTGATTTGTACCTTCCATTGGTTCATTCATAGACCAAATAAGTTCCTGTTAGGCCCTCAGCTTCAGAGAAAGACAGGATCCCTATTCTCGGCACTTTTGTTCTAATTAGGCAGATTTTTAGACTGAAATTGGAATCTTGAAATTTTTTAAATTGAATTTTTAGAAGTAGTGGAAAGCAAAAAGATTTGATACCAGATACTAGATTTATCTCTCTTTTCTTTCATAATAATGAGAAATAAAACATGAATGTTTGTGAGTGGGTGGAATCTCAGGTTAGAAGAGTCCTTATAAATCCAGTTCTTTCTGTGTCCTCCTATCAGATACACAGGAAGTGTACGGTGATGACCTGTCCTGGTTGCCACAAAGAAGGCCCTGTCCATTTTGACATGGCTCAGTTCCTTAGAAAATGGTCTTCTGTGGTCTTGTCTTCCCCCCTGCCTTTTCTGTGTGTTCCCAGTTCTAGTATCTAGGTCTCGAAAGCTTATCTTTTTCCACACACCCCTGCTCCCCAGTCCTCCTAAATCTTCTCTTAGTGGCAAATCTGTTCCTTCCAGTCAATGAGACTCATTCTTGATCCCTCTCTAACAACCCAAATCTCTAACTTCCAAATCTCTCTGCAAATCCTGACAGCTTTACCTTTCAACACGACCATTTTGCCTCCCTTCTGCCCCGAAGATTGTCTCTCATTCTGATTGCCAGCTAATTGCTAATTGGCTTCCCTTGATTTGCTCGCTCTCTGGCCAAAATCCCTGAATGGTTTCCATTGTTCTCCGAGGGCCTATGTGATTTGTAGTCCCTACTTCCACACCCTGCCATCCACGTCCATGTTCATCAAGCACTTAGTGTTTCCTCCCAGGGCTTTTGCACTTAACTGTTTCCTCTATCTGGAAACTTCCCCCAGACAACTGCACGTTTACTGACTTCCTTCAGCCCCAGCTGAAATACCTAACTCCCCTAAAGTGACAGTTCCTCACCACCCTCCACCCAGCTTCGGCTTTATTTTTCTCCATTATATATCTGTGTACGTTGTGTATCCATCTCTCCCTGTATATTGTAATATTTCTTGGCAGTGTCTACCCCTCCCACCCCTACCTTATTAGAGCATAAGCCCTGTGAGGGCAAAGACTTAGTTTTGTGAGGAGTGCCTGGCATCCAGCACATGCTTTTAAAAATGTGTTGAATGGATGGATAGACCATGATTTCCAGACCTGTAGTAATTCTTATTCCTTTCTCTGAATACCTACCCTATGTCAATGTCTGAAAATGTGATGATCCTCGCCCTTGGCAATGCAAAGTGCAGTGGACCTACATCCCTGGACCCAGGCATTCTACTTACATTAACAGAGCCTGTAATGGCAATCACTTTCTCATTCTCCTCCTCCCTCTCCTCCTCCTCCCCCTCCTTCTCCTCCCCTCCCCCTCCCCCTCCTNTCCTCCTCCCCCTCCTCCTCCTTCTTCTCCTCTTCCTCCTCCTCTTCCCCTCCCCCTCCTTCCCCTGTTCATCCTCCTCCCCCTCTTCTTCCTCCTCTTCTCCCTCTTCCTCCTCCCCCCCGGAAGAATTCGGGCATCCTTTGCAGAGAATCCAAAAACTCTTGAAAACAACAAGTCCCTTGGGTTTGAATTCACTACTCCAGGATCCCTAAAGAAAAACTAGCAATTCAGTTACTCTAGCCAATCACCTATGTTTTTCCTAACTTTGCCATCCATGCATACACAAGCCAATGTGTGCTGGACAATGAGGGGGATGTAAAAACAAAACGTAAATAGTCTGTCCTAAAGGTTCTCCCTGTTAAGAGGATGCACGTAGCAACTGCGATACATGCTCTGGCATATAGTTAAGTGCCCTAAAAAAGATACTGATTATTGTACCAGTTCAGGGAGAGATACAGCTTATTTGAAAGGAAAGCATTTGAGCTAAGTAAGTCCTTAAGATTTGGACATGGAAACAGCCTTCAAGAATCTAGTCAGAAGGAAAAGCTTAAGCAAAAGAATGGATTGGGTAAGCACAAGAAATAGTCACTAATTCCATTTCACTGGAAGATATANCCAAAAGGTGGAGAACGTCAAATGGCAGCCTCACAAGCCATGTGTGTTGGAAACAAGGGCTATTGAAATTGTCTGGGAAACAACATTGATTGTTGCCTTAGGATAATGAATCTAGTGGGGGTGAAGAAAAGATNAAGAAAGACAAGAACTGGGGTGGGGGGGTGGGGGGGTGACCAAGAAATCTCCAGTCTAGGAGGTCAGTACCATAATCCAGCCAAAATAGAGGCTTGACCAAGTATAGTAGCAATAAGAATAGAAAAGCAGGAAATCACAAAATACATGGAGGCACAAAATTTGCCATCAGGTTGAAGGATTTGAGAATGAATCAAAGAAAGTGTAGGCAGTGGTGGGTGTGGATTTTGAGCCTAGGTGGCCTCATTGCAGAAACAAACTCCAGGGGCGCCTGGGTGGCTCAGTCGGTTAGGTTAATTATCCAACTCTTGGTTTCCACTGAGGTTAGATCTCATGGCTTGAGCTCCACTTCGGGCTCTGTGCTGGCAGCGCAGAGTCTGCTTGGGATTCTCTCTCCCCCTCTCTCTCGCCCCACCCGCACTCTCTATCTTAAAATAAATAAATAAAAACAAAAACAAAAAAGGAATAGAAACTCCAGGAGTTGAAAAGCTTGCTTGGAAGGAATTTCAAATATCTTGCATTTAAATGCCAAAAGCTGTTAAGTAGAGATTGCTCTCAGCCTGTAAAGTTAGGGAGATGTGGGAGGCATCCGCACAGAAGTGACCAATGAAACTGAGTTTGCACGAAGGTTTAGAGAAGAGAGGCAATGACTATGAACGTGTGGATATGGGTATAGTAAGTCGATTCCTTAAGTCTTTGAAAGTCAAGAAGAGGTGCCAGTGAAGGGAGATTAAGATAGCTGAAATGGAGCAATTAAGAGACTCAGAAGAAAACGGTGACAAGAATAAAAAAATCACTTTGAGTGAACAATAAAAACTGTACGATGTACTCTGTCCCCAATTAACCACCTCTCAGCGACATACATCACAAAAGATTGGCTTCTGGAGTGCTTTCAACTCCTTTTTGAACAAGGGGATTGAACTGTCATTTTTATTTCCTAACAACATTGTTAGAATACTTGCAGTGTGATCAGTTTAACCTGGGATGTTTAAAATGAGACCGTAGGGGGCACCTCAGTGGCTCCCAAGGTTAAGCTTCAGACTCCTGATCTCGGAGCTGATAGCACAGAGCCTGCTTGGGATTCTCATTCTCTTTCTCTCTCTCTCTCTCTCTCTCTCTCAAAAAATAAACTTAAACAAACAAAATAAGACCATAGGTGGCACAAGTAAATTTAAATATATAGACACATACATCGATGCAAAGTAGAAGTAGAGAGGAGAGACCAACCTTTCATAAATTTAGGCCTTTAATAACCCTGAATTCGAATTATTCCCTGGGTCGGTTTATAATTAGAAAGAATGAATCTAGACTTGGATTTCTTCTGTCCCTCACATGTATTTTCATTCACACTCAATTTGTGTTGTTCACAAAGCATGTCACGGGCTGTGCACAGCACAGAAAATGGGTTTCGCTAACCAATAGGCTCATTTGAGCGCACGCCTAGATTTGAGTTTAATAGTATAATTAAAACCCTACGAATTATTGCATTAGGAGCCCAGAACAGCATTTCTTTTCACCATTAATTGACCCATCAGGTCTTTCCACCGAATATATTTTATCCTAAAGGAAATATTTGGTTTTAAAATCAGGGATACGTGACTTTCCTTCGTTTCACTAGTCTTGCTCGAGACCCGAATGTCCTTTGTGAAAATGTACTTTCAGTACAGTACATTTCTTTTTTTTTTTTTTCCAAGAAAGACCTCTCTTNCAACCTCCTCCGGATCCCTTCGGTCTCAGTCCCTGAGTCGCCAGCCACAGAGGCGGAGGGGAGCCTCCCAGAGCAGCTGGGGGCGGGAGCGGTGGGGGCGCTGGGAGAGGGGCTGGGATGGGCGGACGCAAGGCGCCGTGCGGAGGTGGGGGACACCCGGCGCGAAGCNCGCCTCCGCCCCGCTGCCCAGATCGCTCCCAGCCTCTCCCCACCCACCGAAAGCCGTTGGTACAGTCCCGCCGGCTTCGAGAGCTTAAAAGGGGCCGGGGCCGCCCAACCCAGCACATTTGGTCCTGATTTGCGTGCGCTTCGCATCCCCTGCTTTCCCGGATCTGCCAAGCTGCTGGGGGACGTCGAGGGGTCTCTTGATATCTTAGTGGGGGGGGGGCGGTTCTTTAGGCTGCGGCACTCGAGCGTTCGGGGGCTCTGTGTGCGCGCGCGCGCGTGGGTAGCTGTCCAGCCGGCGGCTAAGGTCCCCCGCCCCCCGCTCCTCTGCTCGCTCAGCCCCCGCACCGCAGCGCAGCGGAGAGCCGCGCGCGCAGCCAACTCGGCGAGGGATGGAGCAGACCGAGGTGCTCAAGCCGCGGTCCCTGGCGGATCTGATCCGCATCTTGCACCAGCTCTTCGCCGGCGAGGAGGTCAACGTGGAGGAGGTGCAGGCCGTCATGGAAGCCTACGAGAGCGACCCCGCCGAGTGGGCAGCCTACGCCAAGTTCGACCAGTACAGGTGAGCGCGCGCCCTAGCCCTGGCTGCGGGAGCCCCGGCGCGGGACCCGGGTACAAAGAGGGATCCGAGGGCGCGAGGGGAGGAGGGGCCTGGCCTTCCTGGGCCCGCCGCTCGCCAGCCTTTCCCGCAGCCTCCAGCTGCTACGCCTGCTCGCCCTCGGCTCGGCGCTTTGGGCCAAAAGTGGATCATCCCGGCCTGGCCGGAGACTGCGGCGGGCTCCGGGTGCGGAGGCCACCGCGCGGCCGCAGACGGTTTTGCCTTCTTCTCGCCGCTCCATCTTCTCTCGGGCTCGGGAGCAATGCCCTGCCCTCTGGCTCTGTCGCTCGCCTCGGACGCGGCGACGCGAGGTAGGGGGACCGGAGGCCCCAAGCACTCAGGCTCCGCCTGGCCCGCCGCCCGAAGGGACCGAGTGGCCGGACTGAAGGAGCGTGCCCCCGGGACACAGGGGTGACGGC
Source organism: Crocuta crocuta (assembly GCF_008692635.1). Classification (NCBI taxonomy): domain Eukaryota; kingdom Metazoa; phylum Chordata; class Mammalia; order Carnivora; family Hyaenidae; genus Crocuta; species Crocuta crocuta. The sequence goes on from NW_027533170.1 coordinate 5,097,251, forward strand.
TGAAGGACTCGCTTCCCCCCACGGCAGTTCTCCATCACTGGATCGCCTGCAGCCAGGCACCTGCCGCCCTCGCGCATTTTTGCCGGTTACCAGCTGCTGTTTTTCAACTAGTGCTGCCCATCCCAAACCCATTTAACTTTCCAGACTGCGGGTTTATTTATTTATTTTTTAAGTATTTATTTTTGAGAGAAAGAGCGTGAGCAGGGGAGCGGCAGGGAGAGAGGGAGACCCAGNACAGACTGCGGGTTTATTTATTTATTTTTTAAGTATTTCTTTATTTTTGAGAGAAAGAGCGTGAGCAGGGGAGCGGCAGGGAGAGAGGGAGACCCAGCATCTGAAGCAGGCTCCAAGCTGTCAGTACAGAGGCCCACTCGGGGCTCGAACTCGTGAACCGTGAGATTATGACCCGAGCTAGAGTGGGACACTTAACCGACTGAGCCAGCCAGGCGCTCCTGCGGGTTTATTTCAACCCACCGTCAGGGGTGTGAGTTGAAGGGCTGCTTCTCTTTGAGCCCCCAAGCAATGTGCTTTCTCGAATCCTCGGTTCTGAGGCCCTGGAATGTAAATCGAAGACCGCTGCTACCCAAATGGGGTTGTGCGAGGGGGTCCGTGGCAGCCCTGGCTTGGTGATAGAAGTACAAATGGATCTCCCTACAAGTCCGAGGGGCCAGAAGTAAAACTGACTCACCCTGAAGGGTGGGGGTTCTTTTCCAAGAGCAGCTAGCGATTCAGTCTTTATGGCTGATCGGGCTGAGGTTAGGGAGAGGAAGATCCTTGAAAGATAAGAATAAACAGAGATTATGTTCCTTGGAAGCAGTTTTTGTTAGTCACCTCACCTAAACATAGGTAGCGTGTTTGTCAGCAAGGGCTGTTTCCTCTGCATTTTAGGGCTCGAAATAAAAAAGTGAAGCCTTTCTAAGATCCCATTCGCTGCTTGCAATGGCTCCAGGAAATTCCTTTGGTTTCTGTCCTTCTGTGGTTGCCAATAAGGTACCGGAGACCACTCTTTAATTTTGCCACTGGCTCCAAGTAAGCAAGGGTTTATTATAGGCCAGGTACTCTTTACCTTACTCTTGTATTTACTCATGTACCTCATGACAGCTCTGTGAGATAGGTACAGTTTCTTACCTTTTTTTTTTTAACAGCTGAGGAATCGTAAGTATTAATAAAAAGATTGGATTAGATACATCGGTCATACTTGTATCAGGTAGCGGCCCCAGGATTCAAATTAGCATTGTTGTTCCAGAGCCCTTTTTCCTCCAAACAGCTGAACTTTCTGCAGACACATGATGCCTTAATAGTTTGCTTTCAGGGTAGTTATATTAGTGACCAAGTGAAATTCATCAACCCGGGTAGGCTGAGGGCTCTGAATCTGTAGAACAATGGCATTTCCCAGGGCTTTGAATTCATCTTGACTGACAAGCTCTAATTGAATCACTTGAGATGCAAGCATTTGGATTGATCTATTGCACAGATATGCAGGGTGCAACTAATGAAGATAAATGGGTGGGCAGTTGGGGAAGTGTGGAGGGAGAAATGTGGGAGAGCAGAAATCATTTGGGTAGTGTTTGTGTGTGTGTGTGTGTGGAATAGGTATCCTAGCCCTGCAAAGGATTCTGATCTCTGACCTTGGGAAGGCCAGTGCAGAAGAACCAGGACAGAATATGTTCCAGGGTGAGCCAGACATTAATTTCTCTGGGACCAGTCCCAGAAAAGCAACAGGGGTGCCCCTGAGACTGGTAGAGAGAGAAAGAGTATGTATGTGTGTATATAACAAAATGGAGTTTATCGTGAATTACAGGCTGTGTGCACAGCCCCTAGCTAGGTCATCAAGGGCTACAAAGTTAGGATGACTGACCTCTGAAAAGCACTTCCTAATCAACTCTCTCTCTCTGCCAGCACCTGGCCTCCTGCCTTGTAAGAGAAAAGGGGAAGAAGGAGCATTAGGGACATAAGGGAACAGATGACTATGTGATCAAACACTACCCCAAATATGGGGTAAAGAGTCCTTGTCTTAAAAAATAAATCTAAACAAACGTCATAATTATCAGACTTTACTAATTAGATGATATGAATGATACCCCCCTTTTTTTAAAAATTTTTTTAATGTTTATTTTTGAGAGACAGAGACAAGAACATGAGCAGGGGAGGGGCAGAGAGAGAGGGAGACACGGAATCAGAAGCAGGCTCCAGACTCTGAGCTGTCAGCACAGAGCCTGACGTGGGGCTTGAACTTATGAGCCGTGAGATCATGACCTGAGCCCAAGTTGGACGCTTAACTGCCTGAGCCACCCAGGGACCCCTGGGTGACACTCCTTTGGCCAATAGAAACTTGAAAGTGGGTTTTTTTTTTCCTTCTGATGGTATGCTTGTAGTGGTTTTGATTTGGGATTTTGGGGGCAGCCAATTACTGGATTCTCCTGGAAAAGGTTTAGAGTGTCATTTACTTCCCTCATGTAGTTTCCTCTGTTGTATACTTAAATCAATCCCCACCCTATCTGTGGAGGACTTTTCATTATGAGTGCTTTTGAATGTGGTTTGTGTCTGGGCTACAGCAAAAATTAAGGAGAATTCTAAAAACAGCTATGTAATGAACCTTGTTTCTTACGGTTTAGCTACAAGAGAAAAAAATAGCAACTTTCTTGTGTACAGCAGCAATGCCCTTTGCAAGTAACCTCTGTGAGAAACTTACTCTTTTTTTATCAGTTTCAGGCAATCACGTGAAGAATGAAGGAATTTGCTTTCCTTTCCCCTGTTACCTTCTTTCTGCTGTTAATGAAAAGCAGCTAGAAATGTGGTGATTCAAAATCCAAAAATGTCCAAAATGCCCTGTGAAAAATTGTTTTCATTTTAAGTTGTTTAGAGGAATAAATGTTAGCACTTGTAAATGAGCCATGCTCTTATGACACACTTCTTTTCCCCGGTTTTTTCATCAACCCAATTCAAACTTCTGAATACCTTCCTTGTAGGTATACTCGAAATCTTGTGGATGAAGGAAATGGAAAATTTAATCTCATGATTCTCTGCTGGGGTGAAGGACATGGCAGGTAATACAATTATTCATTTGCAAATACTTAAATTCTCTATTCCAGCGTTAAGGCAGGTGTGGTGCCAGAATGGTCACAGATCTTGGGAGCGCTGACACATCTCATGTTACAGTTACTTTGTTCAGTGTCCCAACAGAAATTCTCATGGGAATCGGGGTAAGAGGGCTAGGCATACACCATGGGTGTCAAAACCAGCCCCCTAAATGAGTAGTAAATCAAAGGAGGTCTGCAGCCAGTTTAACTTCGTCTCTCAGTCTTCTGTGGCATTAAATATATATGGAATTTTGCTAAAACTTGATCTTCGCGGTGCTTTGAAGTATGCACACAATTGCAGGACCGAAGACCAAAGTGTCCACATTTGGACCTAGAAAAGCAGTTCACCAGTTCAGAAAAGTTCTTTCTACTTCAAGTTAATTGTTGACTGTTATTTTTTAGTTCCCTTTTTAAGTTTTTATGTAGAGGGTAAGGCAGCTTAAACTAACACCAATTCTTTGAAACTTGGTTCCTTCATTTGTCATTAGTGGATACATTTTTGAGTTGTTATCTCTGTAAACAGATCCTTCTCAGTCTTTTGAGAACAATACAAACCAAAATTGCAGACCCATTTCTGATGAGAGAAAGGAAGCCTGAATTTATGAGATGGGGGGAGGGGAGTTAGGTCCATAGAGGACCTTTATTTACTCATGGAATGAAGTTGTTTCCATTCACTCCCAATATATTTTGAAAGCATATATATGTCGGGACAGGACTAGGCTCTGTGAGTTTAGGAAATGAGTTCCTACAGTTTTGTGAGTTCTTAGGGTTTTATGAGTTCTTACAGTTTTATGAATTCAACATAGGAAATAAATGCTAATGGCATATACAGCTTCTTTTAATCGACTCTACGGCTAATACTATTTAATAAACTTAAATACCATTTACGATTACATGAATAAATATTTCCCACAAATCCAATTTACTTTTTTCTCCCTCCATTATTGTGAGTTAATCACAGGTGGGATAATCTAAATCTACAGAAGGTTAGCATTATTGCAGTAGAACTTCTGGGTGTTCTCATCCATACACATACCTTTTGTCCCCCAAAGGAAGGAGAAGAGAGAAAAGGCCTGGGGTGAGGGGAAAAAAAACCCACTATATGTTGCATGATCTTACAAGTGAGACACAGTTATTATAGATAATTATCTTTATTCTTTCCAGAATTTTTCTAATATAATTGTGTAATCAAGTTGTAGCCCAGCTTAACTGAGTTATTAAAAGCTATATTCGGGGTGCCTGGGTGGCTCGGTCAGTTAAGTGTCCGACTTCGGCTCAGGTCATGATCTCCCAGTTCGTGGGTTCGAGCCCTGCATCGAGCTCTGTGCTGACGGCTCAGAGCCTGGAGTCTGTTTCGGATTCTGTGCCTCACTCTCTCTCTCACCCTCCCCTGCTCATGCTGTCTCTCTCTCTCTCTCTCTCAGAAATAAAAAGCATTTAAAAAATTTTTTACAAAGCTATTTTTTTGGAGAAGATCAAAGTTTGCTGGTTTTGCGTTTCTGTTACCATAGTATCACAACCCGATTTTTTTAAATGAACTGTTTTTTTACTGCGGTTATACATCCCAACAGGATGCTGTATGTGTCTTGATATGAAAGGCATAGTACAGTAAAACCTTGGTTCGTGAGTATAATTCATTATGGAAACATGCTTGTAATCCAAAGCACTTGTATATCAAAGCCAATTTCAATAACGATGGGCTCAGTTGTGATCATGTGACGTCTGTTGCAAGACCTCATTTGTTTACCAAGTTAAAATTTATTAGAAATGTTAGCTCATCGGGGCGCCTGGGTGGCTCAGCCGATTAAGCATCCAACTTCGGCTCAGGTCATGATCTCATGGTTCATGACTTCCAGCCCCATGTCGGGCTCTGTGCTGACAGCTCAGAGCCTGGAGGCTGCTTCAGATTCTGTGTCTCCCTCTCTCTCTGCCCCTCCCCCACTGGCGCTTTGTCTCTCTCTCTCTCTCTCTCTAAAATAAATAAACATTTAAAAATTAGAAAAAAAAAAAGAAATGTTTGCTCATCTTGCAGAACACTCATAGAACAAGTTACTCGCAACCCAAGGTTTTACTGTATTTTATATGTTGCTCTGAACAATGTTAATTATAAATTGATGACATTTACAAATGCCACTAAGGTGGTTTGTGACCTGTCCTCATGATAGTCTGCAGCAGTAAGCTGTGGGCAGACAGTACTGCACGTGTGGGTTCTGGACCATCTACTGAGCTCAGCTGTCTTTGTGTATCTGTAGCAGTATCCATGATCACACTGACTCGCACTGCTTTCTGAAGATGCTACAGGGAAACCTAAAGGAGACATTATTTGCCTGGCCTGACAAAAAATCCAACGAGATGGTCAAGAAGTCGGAAAGAATCTTGAGAGAAAACCAGTGTGCCTACATCAACGGTAACCTTTCACACTTAGCATCTTAATTCGAGTCACTTTTTCAAAATATATGCTCGCAGATTAGCGCCCACTGACAAGGTGTTTCCTGCCAGGTCGTAGGACAGGATCGAATATGAATTTACAAAAGTAAATTGTTTTGAGAAGGGAGTGAGGCTACGTTGGAAATATTAGTCTTTGTGTTAGACATGTTCTGGAAACGATCAAGAATGTGAGCTATAATCCTCGTTGGTTATATAAAATGCATACAGCATACTTAGAGTATTATCTATTCTCAAGGGAACCTTTACAAGACACATTATTTAGCAGTGATTTCTAGATCTCCTACTAAGAGTTCACTTTTTTTCCTAAATGTGATTTGGGAGAGCAAGATGCTTTTCAGAACAGTCTGCAATTAACACCTGTATTTTTTTTTAATGTTTATTTTTTTGAGAGTGAGAGCAGGAGTGGGGGAGGGGCAGAGAGACAGGGAGACACAGAATCCGAAGCAGGCTCTAGGCTCTGAGCTGTACCTGATGTGGGGCTCGAACTCACAAACCATGAGATCGTGACCTGAGCCGAAGTTGGACGTTTAACCAGCTGAGCCACCCAGGCGCCCTAACATCGTATTTCCAAAGAGGATAGTAACTTTCCAAATAGCCTGTTAATGGTTATTGGAAATCATTTTTGATTTCCATTTATAAGTGAAATTGCCAGCACATAGTAAGAATAAATAACCCGGCCAAGGTTTGAACTCAAGCCATTTGATTCCAAAGCCCATACTCTTAACTGGGATACTATTCCAATGATGTAAAGTAAAATAGTACAGAGGTTTTTCTGGTCATGTAGCTTCTTTCTTCTTGTATTTTTTTTAAGTTTATTTATTTTGAAAGAGGGAAAGAGAGAGAAACCCAAGTACTATCAGTGCAGAGCCTGACGTGGGACTCTAACTCACAAACTGTGAAATTGTGACTTGAGCCAAAACCAAGAGTCTGTCATTTAACCAACTGAGCCACCCAGGTGCCCTCCTTCTTCTTCTATCTTAAAGTCCCATTTTGGTTTTGATATTTGGCCTAAATTTGCTCATTCGTTTAAGAATGCAAGCCACTCACAAAGGTCAGATGGTATGGGAACTTTCTCCCCCATTCACAAAACACAAAGGTGTTTGTTTCTTAGGTGGCAGGAAGCTTTTATTTGAGGGTTTCTGTATGCATAAAGCACACCAGATTTCCAAGAGCAATTTTGTTGCCTATATCACTCACAATGAAGCCCAAAGCCTTTCAGAATCCTTACTTTCAGCTGGAGTCACAGAGTCTATGAAACTAGATTAGATCTTAAAGAATAAGTAAGCTTTTTTTGAGGGTCTTTGGTGCAAAACCTACCAGAGCCAAGCAGGCAGGAAAAAGGCTGGGGTACTGGTGTGTGCGAGCCACACTGTCTAAGCGGGCAGCGATGGCCACCCATTTCCAGCCACTCTGTTCTGATTTCTTTTTCCACCGAAATGGGAAATTCCCATTTTTATGAGAAATGCTGCCAATTGGTGAAATACTAAATTGGGATAAGCTAAATGTGCCTGTAGATGAATTTCCCATAAGATCAAAAGCCTCAAAAGTTCAACCTTTGATTTTTACGGACGCAGGAGAAGGAGTGCCGATGGATAGTGGTCAGTGGGAAGGATGTTTTGAGTACAGGGAAGAGCGTGAGGGCAGGGGCGGCATTGCAGAGCATGAAGACTGTTCAGGAATGGTCTTGCTGGAGGGAAGAAGGACAGTGGGCTCAGACATGAGGAGTAGGAGGGTAAAGTGAGATCAGGGCCTGGGCCTCTAAGACCTGCTGAACGTAAGAGCCTGCTTCAGTCAGTAGAATTTTGTCGGGCGTGTGTCGATGGATTCCATAGCAGTGTGCAGCTCAGGGTGGAGGAAAGAGAAAATTGGGACAAGGAGACCAAATTACTTCTTGTAAAGGCAAATGGGAGACGTGCCTGGCATCCATAACTATCACCAAGAAAGGGTCAGGGTTATTGTGAAAGATAGTACACCGTGGGCATAAAGGAAAGGAAGCAGCGACGGACGGATGGACGGACAGATGCATACTAGGATTATTAACAGTAGGTATCAGGAGCTTCCAGGACTTCCCTAAAGGATGGTGGCTAGGATTGGCGGGGTCTGTGCTTGCAGGATTGCACAGCTTGCATTGGGTAGCATGCTCACGTCCCCTTGGGGAAATGATAATTTGCATAAGGGACACTCATTACTTAAGAAGCTGGACCTTGTATTCAGAATTGTCCTTACGCCAGTGTTTTATGGGCAGTAAGCTATAGAACCAAAGAGTTTCCATCTGGGAGAATCCTGTCCCATATTTGGAAACGAGGAGCACTGCTGGAGATCCCAGAAGTTGTGAGCTGGTGGAAGGTGGCCTTGCTATACTCTGGCTGGGAGGAGAACCTCAGTCTTCCCCTTCTAGGCTTTGCTGTTCTCTCTCGCAAGCTCATGGAGCCAGATCGTAAAGCACAGATCATAAAATAGGTGCCAAATTAGGTACCTACATTAACTACACTAATTACACTAAAGTCCTTCCTTCATTATTCTTTAAACTCTCTCCTAACTGTAAATTTCTTCTCAACATATTTTCAGGGTTTTTTTTCTGACATTTATGTTTGAGAGAGAGAGAGAGGGACAGAGTGGGAGCAGGGGAGGAGCAGAGAGAGGGAGACACAGAATCAGAAGCAGGCTCCAGGCTCTGAGCCGTCAGTACAGAGCCCAACATGGGGCTCAAATCTCATGGACAACGAGATCATGACCTGAGCCAAAGTCAGACACTCAATTGACTGAGCCACCCAGATGCCCCCAATTACTTTGTCTTTTCTTTCTCCTTTCTTCCTTTCCTTCCTTCCTTCCTTCCTTCCTTTCTTCCTCCCTCCCTTCCTTCCTTCCTTCTTTTCTTCCTTTCTCTCCTCCAGGGCCGCTAGAGGTGCTTCAGTGTGCATTGGTTTATCTCTGAGCCAGGGCTCACTCAGCCGACATCCTGGAGAACCCTCACATCATTCAGCCTTTCCCTCCGTTTCCTCCTCTTTCTGATCCCCCTATTTCCTGATATCCTGTCTGCTTCCTCGGTGACTGTCTGAAACGGTTCACGGAAGTAAATTTTATAGACCACACATACCTAAAAGTCTCTGTAGTCCATCCTCGAAACACGATGAATAATGTCGCTGAATGTGGAATTAGCACCTAGGCTCCTCTCGGAACTGTGAGGGTGATCCCTTGACTTTTAGTTTCCAGTCATCTTTCTGAAAGCCTGGTGCCACTCTGATTCTTAAATCTTTCTATGAAACTATTGTTTTCTTTCTAGAAACTTTGGGATCTTCTCTTTTGGTATCTTTTCCTGTCCCGAGCGTTATAGTCATGTCCCTTCTTTCATGACTCTCCGTCGTTGTGTTGGGTTCTTTCTCCATGGGTTCTTTCATTCTGGAAAACTGTCCTTCTAATCCAGAAAATATTTGGAGGTTTTCTTTCTTTGGGGGTTGGTTTGGTTCTGTTTCTGAAACTCTTCCTGCTCAGTTAGGAAACCTGACGTGGTCATCTCATTTTGCAAATCCTCTCCTGAGTACTGTTTGTTTCAAGTTGTTTGGGGGGGGAGGTGGTTCTCTGGCCCTTTTTAATACTAGAGATCTTTTTTTTTTTAACATTTTAAATTAATTTTTGAGAGATAGCGTGTGAGCGGGGGAGGGGCGGAGAGAGAGACACACACAGAATCTGAAGCACCTTCAGGCTCTGAGCTGTTTTTAGCACATAGTCCGATCCAACTCATGAGCTGTGAGATCATGACCTGAGCCAAGTTGGACACTTAGCCCGCTAGGCCACCCAGGCAACCCAATACTAGGGTACTTGCTCAAATACCTAGGGGCCTTGGCTGTGTGCTAATATTTGAAAACCAGGGACAAAAACGAAAGTTCACTGATAGCTCTGAACACATGAATGGTACCCGTCAACTAGACTTCACTCTAGGATCATCTGCAGAGCTCTTTCTCTTGAGCAACAGCCAGTGGCAGTATCTTTGAGAACCTTATGCTGGAGCCCATCAGATTCCCCAGAAGCTGCTTCCCATCTCCACAGTCTGGAGAAAAAAGTCCTGTCTGGCAGCATTCCTGCAGCTCAGTGCTAGAGAAAGCCAGGATCTTACTGTTCAGTATGTAAGTCACTTGCTTTTCACCCGGTATCCGCCAGTCCTGAGTTCATGTACTCCTCTCCTTCTAGACTAGAGATCTCAGACGTCTACTCAGGGGAATGGGGGGAAAGTGGTAATAGACATTTGAGCCTCTACTTAAATAGGCTTTCAACCCATTCTTGGATTTTTAGTCCGATCTCCATCCTCATTTCCAGAAGTATCTGTGCTGGCAGTTGCTAAGCTTTTGAGATAGATATAGATATAGATAATGTATACATATTTATGATATCAGGATATAAGTGAGGTTATGGGGATCCTGGGTGGCTCAGTCGGTTAACTGTCCAACTTCAGCTCAGGTCATGATCTTGCGGTCTGTGAGTTCGAGCCCCATGTCAGGCTCTGTTCTGACAGCTCAGAGCCTGGAGCCTGCTTCGGATTCTGTGTCTCCCTCTCCCTCTGCCCCTCCCCCACTCACACTCTGTCTCTGTCTCTCAAAAATGAATACATGTTAAAAAATTTGAGATATAAGTGAAGTTCATTTACATTATTGTATATGTAGATATGATATCGAGATAGAAATCAAGTTAATTTTTGGCTATTCATCTTCTTTCAAGTTCTCAAACTTTTATTGATGTTTTCTCTTGTCCCTTTCTTTTTTGGGGGGTGTCTTTGTGGGTTGATGTCTTTCTAAAATTCTTCTGGTGTAATTATAAAGGGGCTCCAGGAAAGAGTAGAGTACATGTCTGCTGGAGACCCGCTCCAGCCGGTCCAGGGGTCCCTGAAGGATGGACGGTGTCAACAAGAGAGAGAGAGTAAGAGAGCCCCAAGATTCTTTCTGATCACCAGGCAGGCATCTCTGCTCTATTTTGGTGTCTTTATTTAAAGGTCCAGTGACAACATGGCATCAGAAAAAGGAATTTTTACAATGGAAAACTCTTTGTGATAAGATGCTTTGAAAAGTGTACAAAAACAGGTTTTTCAGAAGTATTCTTGCAGAAATCCCCCAATCATAGTGAGGTAGAGTAAATCATACAACTACAGAAATAACAGGATGTTCTTAGGGAAAAATAGGATGACATACATATTTGTTCTAAGTTATTAACGCTAGGATTAGGACATAGGTTAAGTTGTATATAGATAGGCTGGGAGTCATTCTGTCGGGCTCTCAAGAGGATGAATGTTTTTGAACTGGTTAATAAGTCGTTTGTGGAAACTTTTTGACTTGATGCTGAATGTGTAAACACCATGCAGGCTCTAAATGTGTCGGCCTTTATTTTTGGGTTTATGTATTAGCTACTCTTATCTCTCCTCATCTCAGCCACCAGTGTAAGGGAGAGTGTTTGCGGAAAGTAGGCCTTAGGGAAGGGACTGCCGTATATCACCAGTTAGAAAAGGTGTAAGTATTAAGTTCTGCCCTTATCTGTTCCTTAACTCTAAATTAGGCTCTTTGTCTCGGGGCCAGGCTCAATTGTAACTCTTGTGTTCTTAACCCCCTTTATTATCTAAGTCTTGGATCTACAAGGCCCATAGGAAGAGCCTTTTGACAATCATCCACAGTACTTTCATCTAAAATCTCTTGAAAAGGCAGGAATATGCTTTTCCTTATGTGGAATCTGTGTGCGTAATATCAGTCTGATCTGGAATATTGTGAGGCCTGGTCCATACCAGCCGGCTCAATTCCAACATGAGCCAGTAGTAGCAGAAGGAGATACCAGTTTTTCATTTCTCATGGCAGGAGCTGTGCAAACGCTGCCATCTCCTTGCTGTGACTGTCACCCAGAGAGGCCAGTGTGGCTCCTGACACATGTCACTTACTGTCTTAAACTGGAAGGTCCCTTGGAAGTGATTTCTGTCCATTCCAGCCGTATCAGATGGATGTAGGGTCTTAGGAGGATGGCAGATTTGCACTAGCACCTGTCATTTAAGCTCCTTCATGTGCTTCTCGCTCTTGGGTATTGTACAGATTCCATCGGCCTACACCGAGTCGAGAATATCAGCCACACAGAGCCTGCCGTCAGCCTTCACTTGTACAGCCCGCCTTTTGATACGTGCCACGCCTTTGATCAAAGAACAGGACACAAAAACAAAGTCACCATGACATTCCACAGCAAATTTGGAGTCCGGACTCCATTTGTAAGTATCATTCCTCTCTTCTCAGCCTGAGTGCTTTGTCGGTTGGCCACATTACACCGTACGCATTGCTTGTTTTGGTCTAGATATTTTTGAATGTTTTGCGGTAAGTATTCTCAAAGTGAAGAATCAGATGAACCTTAACTTGGTGGAAAGGCCCCCTTACATCCTAATTCTTTGCTTCTTTGGAAATGATAGGATATTTTCCATTTATTTAAAATAATGTAAATTTGGGACACCTAGGTGGCTCAGTCAGTTAAGCATCTGACTTTGGCTCAGGTCATGATCTGAGCCCCGTGTCAGACTCTGTGCTGACAGCTCGGAGCCTGGAGCCTGCTTTGGATTCTGTGTCTCCGTCTCTCTCTGCCATGCCCCTGCTCCCACTCTGTCTCTCTCTCTCTCAAAAATAAATAAAAAAAATTTTTTAATTAAATAAATAATGTATATTAGATGCAAAGAGTTATTTATTGAGAAATTTAAAAATGTAAGCTCACTACTAAAAATGTTTTCTCGGAGTGCCTGGGTGGCTCAGTCAGTCAAACATCCAACTCTTGATTTGGGCTCAGGTCATGGTCTCAAGGTCTTGAGATCAAGCCCTGCATTGAGCTCCACGCTGAGCGGGGAGCCTGCTTGGGGTTCTTTCTCTCTCTCTCTCTCTCAAAAAAAATTTTTTTTAAAAGGGAAAATGTTTCCTCTTCATTTATTAGAGAAATAAGAATAAAAACTGTATTATTTGATGAAACTATTATTGCTGGGACTTAATGTTCATAGACCTAATTGACTACGCAACATAAGTCATTTGCATAGTTAACCTTCACAAAGTCAAGTCCCTGTTCTGATGGTCTATTTTGATTGCCAAATAGTAGTCATACTGTTTAGACCACAAATAAATGAGAGTAGACTCTACTGACATTTTTCCCCTCGAGGGCTAAGTGTTTCCTCCTGAAAATAATGAGGCAGCCACCGGTGACTCGGTATAGCAGTCTTCTACATCTGGCGAAATAAATTGGCCACTTAGGGGAATGATCTTGAATTAATAACAAGAATGTCTAGAAATAGTGCATGAAAGCCGATACGGGAAACTCTCCTCATGAATCTTAAAGCATAGCCTTGGAGGGAAGTGAGGGCAGAAATGACTCAGGTGTTTGCCTCACTTGGTTTTCTGTGTTCCAATCCCCAAGAGATAGTCTTCTCACAGGAACAAAACTACCGGGCTCCACCGCCAAAGCCAAATTTACATACACTGCTAGAAAAGCAGAATTCCTTAAGAACAAGCCAAAAAGGGGGCGCCTGGGTGGCTCAGTCGGTTGGGTGTCCAGCTTCAGCTCAGGTCATGATCTTGCAGTTTGTGGGTTCGAGCCCCGCATTGGGCTCTGTGCTGACAGCTCAGAGCCTGGAGCCTGCTTCAGGCTCTGTGTTTCCTTCTCTCTCTGCCCCTTCCGTGCTCATGCTCTGTCTCTCTCTGTCTCAAAAGTTTATAAAAATTCAAAAATAAACTATAAAAAAAGAACAAGCCAAAACGTCTTGTGTAAAAGATTCTTACACAACTTTCTTTCTTTCTTTCTTACAGACAGCTTCAGGATCCCTGGAAAACAACTAGGAAGCACCAGATCCTCTAAGGTTTTACTCTAAGATCTGCTACAAGTTTTGCCTTGGACAGGGAGGCCTCCACCGTCTGCTGTCCAACAGTACACTTTACAAAGTCAATACCTAGATCTTCTGCGAAGCAGACGCTAATTGTAAGGCATTGAGCAAGCAGATAGTGCTCTGAGCTACTGCAGAAGAAAAATCCCATTGAAGGAAAACTAGGCATCATAATTGTAAGGGCCCAATCAGGTGCTCTCTTGGTTTTATCCTCTAAATTCGGGGGAAGCATAGTGGGAATGTCAATGAAGGTTTTTACAGCTTTTGGAAATGCTTTGGTCCCTGAACTGTAATTTGCAATAAATAAAAACAAGAAACCACAGACATCAAATGCTCGCCTTGCTACTTGGAGGAGTATATGTAGATGCCTTTAGTACCCTTTGTATGTTCTTAATATTTGCAGAGAATTTTTTGGATCTATGGATTTTATATTTGCAGTCTTACTTTACAAATTCCTATCCTCTACGTAGGAAGATATTCTAGGCAGAGAAACGTAAGGCACTTTGCCGTTTGGTGATAAAAGGAAGGGCAAAAGGTCTATAAAAGTAACATGCTCCCAAAGCACACGAGACCAAAACCACACGTCTAAAAACTCACGTCTGAACATGCGCAGCGGTCATGGTCAAAGACTTTGTACTGCTACTGAAATCGCCAAATAATTTTAATAAAACTGGATTTGGATACAATTTAGTGTTGCCTTTCTGTTTAACTTGGCAAGAATTTCCTATCATTCATACTTTCTTAGATTTAGATGAAGTATCAAAAGCACGGCAAAAGATACTTTTATGGGGATGCCTGGGTGGCTCGGTTGACTCCTTATTTTGGCTCAGGTCTTGATTTCATGGTACGTGAGTTCGGGCCCCACCTCGGGCTCTGTGCTGACAGTGTGGAATCTGCTTGGGATTCATTTTTTTTTCTCTCTCTCCCCCTCTCTCACTCTCTCCCTCCCCCTGCTGCCCAGGTCATGTGTTCTCTCTCTCTCAAAAAAAAATAAATAAATAAAAATACATTTTTAAAAGAGATACTTTTGTGATCTCACCCTTAACGATGTGAGGGGGCCAAAAAAAGTTCAAAAGGGCTCACCTTGTGCTTCACAGCTGTTCACGCATTGGCCAGAAGTCCCAACCCAAGGGCCTCTGCTCCCCCGCCCCCCTTGCAGTTCACCAACATGCGCAGGTTGCTTACGATCTGTGTAGGTCTATAGGTGTTCAAGTGCGAATTGGTTTCCAGTATTGAAAAATGGGAGTTTTCACAGAAGAAAGTGTAGATTTCTAGCTTCTTGAACATTTCCAGTTCCTTCACTGCGTTTTCACTGATGACCATTAGCTGAGCGCGGCTCTGCCTGCCCGATGGGGCCGCGTCTGCAGTCCGTGACCATGTCCAGCTTCCCTGTTTCTCCTGCTGTTACCTGCAGAGACCACATAGGCATTTCAGTTTGCTGCCCCTGCTTCCCCGCAGTCATTTTAGGAATATCTGTCATTATCTTGGAGTTCATGATCTCCAGCAGCTTAATTAGAACGTGAAGTCCTTTGGTGCGCCGGGGTGGCTCAGTCGGTTGAGTGTCCAATTCTTGATTTTGGCTCAGGTCATGATCCCAGGGTCGTGAGATGAAGACCCATGTTGGGCCCTGCACTGAGCATGGAGCCTGCTTAAGATGCTATCCCTCTGTCTGTCCCTCTCCCTCACTCACTCTCATGTGAGCATGCACACTCATTCTCTCTCTAAAAGAAAAAAAAGTCCTTTGAAGATGGTTCTATATAGGTCACTGCTTGTGTTGTTTACACCAAGCCACCATCTCGTAGAATTATTTACATCTTTGCTTCCTTTCATCTTTGAGAAGGATGTTAACAATTTACTGCATGCTTGCTTACTACATAGTAGGCACTGTTACCACTTGTCCAGATGTACTAACAAACTTCTGGAAAGTTTCTTCATGAATTAGGTCCTATACTGGCTTTCTTCTTCTGCTTGAATATAGTTCACTATAAACTTAGTGGCTTAAAGCAACCCAAATTTATTATCCTGCAGCTCCGTGGGTCAGAAGTCTGACTTTCACGGTGTTAAAAGCGAGGTAACAGCAGGCTTGCATATCCTTTCTGTGAGTTCCATGTGGAGTGTTTGATTGCGTGTTTTTCCCCAGCTTCTAGACACTGCCTGCGTGCCTGGCTCAGGGTCCCCTTGTCCGTCTTCAAGGCAGTAATGGCGGGCCGAGTTCTGTATCTGGGCACTCTGACCCATGCTCGGCTACTCTTCTCTCACTCAAACCACCAGAAAATATCTGCATCTCCAGGCAGTACCCTTCCATCCATAAAGTCTCTTGGCATGTGGAAGAATGTGTTTATAGGTTCTGGGGATCAGGATGTGGATGTCTGGGGAGGGGGTCACCCTATCACCCCTCCTTCCCAGAGAGCCCTGTCCATCCCATGTGCAAACTAGAGCCACCCCATCCCAGGGTCCCCATCACAGTCTCCATTGAAAGTCCAAAATTTTGCCCAAATCTCATCGTTTAAATCAGGTATAGGTAAGGCTCGATTATAATCCATCTGGAACACCATTATTCCCCATATTTAGAATTGTTAAGCACGGTTTAGAAACTTGCCAAGCTGTTACAGAGCTAGGATTTGACCCCAAGCACCTTCCTTTAAAACTCATTCTCAAGGCACCTGGGCAGCTCAGTTGGTTAAATGATCGACTCTTGATTTCAGCTCAGGTCATGTTCTCTTCTTGATCATGAGATTGAGCCCTCCCATGAGGCTCTGCTCGGAAAGTGGAGCCTGCTGGAGATTCTCTGCTCCTCCCCTACTTGTGCATTTGCTCGTACTTTCTCTCTCAAAATAAATAAACTTTAGAAGAAAAAGCAAAGCCCAGTCACTCTCCATCTGATTTCACTGAACCGCTTAGGATTATCTGAAAAATGTTCTTCCTTTTTTCACTCCTAAATTACCTAAATCCTACCAATAAGATGCAAGCCCCTTAGGGTGGAGACATTGTTTCATTTACTACTGGTCTCCTGAGACCTTAGATCAGACCTGACACAGAGCAGGTACTCACTACATACGTATAAAGTGAATGAAAAAAAGCCTTGGGTGGCTAGGTGCCTAGGTGGCCCGTTGGGTCAAGCATCTGGCTTGGCTCAGGTCTTGATCTCATGGTGTGTGAGTTTAGGCCCTGCATCAGGCTCTGCACGTTTCCAGTGCAAAGCCTGCCTGGGATTCTCTCTCTCTCTCCCTTTCTTTCTACCCCTTTCCCACTCTCTCCAAATAAACAGACTTAATTAAAAACCTCTCAATCTCCTCATATAACAAGTTTGCATTAATGTACCATGATGCTGTGGTCCTTTCCTTGGGTCACCAAATCACATGTGTTATGTTATTTTTTATTAAGTATGGAAATTCTGAGGATCATATTTTTAGGCCAGAGACTTCTTTCATCCGGCCCATGTCGGTGGCTTATCTTTTGACGTGAGTTCATTGACCAAGTACTTAGACAAACCGATTGATGAAGAAAAGGCTTTTAGATACATTTCATGGGTGGGGACAGCATTAATTATCCATTTAGCAATGGGGCCTAGCCTTTTGTTTGCTTGTTTTACTGACTCACAGACCACTTTGAAAAGCTCTAAATGATAAAGTTCTCTCCAGAAAGCCCAGCACACCGTAAACTTGCATACAATTTCAGAAAAGATTCCTAGACCCTCCTAGGGTCTAAATTTCTAGATTTCTAGATTCCTAGGTCCCTGGATCCCCAGTTAAAGAACTTCGTCTTTGTTGATTTTTTTTAAGTTTATTTTATTTATTTTGAGAGAAAGAGAGAGAGAGAGAGCACACATGAGCCAGGGAGGGACAGGAAGAGAGGGGAAGAGAGAGAATCTTAAGCAGGCTCCACGCTCTGCTCTGGGCCTGATGGGAGATTCAGTCTCACGATTGTGAGATCGTGATCTGAACCAAAATCAAAAGTCGAACGCTTAACTGACTCAGCCACCCAGACGCCCCAGGAACTCTGTCATATTGAGTCAAAGCTTGTGGGAAGTAATGGCTATTTGAGTTCATTTTCTGAGATAAGAGGGCATTGGCAAGCTAGGCACTTGTTAACGTTTTAAAAGTTACAAGGGAGTTTCCAGGAAACACCAGAAACTGGTGCTACCTTGTCCCAGGCATGTCCACATATTTCACAAGTTCTGTTCTCTGTTTCTAAAGATATGAAGGACATTTTTGACTTTCACAACTTTATGTATGCAGTTGGTAGATGTTTTCTTTAACAAGTGTATGTGAAAAAAAGAAAAAGTGTATGGAATAATGAAATAAGCCAGACACAGAAAAAAAAACAGTGTATGATTCCACTTTTAGATGAGGTACCTAGACTTGGCCAATTCACAGAGACAGAAAGTAGACCGGAGCTCCGGGGAGGAGGGGCTCGGGGGAGGGGGAGTGAGTGATTCATGGGTACAGAGTTTGGAGTCATGAAAATGACAAGCTTGGGGGAGCCTGGGTGGCCCAGTCGGTCGAGGGACTGACTCTTGATTTCAGCTCAGGTCATGATCCCAGGGTCATGGAATGGAGCCCCATGCTCTCTCTCTCTCTCCCCTTCCCCTGTTTGTGTTCTCTCTAAAATAATATATATATTTATATAAAGTATTTATACATTTATATTAATGTATGCTAATTTATAGTATATAAATATCAATATAATATTTATATATTATACTACAACACAATTATAAGATAATATACTTAAATATTAACATATAATTTGTATATTGTTAATAGTTATATAAAATACAAAAATAATATATATTTAGAAAATGATTTGCTTATAGACACTGGTGGTAGGTACACACCGTTGTGAATGTATATGATGCCACTAAACTGTATGTTGTGGCTGGGTTATTTAATAAATATTATGTATATTTTTCCATAATNACAGTGGGAGTTTGCTGCTGAGGAGAGGACAATGAAGGAATGAGTTTTTAAAAAAAGCATATTCATTGTGATGGCACTGAGTAATGTATAGAATTGTTGAATCATTGTATTATATACCTGAAACTAATATAACACTGTATGTTAATTATACTTGAATTTTTTTTTTTTTAGGATTTTACTTTTAAAGAATCTTTAGACCCAGTGTGGGGCTTGAACTTACAACCCTGAGTTCAAGAGTCCCATGACCTACAACTGAGCCAGCCAGGTGCCCTTATACTTGAATTTTTATTTTTTTAATTTATTTTTTAAAATGTTTTAAATGTTTTTATTTATTTATTTCCGAGAGAGAGAGAGAGAGACAGCGTGAGCAGGGGAGGGTCAGAGAGAGAGGGAGACACAGAATCTGAAACAGGCTCCAGGCTCTGAGCCCGACGCAGAGCTCGAACCCATGAACCGTGAGATCATGACCTGAGCCGAAGTCAGATGCTTAACCGACTGAGCCACCCAGGCGCCCCATATACTTGAATTTTTAAAAAGCCATCTCTTCAAAGGTACAGGGCTTGACAGATAGACTCATGGGTATTCCCCAAAGAAAGCTCTGCTATCTTTTTTCCCCCCAGAAACTTCTAATATCGTTTTTTTAAAAAAGGCCAAATGTGGGGGAAAATGTGTACATGTATGTGTGTATGTTGAAATAGGTGAGACATACTGTCAGGGAAAACACAAAGACATGAAAAGAATAGGGTTGGGGCACCTGGCTGGCTCAGTTGGTTAAGCATGCGACTCTTGATTTTCGCTCAGGTTATGATCTCATGGTTCATGGGTTCGAGCCCTGTGTCTGGCTCTGTGCTGACAGTATGGAACCTGCTTGGGATTCTTTCTCTCACTCTCTCTGTCTCTCTCTGCCCCTCTCTGCCTGCACATGTGCACATGTGCTCTCTTTCTCTCTCCCTCTCTTAAAAATAAATAAATTTTTTAAAAAAGTAGATGGAGTTTCCCCTCTCTAGAAGTAACCTATATCACTGCTTTCTGTGTTTCCTTATTTGTTTTTTTTTATCATTTATACTTAGGGTAACAGTCTGAAGTCCACGGTGTACACTTAGAAGGAGAGCTTTCCACATCGTAATACAAACACTTCCTTCATTCTTTTGTAGCCTCGGGGTCATGGTATTTCCATCATGCCAACGTACCCCAGTTTAGTTCACCAATCCCCGTTGCTGGACTTTGACGTGATTTCCAGCCTTCCACAACTACCAGTGGCTCCACAATGAACAACCATGTGCATAATGTCATTTCACAAGTATCCATTGACACACTCTTTATTACAAAACAAACAAGATAACTCAGCCCCAGGAAACGAGGTGACAGCACCAGGTTCTGGCAAACTGCCCCAGCTGAAGGTACCCTTTCCATGCAGGACCTGTCCCCTGACGTCACCGCTTTCCATTTTAGGGTTTCCCCCCTGTGCAGTGGTCAAGTGCATTCACATGAAGCCTCCAACCATCTCAGAAGCTTGAGACTCACGGAGATGACTTACCACAGGCAAGAAAGAGACACATGTGTTTGTGAGAAAAGTAATGATCTGGTCACAATCAGTTTGGAACTCTTCCCACGCTCAACAGGGGAGTCCTTGCTCTCTTGATGTAGTCGTTGGTTTTTTTAATCACTGAGCTTTTTAGGTAGTGAAAGCGGGAGAAGATGTGATAGCTTTGAAAACATGCCTCTCCATTGCTTAATGAAGGGGGGATGGTACATTTTGTTTCTTTTTCAAGTACTTCCCAAATAGGCATAAAGGAGCTGTGAGAGACTCAGATCTGCTGAACATGGTTCCAAACACTGAGTTAAGCCGAAATCACTGGTCTGAGGGACATCCTTCCTTATACAAACTCGAGAAGTGGTTGTCTGTTTAATATATTTATTTTTATATAACCGCACACTATAGTGATATGTATAATGTTTACCTAAAAGCGCAACCGGAAAAATCCCTTGCCCAGCAGGAGTCGAAATATCAGACCTAGAAATTAATCAAATGCAGTTGAGGATGGATTCACCTTCAATGCCAAGAGCCCTCCACAGCATGCCAGAGCAAGAGAGAAAAGTGTCATTATGCTATAGATCACTGCAATGCACCTTTCAGCAAAACCTGTATGATTGTGAGTTTATGCGTCTTTGATTCTTCTA
The DNA here is from genome assembly GCF_008692635.1 of Crocuta crocuta. Taxonomy (NCBI): domain Eukaryota; kingdom Metazoa; phylum Chordata; class Mammalia; order Carnivora; family Hyaenidae; genus Crocuta; species Crocuta crocuta. The sequence continues at coordinate 5,117,752 of NW_027533170.1, forward strand.
ACTGATAAATATAAAATTATGATATTGTGCAGTCACGAAGATGAGATATACTTGAGTGAGCACTGAGCCCAACAAGTCTTATTGTAGAGAAACGGAAGCAAGCAAGGTGAAATTAACCAATACGCCTGAACAATGCTATGCCAGTGCAGGTTCACGCCGGGGAGCTGATATCCAGGAATTCCGCAAGCTGATTGGTAGATGAAAATTGATCCCAGCAGGAGTATTTACACTGTGAGAATCTGTCAGTGCTATAAATCAGAGTAGTTTTCTTCCCTCAGAGAGCAGACCTTCCACTGTGGCTAAGGCCATTCAGCCGATTCAAAACAAAGACAGTGTTTGCCTGGACTATTTAAGTACAAACATTCTTACCCTTTTGTTTTTATTGCGCTTTTACTTTTTATTATTTTTAATTTTTAAATGTTTTTAATGTTTATCTATTTTTGAGAGAGAGGGGCAGGGGAAATATGAGCAGAGGAGGGCAGAGAGAGAGGGAGACACAGAATCCGAAGCAGGCTCCAGACTCTGACCTGTCAGCACAGAGCCCGACACGGGGCTTGAACCCACGAGCTGTGAGATCATGACCTGAGCCAAAGTCTGTCGCTTAACTCACTGAGTCATCCGGGTGCCCCTGCACTTAAAAAGTTTTTAATTGCTTTCTGCATATACAGATATGTTATTGTCACTTCAGAGAAAACCTTTAAGGCTGGACAGGAATATCCTCTCTCCTTACCCCACTTCACAGATAAGGACCTTTAGGCACAATGTAGATGAAACAGTTTACCCAAGGACACACAGCCAGGTAATGGAAAAACCAAAACAGACATTGGTTCTGCTCAGGACACACTGGACCTTTGACAAAAGAGCAAAGCTATTGAGCAAGGACAGAAAATCAACAAGGTGCCCCACACAATGCTGTGTCTCTATGGCTTTTCTGTCTGAAATCTGTCAACTGGTTGAGATGTAGTTAAAAAAAAAAAAAACTCATGAGGTACTCAGTCTGGATGGGTCTGTTAAGAGTCTTTTGGGGCGCCTGGGTGGCTTAGTCGGTTAAGCGTCCGACTTTCGCTTAGGTCATGATCTCGTGGTTCGTGGGTTCGAGCCCCGCGTCGGGCTCTGTGCTGACTGCCAGCTCAGAGCCTGGAGCCTATTTCAGAGTCTGTATCTCCCTCTCTCTCTGACCCTCCCCTGCTCACGCTGTCTCTCTCTCTCTCTCCTACAAATAAATAAAACATTAAAAAATTTAAAAAAAAAAAGTCTTTTTTCCCCACATGGATCCAATCAGTTCTCATGTTATAGCAAAGGTTGGGGCTGGGTTGTGCCTTGCTCTTACTTACGTGACAGGGCACAGGTTATAATTCTTAGGGTTTAACATAACCCAGGATTCCATATTGTTTCAACGAAGACTCGCTCAAATGCAGTTGACAGAATGTAACCCAAACTGGCTTGAACCAAACAAACTCATGTAACTCAGGCAAGGGTGTATCAAAGGATCCAAATGGATTTTTAGGACTCTATCTTGCTCTCCATGTTTTCTGACTCTAAAGTCTACCCTTATGGCATTAATATCTCCAGGCTCACAAGTTTGATTTCGATTTTGGTAGCATAAAGGGCTATTTCTTCAGTCTCTCTATAGATATATGGACTCTGATTACACCACACGCCCTTCCCTGACCCATCTGCTGCAGCCAGGAGGGTATGATCTCTGCCCTGGCCTGAGTCATGTGTTTGCCTCTGCAGTCAAGGCTGGAACAAGGTCCACCAAATCAAATGGCTTCGTGTGGGTGTTGGGGTCACAGAGGAAAATTAGAATTCCACTGTGAGAATAAAGAGGAAGGAGGAGACTGCATGGTCGGGAGAAAATCAACAGATTTCCACCACACAGGAGCCCAATAGGTGTATGCTGAATTAATGAATAAATGGGTATGGAGTAACATAAATATAAATCAAGGAACCAAGGGTGCAGAACGAAAAGTAATGGCAACTAAATCATCACCTATTTTACCCCTGATCCCACCATTTTAAACAATGCAAGACTAATTGTTTTTCTTTCTCTTCTTTTATTAATGAAACTGATAAAGCACTCCATCGCTCAAAAGACAGAGGACTTTCCAGATAGGCTCATGGGTGTTTTCCAAAGAAAGCTCCAATACCTAGGGGTGCCTGGGTGGCTCAGTCGCTGAAGTGTCCAACTCTTGATTTGGGCTCAGGTCATGATCTCACCGTTCATGGGTTCAAGCCCCACCTCGGGTTCTGTGCTGCCTGCTTGGGATTCTCTCTATCCCTCTGTCTCTGCCCTTTTCCCCTCTCAAAAATAAGTAAGCTCTTTTTTAAAAAAAAAAAAAAAAAGAAAACTCCAATATCTAAATATCCTCCATCAAGCCCATATCAAAATTCTTCCACCAGAATTATAGCCTTGTGTAACAGGAGGCAAGTAGGCTGTTTCCATCATTCCAGAATCTACTGAAGTCTTACGGCTGAAAACAGAAGGTATCAAATGCCTCCTATGCTAAAAAGGACAGCTAAAAGTCACTCAGAGGTTGGCACAGGCATTTCTGTTTAGGACTTGTCTGGAGTCGGCAGATCTCGTTGGCCTAACAACAACCCATTCCGCCTAAGGCAGAGGAGTTAGGGTCTTTACACCGCCATTGTGAGTTATCAAAGCACTCTTATAAGATTCATTCCCAACCAGAACTGCAGAAAAGTCTGTTAGAACCATGTCCTATTGTGACCACACTTCACTCCCAGCCCTCCCCCCAGCCCCCAACGGAGCCAAGTTTTCCATCCAGATCTTAGGCATTCCTTAGATTTGGCCAGATCACACTTTCCTACCTCGCCCGGTCTATTCTCCGACCTCCTGCCTGAAATGCACTCTGCCCCAGTACCCTGCCTTCTGGGAGAAAGAGCAACTCCTCTCCTAGGTGACACTTCCTCAGCTCAAGTACCATGCCTTTCATAAGCTACCCCCATGGGACGGGATCTCTCCATCTCTGGGATTCCATAGGATTTCATTTTCACTTTCTTGCAGCTGTCCCACGTTCTCTTCTGCCACAGGAATTTGTGTTTGATCTACTACCAGATAACAGACTCCTGAGGGCTGGACAGAGCCTGATTCCATGGGCCCCAGCTTACTCTTCACAAGACACTTTTTTTTTCTTTTTAGAATATTTGTTTTTATCTTGCTTAGGCTACATTAGAGAAATCAGAAAGAATATCAGGCACTGGCGGTTTTTTCTGCTAGTATCTTTCCTCCCTCATTCCAAGAGCCTAGTGGCCTTTGAAAATTCTTGCCTCGGGGTCTAAAGAAGTGGCATCTTTTTTTTTTTTTTAATGTTCACTTTTTTTTAAGAAAGAGCATGCGAGTAGGGGAGGTACAGAGAGAGAGACAGAATTCCAAGCAGGCTCCACACTGACACTGAGAGCAGCAAGCCTGATGTGGGGCTCGAACCCATGAGATCATGACTTGAGCTGAAGTCACCCTCAACCAGCTGAGCCACCCAGGTGCCCCAAGAAGCAGCGTGTGAGCAACCTTTCCTCCTGATCTTTTTCTCTCCTTAAAGCCCAAACTGATTGAGGAGATTATGGTGGGTGTTCAGGGGGTGGGTAGGGTTGGGAGGCAGACTCTTAGAAGTCTTTGTGGAATAGTAGCTCAATGGAAAAGGACGTGGCTCCTTGTTTTATAAGACCTGTCCCTCCTTTCTTAGAAGTATTTCAAAAAAGAGCAGATTTCTGGTGCACCTAAAAAGGCCAGGCTCTAGGGACTGTGTCCCCAGCCATGGCACAAAGCATGATCTTTCCAGGGACTAGAGAGATTTAAGTACTAAGCCTATCAGCAACAACCAAGATGAACTAAACCCCATAGACACTTCTCTTGCCAGCCTGCACCTTTTTGCATTCTTGTGTAATCCTGAGACGGGGAAGGAACTCCCTCCGACGAAAACAAAAAGCCTGGCAGGCTATTGGCCAAGAGCTGGAATTAAATTTGATTTATAGAAAAATAAAATAATACTGCTTTCAATGTTGGATAAGATCCTGGCTGGTGAACCAACGCTGAGTGGAAAGGGATTTTCTCTTCGCTGGGATCAGATGCACTGACGTGCGCTCCACTGGACCCCAGGGCAAGAATCTGCTAGGAACACCTCACTTTCTAATTCAAGTACAGAGCAAAAAGGCACAAGCAGTCGGTGTGTAAGAATATAGCGGTCAGTGTCATTCAAGCCCATTGAATGAGTGAGTCCATTGCAAGCTGTGGAGCTAGCGGAGAGATACAAGTTGTTTGGTCTCTTGCAGATATGCCTCTTACCTTACGGCAGCTTAGAAATTTGTCATTCTTGGTCTCTGGCAGGCAACGGGCACTCATGAGAGGTTCCAAATACACATCATCATCGTCATCATATACAAAGGTGAAGTGCTTCCTATAAACATACATGACACAGGGAAGCCCTCATATTTTTCTCAGGTAGGAGATAAATAAGTGTTATGGGAAGCCCTGGTAATTTTAGAAACACGGATGACAAAAAAAATTTGGGGGGGGGGTAGCGTGATTGACAGTTGCAAGCACCTTCTTTTCTTATTATTTTAATTTATTTTTATTTTTTAATTTACATCCAAGTTAGTTAGCCTATAGTGCAATAATGATTTCTGGAGTAGAATCCAGTGATTCATCCCGTACGTAATACACCCAGTGCTCATCCCAACAAGGGTCTTCCTTAATGCCCCTCCCCCATAGCCTCTCCAGCAGCCCTCAGTTTGTTCTCTGTATTTGAGTCTCTTATGTTTTGTTCCCCCTTCCTGTTTTTAACTTACTTTTGCTTCCATTCCCTTGTGTTCATCTGTTTTGTACCTTAAATTCCACCTATGAGTGAAGTCCCATGCTATTTGTCTTCCTCTGACTGACTAATTTCGCTTAGCATAATACCCTCTCGTTCCATCCACATCGTTGCAAATGGCAAGATTTCATTCTTTTTGATTGCCATATACACCACATCTCCTTTATCCATTCATCCACTGATGGACATTTGGGCTCTGTCCAGACTTTGGCTATTGTCAAAAGCACTGGCAAGCACCTTCTGAATTACTTTTGGGAAAGACTAATGCTTTGTTCTTGGAAAATATTTTCTGTCTTGGAGTAACATAAATATAAATCAAGGAACCAAGGAACCCCCATCCCTTTGTTTTGGGAAAACTGTGATGTCATTCTTTATCCCTACACCGATGTGGAGATAAATAGGCCAAACGCTCTGGGTGATCATGTGAATTGGACGTATGTCTCCACAGGCTATGTTGTTACTTTGGATCTTCTCTCTGGAGGCATCGCGTGTGTGGTCAAGCAGAGGCCCACAGAAGGCTAGTTACGGGGAACTGCAGGATGACACAAGATAGCTTCCGGGTCCCCTTACTCTGCAGAAGAGACTTGGGAAGGACTCGCACTGGCTTGGAATCATCCTGTGGGTAATCCTTTCTTGTGTTGTTCAAAACCAATGAGTCCAACTTCAGCAGGTGTTGCTGTTGGACCGTTTTCTGTTGTGAGTGTCCTGCTGCAGCCAGAGGGCCAGTCATACCCAGATGTTGGGGGTGGGGGACAGGTTGGAGCAGGCTTTCCCTGAAGGGTAGCATCCGTTTCCTCCCAGTCACTCTGGGAAGAGGCAGATTCCAGATGAAGGAAGAGGAAGTGGGCTACAGACTGGAAGGGGGTGAAAACTTCTTTCCTTTTCCCCAGCAGCTGGTTGCAAAATGTGGTGTAAGTCTAGAATTTTTGTAGCAGAGGCGGGACCCTCCCCTCCAGGTGGAGGCAGGAGGCAGCGTTCTGAGGCATTCCAGAGCAGATCTGAGCTCTCAGAGAGGCCACGTCTAGCAGGACTATGAGGCTGTGTGTCGTGTAGATGGTACCCAACCCCTGAGAGAGGCCATCTACATCTCAGCTTAGTCTTTGTGAGGTCGTGAGGGATCGAGGGAAGTTTGAGTTGGACCCACAAAGGGGCCATGATGTCACCTCCCTGAGGCCAGAGTTGGGGACACAGGGATGAGCCCAAGGACCAATCATCCCTGGAAATCACTGGCGACAGCATTAGGCAAGGCAGCAAGGAAGGCAAGAAGGGTCCCTGTTGCACATTCTCAAACATGCCTGAGAGCTGCTTTGCAAGGACTAGGGTCCAAGATCATACTGGTGGCATCTGGAATTGTCTTCGTGAGGATATTAATAGAAACATGATGATCTAAGGTAACAGTTCCAGGCTGGCAAGAGCTTCTATGGGCTTATTACCTGAGCAGTGTCCCCAAGGAGGCAGGCCACCTGGCCAAGCAGCTGTCATCCTACATCTCCCAGTCCCACCTTCCTGTGAGACTTTTCCACTTCAGTTCTTGTTGCCTCCGCCCAGCCTGGTCTCAGGGCACATTGCTCCCCCTCATGAGAACTTTGGCCTGAGCAAGGATGAAGCTACTGTCCTTAAAGGAGTTATCTCAATGCCGAAAGTAGTCAACTCAGGATGCCTGGGAGGCTCAGTCAGTTGAGCATCCGACTCTCGATCTCAAGGTTCGTGAATTCGAGCCCCACATGGGACTGTGCGCTGACAGCAAGAAGCCTTCTTGAGATTCTCTCTCTCCCCTTCTCTCTCTGCCCCTCTCCTGCTCTCTCTCTCTCAAAATAAAAATGAAATAATAATAAAATAATAAAATTTTAAAAATGTAAAATAAAAGAAGTCAACTCATTTCAAAAAAGATTTGAAATAAACACAGAACCCTAATCAATGATTTTAAAAAAGGCTGAGTTGCTTCAGGCCATATGTTCTTAATTTTTCATAACAAATTATTGACCAAAATATATGATAAGAGAATATATTATAAATAGGCCAAAGCTTTTCAATAGGCAGATCCAGATCCTACAATAACTTCACTCCAGAGCTGGGGCAATTTCGGAGACATCACTGAAATGGTTTTCCACATTCCAGCCTGTGTCCTTGGGCCAAATGCTGTCATATTCTCTATCGTAGGACAGTGGTGTTTTGAAAGCCTTATTCTCTATTTTATCCCCACCACCCATCCTGGTGGCCCCCGCCTTTTCTCGTTTCTATACTGAAGGACAGCCCTTCTTCAGAGTTGATGAACAATTCAGAGTAGACTGACAGAGGAATCGCTATAAGGACCCAAAATAGCACAAGTAATGGCACGGGTATAGTGTATTTTTAGCACAGTAGTTATGCAGACTTATTAAGAGGAAGACAGTTTATGTGATACGCCACTGCTCTGTGGGACAGATTGTATTTTTCAAACGGCTACAGCAATACTTTTTGGCCCACATGCTCTTCCAGAACCTATTCCTATTTCCTGTCCCCAAGCCCAGGCAGGGCTTGTGATTGGCTGAATGAATAGAATGTGGCAGACCTGGTAACACGTGACTTCCAAAGCTAGACTGTCACTTTCTACCTGCTGGCTTGTGCTGTCTCTCCTCTCTTCCTCTCAATATGCCCACTCTTGGGAGCCATCCCTCATGCTTCAAGGAAGCTCAAACCTGCCCATGGAGAGAGACCATGCGGAGAAGCCCACAAGATCAGAAACTGAACCACCCCCGTCCCCAAACAGCCGGCATAAATTGCAAGCTGTATCACAGACTGAGCTTTCAGGTGATTCTAGGTAACATAGAGCGAAGAAAAAGCACCCTCTCTGTGCCCTGTTGGAATTTATGACCCTCCTAATCATGAGCATAGCAAACAGTTGCTTTATACTCTTACACTTTGGGGGTAATTTGTTACTCAGCCGTAATAACTAGAACATGCTAGTGGATTGCAGATACAGATAGCGACTGACTTCCATATTTATTTTCCTCATAGCATTTACAGTCCACTATTTCTGAGATCCCTTTTAGAGCTGCATACATTGTGGGAGTTTCGGGGGCCCTGACTTCGGAACAAACAAGTCCAGAGATACTCTTAGAAGTCAGACACATAAAGTTGGAAGGTACCCATTTTGTTACTGGTACGTTGATTGGCAAATATGGCTTCAAACCTATGGCCAAGGGGGTTTGCTAATATCTTACTCCTTAATTAAACATGGTCATTTACCCGTAGGCATTGGCCCGGCGGTGATGGCAGCAGACCACTCCCCCACCCCATCATAAATCCCTTGTTGCAAGGCGGAGAGTCTAACACTGAGAAAGCGGCTAAGTGAGCATGCCCAGTTCCTTTTCCCAAACTGACCAATCAGACCGCTCCGCCTCCTGCTGGAACAATGGAGGGTGGGGAGAAATACTTTTGTGCGGAAATGTGAATGTCCTACCTCTCGCCACATTATTATTAAATGTTTCTTTGACTTTTCTTTCTACTGTAGCCTCCTTCTAAGCAAACACTCCACGAAATCATGGATTTGATTTCTAATTATGAAATCTAATTATGAAATTCTATTTTTCCAGCATACATTAAAATAAGCACTCAACTGTTAAAAATTGTCCGTGTACCACTTAAAATAATTACACGTAGCCTGGGTTGCTCAGTCATTTAAGCAGCCGAGTCTAGATTTCTCACAGTTCATGATCTCACTGTTGGTGAGATTGAGCCCCACGTTGAGCTCTTCACCCACAGTTCGGAGCCTGTTTGGGATTCTGTCTCTGCATTTCTCTGCCTCTCCTTCGATTGTTCTCTCTCTAAAAATAACTATTTTTAAAAAAATAAAATAATTACACTTTAAAACATAAAAATAAAATAAAATAATTTCACATATATAAGCGGATGTATAACACACTTGGGAAAATCATACTATAAGAGACTGATATAGGCTCCTGGGTGGCTCAGCCAGTTAAGCATCTGACTCTGTTCATGATCTCACCATTCTGAGATCGAGCCCCATTACCTCTGTGCTGAGCACGGAGCCTGCTTAAGGTTCTGTCTCTCCCTCTTCCTCTGCTACTCTGCTGTCTGTGCTCTTTCTCAAAAATGCATACATACATACATAAAGAATATATATAAAGAAACCAATACAAATCACTGCACAGAATGAGTAAGCTCCAACTCAAGCAGGTGTATAATTCACTGTCTGGTCAAAGACAACATGACACATGAAAAATGATGTTAAATGAAAAAAATTAGAGAAGATTACGTTCCCTTTTTTTTTTTTTGCAACAATGCAATCCATAGGCAGGATGGCGTCAGAAGCTTCATGAAACAGGAAGTCACATGACGTTACAGTGGGGTCTCCTGATTCTTCCTGTAATTCCAGCACTGTGGGGTGACTCAGAACCATCCTTTGTGAACCTGTGCTGTGAACCTCGGTGTGTTCACATGCCAACCGCCAGTCTGTGAGCTTTCGAGGCAAACGTCTGTTGCCTCACATGTGTTCTCCTCATGCTTGCTGACAACAGCTGCGGTCTCATTTTTTTCATTCCCTTTCTTCCTTTTCTCGTCCCTAGAGCCCACTGGGGAGAAGCCAGAGTGGGGGATGCCAGCCTGGGGTGTTGTCATAGAACCACAGCAGGATGGTGCTTAGCATGTTTTTGGTTGCTGATAGTGGGTATTTTCTTAGCCCTGTTTCCATATGTAATTGATTGATTGATTTTTAATATATATATGTATATATATATTTTTTTTAGCAAGAAAGCAAGCAAACTGGGGAGGAGCG